>NC_090408.1:37436914-37753476 GCF_036365525.1 Heterodontus francisci
TCAGTGTGAGATGTTAATGCAGCATCGTCAGCAAAGAGGAGTTCCCTGATGAGGACTTTCCGCACTTTGGTCTTCGCTCTTAGACGGGCAAGGTTGAACAACCTGCCACCTGATCTTGTGTGGATGAAAATTCCTTCTTCTGAAGACTTGAACGCATGTGAGAGCAGCAGGGAGAAGATCCCAAACAGTGTAGGTGTGAGAACACAGCCCTGTTTCACGCCACTCAGGATAGGAAAAGGGTCTGATGAGGCACCGCTATGCTGAGTTGTGCCTTTCATATTGTCATGGAATGAGGTGATGAGACTTAGTAGCATTGGTGGACATCCGATCTTTTCTAGTAGTCTGAAGAGGCCACGTCTGCTGACGAGGTCAAAGGCTTTGGTGAGATCAATGAAAGCAACGTAGGAGGGGCATCTGTTGATCGCAGCATTTCTCCTGCAGCTGGCGCTATTGTAGTGGCAATAGTCATTATGGTAATGTAGGGAAACGTAGCATCTCATTTGTGGACAGCCAACTCCCACTAACAGCAAGGAAATACATGACCAGACAATATGTTTAATGCTGATCGAGGTATAAATACTGGTTAGGACAATAGGAGAAGTCCCCTTCTCTTCTACAAATAGAGCCTTGGGATCTTTTACATTCATTTGAGGGGGCAGATGCAGCCTCAGTTTAATATCTCATCCAAAAAACAGCATCTCTGACAGCAGAGCAGTGAAATGGCAATTACCCTTGCGCATTTGAATTGTGACCCAGGGTCAGTATTCTCGCATGGCGTTCGGAGGATGCACAAGTCATTACTGCTCAAATAATATGGGATGCTAAAGCCAGACATTCCAGCTCATCTAAGTGAACAACTAAAGTTGTGCAAGCCTAACACTGAAAAATTCTTCATGGACATCTTTTTAAATTATACACTAAAAACTTGTAAGGTGGTTAATATAAACTAGTACTCGTCTAGTTTTTGACCACATATATGCTGCATTTAAATTCACCATAAAATCTGTTAGAAGTTTTACTGAGTTGGAACAGATTTATTGTTACAGAGGTTAGCTGATCTACAAGATACCAATTCTTGGAATACAGTTCCTTACATTTCTTGAGTGATATTGAGACATGGGCAGAACTTTACCAAACAAGTCCACGTCCTAATGCCAGGGTCATTTGTGGGTCGTGCAGACGCAAAGGTGGGACTTCCTTGGCAATTTTTCAACATGCAGCCAATTAGCATCCAGCCAATCGGGTGAGCTGGCCAATAGTGGGTGGCAGGAGGAGCTGGTGTCAGCAAGTAGTTTGACAGCACAGCGTTTAAAGGCCACTCTGTGTGCTGCCTGTATGAAAGCTACAGAGGACAGAGGAAGAGGTGCAACAGACGTGAGTTTGTGGAGGATTGGCTGCAGTGAAAGGAAGAGTGGTTCCATGGTTCAGTGGCACCTCCCTGGAGGTGCTCCAGCAGGTGGTGAGGGGGCGGAGAGCAATTCCGTTCCCAGTGGACAGGAGGCGGCCAGCAAGCCTGAGAAAGAAGGCATGGCTGGAGGTGGCCGACGAAGTCAGCATGAAAATGGGTGTCGTGCCAGAATCGAGGTATGACAAGGGTGACAGCCCTGCAGTCTTATATGGTGCCCATGAGATGTAAGGCAAGGTGGCCAAACCGTGCATGACCAAGGACCACCATGCAGTGAGCTGCAGAGTTGCCTCAGACCAGAGGACCATGGTCAGTCAGAGATACTTGCTGCACTGACAAGGGTGAATGGCTGCCTTGTAGCTGGTCTCAGAGTGGCGCGATAAGGGACATTTCAAGTCGCAGGCTGACAAGCACAGCTGAGACTTGATGACGGTGTATGCCTTAGTCACGCAGATGGAGGGGGGCGCAACAGAGATCGGATGGTATTCAGCAGGCCAGCTTGTCGCCGACAGGTGTGGAGCCCATAAAGAATGAGAAAAGGCATCAGTGTCAGCACTGGCACCTTTCTGGCCCTTGATGACCACAGGAAGCTCCAGATCCAGGACAGGCAGGAGGATACGGAAGTTGTTAACAGCACTCGTCATTCCCGCAGGGTCAGTAGTGAATGAGGCGCCGCTGACAGCATCTGAGCCAGATGAGACCTCAGGTGGAGGAGCCGCCATCTAAGGAAACAGCGACACATCAATCCAGTGCACCCTTCACCAGGGCTTTGAGGCATGTTTAGAACGGATGGCAACAACTGATGAACAAGGCAGAGATATGCAGCAGCAAGTGCTGGAGGCAGTGACAACTCTCGCCTGTCCCCATTGCAGTACTGAGGACAGGCCAGCATTGATCAGCTTCCTGTAGATGCTGAGCCTCCAGAGTCATCATCGAAGTGAGATACTGGAGGCACAGCGTAAAGTGTGGAGCTTTGTCAAGAGTTCCGAGTAGCTGTCCCATGAGAGTACAATGGAGGAGTCCATCAATACCATGAGTGGCACCATGTCTCTGGCGTATGAGCACATGGCCTCTCCACTGAGAGAATGGGAAACCTCTTGGACAGCCACATGAGGCAGATCATGGAGTGGATGCAGGAGTTGCGCACCGGCCTCAAAAGTATGGCCTCATCCTTGAGCAGTAGGTAGATGAGATGGCCCAGAGACACACTGATCTGTTGCCGGGTGTTGTCCCACTTCAGGAAAGCAGGGGAGTGCAGAAGGACCTTGAAAAAGGGTCAAGGAGAGGATTTCCAAATGCTATGGGAGCTCTTCAAGGTGCTCTTTGTGTTGACAGCAGAGCCTCAGCCCCTTTGATAATGACAGGAACACTGCGTTCAGCCTGGAGGACAGAGACTGCCCCTGCACAGATGCAGGTGACGCAGCCTGCGCCGGGGCCCTCCTGGGTTCAGCTACCCAGAGGCTGTCTGCTGTGAGCATCTCTTGCACTAATGCAGCAAGACCAGTAGCTTGCCTGCACATCAGCTGCAGCTGCAAAGCATAGGGGGACCCAGAAGCTTTCGCATAATAGCACCTCGTAACACTTGGGGTATCACTGGGTGATATGCATTTGCTGAATGCCAGTGTTAATGCTTTGCGCACCTTAAAATTTGGTCAAATGCATACTTTGACGGCTCATTTGTTTATTTCTACCCCAGTGACCAAATGTTGAGGCATTGAGATAGAGGGCATGAAATGGTGGGCACTGAATGTAGGCCAATGGTGAGTGGGCACCGGGAATAGTCTCATGACGGGGCCAATGACATAGGGCATTTCATGACAGGCTACCACAGGGAGACGCCTGTCTCGAGTCCACTGGCGTGACAGGAGAATCGTGTGCGGATGAGGGAATTACATGCATGTCAATGGCTGTGGCCAATGGGCTTGCAGGTGCATAGCCATTGACTGCTAGATCTTGCAAGCGTCTCCCTCATCCTCCTCCTGAGAGGAGAAGGCATGCTCAATGTGATCTTCCATCACATTGCGGAGTTTGCAAGTTCTCCCTGTGTCTGCGTGGGTTTTCGCCGGGTGCTCTGGTTTCCTCCCACATCCAAAGACTTGTAGGTGATAGGTAAATTGGCCGTTGTAAATTGCCCCTAGTGTAGGGTGATAGGGAATATGGGATTACTGTAGGGTTAGTATAAATGGGTGGTTGTTGGTCAGCACAGACTCGGTGGGCCGAAGGGCCTGTTTCAGTGCTGTATCTCTAAATAAATAAAAAAATAAAATCTCCAATGTAACTCCTCTCTAGTGCGCCAGGTTGTGTAGAACACAGCAGACCACCATGATATAGAAGACCCTTGATGGGGTGTATTGCAGGGCTCACCCAGATCCGTCTAGAACATCGCAGCCGCATTTTCAGAAGCCCAATTGCCTGTTTGATGGTTGCCCTTGTCACAAGACAGTGGTTGCAGGTTTTCTCTGCCTCTGTGTTGGGGATCCACACAGGTGTAAGTCTTTAGTGGATACCCCTGGTCACCCAGGATCCATCATGAAGGCCTTTGGGTGGACTGAAGAGTTGAGCCACCTGGGACTCTCAGGACGTGTGAGTCGTGGCAGCTGCCCCGGAATCTTGCACACACTTGGAGAATCCTTTTGCAGTGATCGAAGGCTATTTGAACATTGAGTGAACCCTTCCTGTTAATGAACGCACCTGGCTGCACTGAGAGTGTCTTGGTGATCACATGCATGCTGTCTATACAACGTCCTGGATCTGAAGGAATCCTGCCATGGCCCCAAATCTGATCGCCCTCTTGGCCTGACTGCGGCGACCAGTGTGAAACCTGATGCATTCAGGTTTGGAACCTGCCCTTTGGAACATGGCACCATCACCTGCTTGATGCAGTGATGGATTGCTGACAGATGTCTAACAAATGTCTCCAGATAATCTCTGGAAATAGCCTGATGTGAAAAAGTTGAGTGCCACGGTCATCTTCAGCGCCACAGGCCATCACATTCTATGACCTCAACTCTTCCTCCAGTATTCCACATAGGTCATTGAACATCTGTCTTGACAGGCGCAGTCTTCGGAGGGACTTGTGCACAGACATCTCCATGAAGCTAAGCCTTTGTCAAACGCCTTCTTTGACGAGCATAGGCACCATAGAACACTCAACATTCGCCTGTCTATCACAGGGTCATGCCGCTGGTGCTCCGCTCCACATGGCTCTCACTCTCCTCCTCACTGGAGGAGTCAAACTCGAGTGCAGAGTACCGTTTGGCTTTGGAGCCTTCATGGTGCAATGGCTCTGACCCCCGCTTGCAATACCAGCACTCACAGCAGGTAACCTGGAGGACACCCTTCCACTAACAGCCCTCCACTATGGAATCACTCCAAAAAGGTCCCAGCTTTTGATTCTCTGACCGGAGCCTGCCTACTTGTAAACGCAGTAGAACTCAATGGCTGCTACTTTCTGCCAACACTCACCTGCCACTGAGCCCTTGCCTTCTTTGAGCAGACAAGCTACTGACGCTCCATGGAACCCATGCGCCCCATCGAAAATGGTAAAACCTGTATAAAATTGTGATCAATTGGCTGCTTAACAAGCTCAACTGGCTACCCACCACTGGCCTGCACAGTCCCAATCCCGTTGCCCAACCGTCCTGGGAAATTTGGCTGGTGGCGGAAGACATCAGGGATCCGCTCCAACGCGCTCCTCCTCCATTTTACTGCCGGCATGCCCCCCAACCGGTCACCACAGGGCTGGTAAAATTCCACCCAATGATACAGATCGAGGAAGAGAAGAGGGCTACAACCATAATGGGCAAATTTCCACTATGAATAGTGAGGAATATCAGCTAAGAGACTTAGAAATCAGTCTTTCACATGCTTACAAAGGTTTTCTATGTTCAGCTTGAGGTGCTGGGTTTGTGAACAACAAACAAGGTCAAGTTTCTCACATTGGAATCAAAAAACTCAGATTAAATTTTGTTTTCTTCTGGAACCAGTTTTTAAAAAATATATAATTTAGTCCTGGGTTTAAAAAAGAATTAAATGAGAAATCACTTTTCCAATTCTAGGAAATTCAAATAGATTTTTTTTTGCTGAAAGCAGAGTGCCAAAATCCACCCTGACCCAGAGATGCACGCCCCAATTTAACCACTGCCAACCCACCCACCCCACAACACTGGCAGGACAGGGGAGGTTTAACATATCAGAATCGAGCAACCCAACTCCCATAATATTTAAAAGCAAAATACTGCGGATGCTGGAAATCTGAAATAAAAACAAGAAATGCTGCAACCCCCATAATATTTATGTTGGCTTTTCAGGCCCTAGATAAGGCTCTTGTTAAAAACAGGCAGGGGCCTACTTAGCAGGCAAAAGTTGTACCCCGATGACATTATCAAAATCAACTTACAGAAGTCCTATGCTATCTGCTGCCCAAAAGCAGCAATCCAGCAGAGGAGAGGATCGAACTAGCTGGAGGAGGCCCAGATATGTTTTAGTACTTTGCCTAGTTTTTAGGCTCTTTTTGGGCCAGGAGGAGCCACAGCACTCTCCCCATTTCTTACAAGGAAGGCTTCAGCCTCCCAGTCCCAGTTTCCCTTCAATCACAGCCATCAGGAGGTTTCCCCAACTTTCCAGATCACATCCTGAGGCTTTATTAACTGCCAGGATTGTTCCCATGGGTCCCCGGCTGTGCTCTCCTGCTGCTGAAGTTCCACTCCCTCCCGCTAGCCAGTCAGTCTGGTCAGCAGTCAGGCACAAGTCTGCTCAGTTATTTAATTGAAGCCCTACAATTCACATCCCTGGCCTGGCTGGGTTCTTCACCTGCTATCAGGTTCCTCCATACCCTCCTGTCTCCTTGTTAACACAGAGGTCTCTGTTGCTCGCTAATGTATACTTTCACAGGCATTGACAGTTCTTTTGTTACCTTATCTAAGTGATCATTCTTCATAGATTTGAATCTGGATGTTTTTCAACAGCGTAATGAATGACAGAGTGTGCGCGATCAAATATTCAACTGACATCCATATATGTGCTTTTTTCCATTGGGGTTGCTACCGGGAATGGAATCTCTAACTGATCTTTCCCCTTCCTAACACAAGGATATCAAGACCAGTTTTAGCATTCCAACTGCTACCCTGTTGAATTAACTGATCTCAGCCACAGGCAAGAAATTGAGTCTGGAACTTTTTGGTTTGTATAGTTATTCAACTGTTAGCATGGCTTTTAATTTCCTTCTGCACATTGTTCTCAAAAAAAAATTAGGGAACCAAAAAGGAACTGGGGGTTGGAGGGGTGGGGGGGGGGGGGTGGGGGGGGTGGGGGGAAGCAGTTTCATCATTGTGGAGAAAAATATCATTTGTACTTCATTTAAATCTAATTTTAACCTATTTTCAGAAGTAGTTTTCCAACAGCTCAAGGCATTCACCTTCTAATCTTCATAACAACCTCCCTGCACAGAGTTTGTAACTGAATGCTGTACAAGTTTCTCACATTACAAGATCTCAACATTTAGGGTAAATTTTGTCATATTATAGAGCCATAGAAAACCTCCCTTTATTCTGTACACTCTTTCACCAAGACACAGTTGCTGATGATTCTGAAAGCTCACTGTCTAGGAGTATCACAAGTTGGCTCACATCAATGGCACCAACCTGCACCATTTATCCAGACAAAAAAAAAATCTGATGAATGGTCACTGACCTGAAACGTTAACTCTGCTTCTCTCTCCACAGATGCTGCCAAACCTGCTGAGTATTTCCAGTATTTCTTGTTTTTATTTCAGATTTCCAGCATCTGCAGTATTTTGCTTTTTTAAAAAAATGTTGTTTCACTTCAAAATCTGTAGAACAATATTCACTTAAAATCAGTGGCAGAGTTCCCAGAGGTAGATCCATTTAAAACAAAAAGAATAGAGAGTTTAAGATACTACATGGATATTTTTCCTCAGAGGTTTCACAAATATCAGACTTGCTGTTGGCGAAATTAGTCTATGCCAGCAGCACAAAACAGGCTCATAGCAAATCGCAGTCAATTTTTCTCGACACCCAATCTTCCTTCCACTGCAGTTCACAGAACAATAGTTCAAACTCTTTTAGAAGACAAGTTTCCTAGTCTCACGGTTGCTTTTACTTGGTTTGAAATTAAAATTGTTGACTATATTTTCCAAGTTAATGGGAAATAAAAATCGGCAGTGAAAAAAAATTGCCGATTCACTGAGACACCATTTTGCACTGCTGGTGTAGACCAATTTCATCCCTACTGTCTACTCTTCAAAGCAGATGATGAAAGATATACTCAAATATAACAAGCCTCCCCAACCTAGCTCCCATAAATTCCAAGCAGTGCAGTCTTTTCCCTTTCCCCAACTGGACTGACCAAATAAAGTGACTCTCACTTCAGATGCTGATCAGTCTACTGTTTTCTTTCAGCAGACTTGGTTCTTATTTTATGAAATATATGTATTGCATCAGCTCCATCAGGATTGATCTCCAACACTGTGCAGTCTCACAATTCAATGGATTGTCCTATCCTCAATTATTCAATACAAGACAAGGTAGTATTCAGCACAAGTATATATAGCATCAATTACAAATTACTAGTGAAGTCATTTAAAAAAGTTAATAAGCAAAAAGAAACGTACATAAATCGGTACTGAATCTATCAATTGCTTTCATTCTTCACACAAAATCAGTTTCTATGCCCATTCCAATTCTACAACACACTGACCAAAATGTTAAATGCTTACTTTTACCAGCTCCTATATTCAGTTTCTATTCTGGTATTAACTAGCTCATTACTCATACAACAATTAACTAAAGAAAGCTTTCTAGTAATGACATTTAACACTGTCCTTTACCTGTTAAAACTATGGTTGAATCTTTAATGAATGAAGGTTTCTCCTATCTCAACCCCAGAACAGCTCTAAGGGAACTCCAGGTCTTTTGCATTTGCATGAGAGCGCTTGAGATTTCAGCAAATACATCAAGATGCTGAAACAAAGCCTAATAAAAGCTGTACACACGTCAGTAGTGACTTCTTCCAAAATAGAACCATAGAAAAGTTACGGCACAGAAGGAGGCCATTCAGCCCATCGTGCTGGCGTTGGCTGAAAAAAAAAACTAGTTGCCAATCTAATCCTACCTTCCAGCACCTGATCTGTAGCCTGCAGGTTACAGCACTTCAGGTGCATGTCCAGGTACCTTTTAAAAAAAGAGTTGAGGTTTTCTCCCTCCACCACCGACCCGGGCAGTGAATTCCAGACACCCACCACCCTCTGGGTGAAAATGTTTTTCCTTATGTCCCCTCTAATCCTTCTACCAATTACCTTAAATCTATGCCGCCTGGTAATTGACCTCTCCGCTAGGGGATACAGGTCCTTCCTGTCTACTCTATCTAGGCCCCTCATAATTTTGTACACCTCAATTAAATCACCCCTCAGCCTCCTCTATTCTAAGGAAAACAACCCTAAACGATCCAATCTTTCCTCATGGCTGCAACTTTCAAGCTAAAAAAAAATTAAATTAGAAGTTTTAAACAAACCCATCTGTTTAGAACCATTAGCAAAACTAATAAAAATGTTTAAACTTTTTTTTAAATGCTTGCAGAAAAGTTCAAACAGTTAATTTAAATTTCACCTCTCACACATGGGGTCAAAAACTGGACTCAGGTTAAAAATTTCTTTTTTTAAAAGCTCTTGAGCCTTAATTTTCAAAAGGTCTAGCTGTGTCACTGAAAAACAGATCAATCTTTAGACTTTTTTGCTGTAACAGCACATACTTTACTCCTTTGACAACTGATTGCAACAATGTCTGCTCCATTATGTCACTGTCAAGTTCTCACTAGCAGCGTCTCGGGGTTCTAACAAAATGAGCTTGGGCAGATTCAATTGAAGTTCCTTATGGGCTTGACTCTATGACAAACTCCCCAGATACCAGAAGCAGCCAACCATTTCATCTCCTAGCATGGATATCTGTATTACAAACTCAAGTTTAGCATCCTTTCCTGTATGTTCTACATAAGTATTGATTATTGGGGAAAACAAGCTTGGAGCCGTTAGTAAGCCGAGAGTAGAAGAGTGCTGAACTAAAACACTTAAATGTAATTCACAGATTTTCTTTTCAAAATTTCAAGAGGTACAGTAACAGCTCTTTCAACTCTGTCACCAGTTATACACATTCAATAAGCAATAGTGTCACATAAAAGAGAAGTCATCCTACACTTCAAAGTTTAAAAAAGTTAAATTATATTTAGTAACGACTGTAAAACCCTGTAACTTCTGACCCATTAGACTATAATAGCAATGAACACAAAAAAGTCGGGATTCTGTCACCACAGGTGTAAATTTGATCACGCAATTAAAATAGTTGAACAACCAGTATATAAAACGAAGACAGATATTTGCTGCTTTTCACAAAATTACTACTGCATCAGTTCTCTAAACAACCAACAGTCTGTTCCCTCTGACACACGTTCAAGTAAACGCCCCTTTTTAATGTAAAACATTTATAAAGATATATCAAAATACAGCAATCACCAACATCACAGGGTATTAATGAAACCATTCATAAACTTGTAGATGACAAACATTTTCACAGGGGTTGAGAATTTAGACCAACTCAACAGTTTGCAGTGCAATTTAGATCCGTTAGGGGATTAAGCCCACATGTGGCAGATTGAGTATCAATGTGGACAAGTGCAGTGTTATGCATTTGGACATGGAAAACTTCAGACATGGTTATACCATGTCAGGATAACCACTTAGCTTGTATTTCTTGAAAGAAAATACCCCAAATTCCTGGAGGCTAACCTTATAACTAAAAGCGACAAGATATCATCTTACATACTCTTGTTTGTACCTTCTCTACAGGGGTTGGATATTTCCTACTAATGTGTAGGGGGAACAAAACTGGAAACATGCCAAGCGCAGCCATGTACATCAAGAAAGAAAGCTGAGGGTCAGAGTTGATAAATTTAAAAAGGCCCACAAACAATTGCGAAGAGGCCATCAAGAATGCAAATAGAGTTATTGATTGTTTTTTACTGCAGCAACACTATGTAAAACTATGCGTAGGCTGCATAAGTCCTTACTTGTAGCACAAGTTTTGCAGGGAGGGCAGGGTAGGGCGAAGGAAATAAAAATCAACCTGGAATGTCACAGACAACATGGTATTAGTTCATTAGCCCAATTCAAATTTACAGGAGCTAGACAGACAGTCAAATCATAGCTTCAACTGGTTTCTAAATGAAATAAATATACTCTTATTGGCCAGACTGCCCTGGCAGCAGAGGATAATACAAAAGATAAGCCTGAATTACAGAGCAGAATCAACAAGTCATTTTTTAAAAAAAGGGAGTCAGCAGTACACAACCACTTTTCCCTGCTGGAAGGTGGAGACCTGTGGCAATATAATTACTACAGGAGCATTTTATAAAGAAAGGTTTTACAATGTAAAGATGTTTGGGAAGTACAACTGGAATATTGAACAAACTGAACAAAATAGATTATGTCCGAAATAAAATGTTGCATGAAAACTTATACACACATTCTCTGACTTGCAGCAACAAATGGGCTATTTTCCTGTTTTAATTCAATCCTATTGAACAGCAAGCTTTATTTTGTACTCAAATGATTACTAGCACTACAATACAAAGCCACATTTTCTTCCGGTCCCCCTCCCTAATTTATGTATAGCCACCTTATTGGTGGTTCAACTTAATGAACAAGGCCAGCTTTAATAATTCAGATGTTACTAGGCAAAGACGATATGCTTGTCAGAAGCTTTCAGCTAGTAGTCAATAAATGCTGCAGCTTCACTTAGGCTTTGCATACATTTAAATTTCCACAGATCCTCTTTTCAGTTTTCTGCAACATTAAGTTGCTTAAATAAGCTTCAACACAATTTTCTTAGCTAAATCCATCAAAACCTAGAGTAGACAATTACTCTCTCTCATTCCACTAACCACACATTTTAGAAAATAAAGTTAAACCAGATCAAAACCAAAATATGAAAAGTACACATAGCACCCCATTCCCACTTTGCTGGGTTTCAAGAATACACGTTATTTTAAATGTCCTGATACAACCATAAATATCTCAGCTGTTGGAACCATGTCTTTCTTCCCTGGTAGAGGAAAAAAAAAGGTTCAAATCTACAAAGTCATAACATAACTGCCATTATCTTGAACATCTTTCTTTTCGCTAACAATAGCACCTCTCAAACTGCCAGTCAGACAAAACCGCTCCTTTTTTGAACTGGAAAACTGATTAAGATTCAAAATATTTTCTCCATATATGTAAGCAAAACAAGAGGCAACAATTCCATATTCAACACTTTGTCACATGTACTCTAGGGTGTCAATTTTCAAAACCAGAGGAATTTGTTCAAGCTTTGAGAGAAAGAACAAATTCAAAAAACTGATTAAAATTACTTTGCAATTAGCTGCACATATGTTACAATAACCACTTTGTGTTACGCCCTAAACTTTGATATGAACAGTAGCTCTTATATGAAGGTTAAAAGGAGAAAAAAAACTAAATGAAATCTCCCAAACAGACTACATTAATAAAATATGACTTGGGTAGTTTAGAAATAGAGTAGGTAACAGTAAACTTTTATTAGTCAAGTTTTTTTTAAAATAAAGCAGTTATCCAATTCCTCCCCCTGCCCTCCCTTTCAGGCAAATAAACCTTATTAAAAGCAATACTGTAACAAATCATTTTGACGGCACAGGTTTTCAAATGGATCTGCGAGGTCAACAGTTTTTGCTGATCCTGTTGATCAGGGCACAGCTGAGCACAGAATATGAATTTTTTGAGATATTATATTTTTTGTTACTTATTTGCATGTTAGCTTCAGAATACAGAATACAAAGCAGTGTGCCCAAATTTGCACAAGCAAATTTGAAAAAACGGTTTTACTAGATTTTAAGGATTGTTTTCATGTCTATTTGAATCTTAGAAAGTGGTCACAGTGAGAATAAGCCAAGGCCAATAATGTAGCTTCAAGTTAGTTACAAGTATCAAAATTGATGTCAAGGGAAGGGTGTTAAAATTGTCCGGGCCTTCTATAATTCTTATTGTGCACACTAGTGTTGCCATGCTAATGGTTAACTCTGAACACATGCCTAGGTTGAGAAAGTTAAAGACAAGAGATCAACACAAAAATAGGATAAAATGAGACTGGCAACTATGCTGTGTCTCATAATTCCAAGTAGTTAAACCACATAATAGATTTAACTCGCAGCATAAATTCAAAAATTACAAACGCATAAGCTTATCTACTGAAGTATTTTTAAAACAAATTTGATCAAATGGTGCTGAAAAACAAAACAACTTCAACTAGAAGTAAAGGTTTCTACAATCAACAGGTTACAGTAACAACTTCCAATTCTCTCACTGCCCGACTGGTTTTTATGACATCCAGGCCTAGTACTTTCATCTCCCCCTCTCCCCAATTTTTTGACAAAGCAACCAGCAGGCACAGCTAACTGTGTTCCTGCTGCCCTAAGGTTTTCTGGCGAGTCCCATGGGGACAAACTGCACCATCCCATATGTCAGCAAATGTATTTTTAACAGACTGTAAATGAAGGAAGATTACTTCCATAATAATTGCAATTATCTGCACTCTTAGAATTTGGGATGCTGGGTTGCTATTAGGCCTTAGTGTTTAGCATTCAGAGATGACTGCCTCAATTCAAAAACTGGATTGGGGGCAGGGGGCCTGTGCAAGCACTGTGCCATGCACAATACACCATTAATAAATGCAGAGTTATTTTAAAAATTGCATTTTTGGTTTCAAACTGGCTGCTTGTGAGCCATTTTCTTCTGCTGCAGCAGGCCTGGCAGAATCAGGGGAACCTGCAGTTATTAAAAAATGTGTTCTTGGGGTGCCCTGGCAAGGCTAGCATTTATCGCCCATTCCTAATTGCCCTCTAGAAGGTGGTGGTGAGCTGCCTTCTTGAACCACTGCAGTCCAGGTGGTGTCAGCATACCCACAGTGCTGTGGTCCAGGATTTTGATCAGGTGACAGCAAAGGAACGGCAATATAGTTCCAAGTCAGGATGGCGAGTGACCTGGAGGGGAACTTGCAGGTGGTGGTGCTCCCATGTGTTTGCTGCCCTTGTCTTTCTAGGTGGTAGAGACTGCAGGTTTGGAAGGTGCTGTTGAAGGAGCCTTGGCAAGATGCGCTGCAGCAACTTACAGATAGTTCACACTGCTGCCGTGGTGCACGGTGGTGGAGGAAGTGAATGTTTAAGGTGGGTGGGGTGCCAATCAAGTGGGATGCTGTCAAGCCTCCTGAGCATTCTTGGAGCTGCACTCATCCAGGCAAGTGAAGGATATTCCATCACACTCCTGGCTTGTGCCTTGGGACATGCTTTGGGGAGTCAGGTGGCGAGTTACCTGCTGCAGAATACCCAGCGTCTGACCTGCCCTTGTAGCCACAATATTTATATGGCTGGTCCAGTTAAGTTTCCAGTTAATGGTAACCCCCAAGAGGTTGATGTGGGGGACTTCAGCAATGTTAATGCTGTTGAACGTCAAGGAGAGATGGTTAGATTCTCTTTTGTTGGAGATGGTCATTGCCTGGCACATGTGTGGCATGAATGTTCATAAGACCATAAGAAATAAGAGCAGGAGGTACAATCAGTAAGTTCGCAGATGACACGAAAATTGGTGGTGTCGTAAATAGTGAGGAGGAAAACCTTAGATTACAGGACGATATAGATGGGCTGGTAACATGGGCGGAGCAGTGGCAAATGGAATTTAATCCTGAGAAGTGAGAGGTGATGCATTTTGGGAGGACTATCAAGGCAAGGAAATATTCAATGGATGGTAGGACCCTAGGAAGTACAGAGGGTCAGAGGAACCTTGGTGCATTTGCCCATAGATCACTGAAGACAGCAGCACAGGTAGATAAGGTGGTTAGGAAGGCATATGGGATACTTGTCTTTATTAGCCGAGGTACAGAATATAAGAGCAGGGAGGCTCTGATGGAGCTGTATAAAACGTAAGTTAGGCCACAGCTGGAGTACTGTGTACAGTTCTGGTCACTACACTACAGGAAGGATGTGATTGCACTGGAGAGGGTGCAGAGGAGATTCACCAGGATGTTGCCTGGGCTGGAGCATTTCAGCTATGAAGAGAGACTGGATAGGCTGGGGTTGTTTTCCTTAGAGCAGAGAAGGCTGAGTGGGGACCTGATTGAGGTATACAGAATTATGAGGGGCATTGATAGGATAGATAGGAAGAAACTTTTTCCCCTTAGCGGAGAGATCAATAACCAGGGGGCATAGATTTAAAAGGTAAGGGGCAGGAGATTTAGAAACATAGAAAAATAGGAGCAGGAGTAGGCCACTCAGCCCCTTGAGCCTGCACCGCCAACCAATATGACCAAGACTGATCATCCAAACTCCGTATCCTGTTCCCGCTTTCTCCCTGTATCCCTTGATCCCTTTAGCCCCAAGAACTATATCCAACTCTTTCTTGAATATATTTAATGATTTGGTCTCAACTGCTTTCTGTGGTAGAGAATTCCACAAGTTCACCACTCTCTGGGTGAAGAAATCCCTCCTCATCTCAGTCCTAAATGGCTTAATCCTTATCCTTAGACTGTGACCCCTGGTCCAGGACTTCCCCGCCATCGGGAACATCCTTCCTGCAACTAGTCTATCCAGTCCTGTTAGAATTTTGTAGGTTCCAAGAGATCCCCTCTCATTCTTCTAAACTCTAGCGAATACAAGCCTAATCGACCCAATCTCCCTTCATACATCAGTCCTACCATTCCAGGAATCAGTCTGGTGAACCTTTGCTGCACACCCTCCATAGCAAGAACATCCTTCCTCAGATAACGGGACCAAAACTGCACAGAATACTCCAGGTGTGGTCTCACCAAGACATCCTTGCTCCTGTACTCGAATCATCTCGCTATGAAGGCCAACATACCATTTGCCTTCTTAACTGCCTGCTGCACCTGCATGCTTACTTTCAGCGACTGGTGTACAAGGACACCCAGGTCTTGCTGCATCTCCCCTTTTCCCAATCCATCGCCGTTCAGATAATAACCTGCCTTTCTGTTTTTGCCACCAAAGTGGATAACCTCACATTTATCCACATTATATTGCAACTGCTATGTATTTGCCCACTCACTCAACCTGTCCAAATCACATTGGAGCTTCCCTGCATCCTCCTCACAGCTCACACTCCCACCCAGCTGTGTGTCATCTGCAAACTTGGATACATTACATTTAATTCCCTCATCTAGATCATTAATATATATTGTGAATAGCTGGGGTCCTAGCACTAATCCCTGCGGTACCCCACTAGTCACTGCCTGCCAGAAAAATACCCGTTTATACCTACAGAATATACCCGTTTATTGAGAGGGAATTTGAGGAAAGAAATTTTCACCCAGAGAGTGGTTAGAATCTGGAACACACTACCTGAAGGGGTGGTAGAGGCAGGAACCCTCAACACTTAAGAAGTATTTAGATGAGCACTTGAAACGCCATAGCACACAACACTACAGGCTGAGTGTTGGAAAATGGGATTAGAATAGATAGGTGCTTAATGGCCAGCACAGACACGATGGGCCGAAGGGCCTGTTTCTGTGCCGTATAACTCTATGACTATAGGAGTAGGCCATTCAGCCCCTCGAGCCTGCTCTGCCATTCAATATCATGGCTGATCAGATTGTAGCCTCAACTCCATTTTCCAGCCTGCCCCCATAATCCTTTACTCTCTTATAGATCAAAACTGTCTAACTCAGCCTTGAATACATTCAATGACCCAGCCTCCACTGTTCTCTTATTAGCCCCAAGCCTGAATGTTGTCCAGTTCTTGCTGCATGCAGGCATGGATTGCTTTAGGGTCCGACAAGTTGCAAATGGTACTGAACACTGAAATCATCAGCAAACATCCAGACTTTGGACTTTCATTTCACACCATATTCAAGAAATTTAAATGCTGGAATAAAAAGGGCCAAGTCTGGGGCTGCATGAAGAGCTGCACCTCAATCAAAACTGTGGAAGGGATGGGGAGAAAAATACAGAAATCCAAGGTTCCAATATCAAACAGCACTGCCACTGGTACAAGAATGCAAGATTTAAGAGCAGGAGGGCATTTGGCCCCTTGAGCGTGCTCTGCCACTTGATAAGATCATGCTGATCTGATTGTGGCCTTAACTCCACTTTCCAATCTGCCTCCCAAAACCCTTGACTATCAAAAATCTATCTAACTCAGCCTTGAATATATTCAATGATGCAGCTTCAGAGAAAATGGCCCTCAGAGAAAAAGATTCTCCTCATTTCAATCTTAAATGGGAGACCCCTAATTGTTAAACAGTGTCCCCTAGTTCTAGACTCCCCCCACGAGGTACAATGGCAACCTTAAATCTACTACTGTACCAAAAGCCCAACTTTAGCATTTTAATTAAACTCAAAAATATTAAATTTTTATATAAAAATCTTTGAATTGGTAATACAGTGACACCCCCGTGGTAATGCTATAATATTAACTTCTGCTATTCTTGGTTCTTCCACGGGATGGTGCTATTAACTGTTATTCTCGTTCTAGTCATGGTCCCAAACGACCATAGGCATCTCTCTCCACTAGAGAGACTGTTGGTAATGTATAACTTGAGGGGCACCACTCCTCAAGCATGGGGCAAGGAAAGGAGGCAAGCCCCCAGGTACTAACACAGCCAGTTCGAGGACTAAACCCACGCTGTTGGAGTCGTTCTGCATCACACTCTAGCTGTCTAGCCAACTGAGCTAACCGACCCCTTTATTCTTGATTGCTCCATCATTGGTGCTGTAAACTCTCGTAACCTCTTAAACAAAGAGAACTAAAAGACGTACCATTTCTTTCACCTAATCATGCACAAAGCCACGCGAGACGACTAATGTTACCCTTTTTAAAAAAAAAGTAGCCACATGGCATTTTGGGAGCTTAGAGGAAGCTCCTCTTTAAAATAGTATAAAAAGTATCTCAAAGGTAATTAGGGATGGGCAACAAATGCTGGCCTTGTCAGTGAGTCCACATCCGATGAAAGAATTAAAGTAAGAAAAAAAGTAAATGTGGAATGTGCCAAATTTGTTAACATTTTAGAGCAAGTTTTTAAAATAAGTACTGCAGGAAACAGAGATCAGCAACTTATGCAATGTAAAAAAGTTATATGAATGAGCACTTAATGTGCAATTGGTCCCACCAGCTATCTCCTCTTATATACCCATCAAGGCCCACATCCAAAGACAGAAAGTCACTTACTACATTTGATTAGCAGTTCAAAAGGTAAAATAGGATTTTTTTTTTTTAAAAAGGAGGTTCATCGCAAAACTCACCTCATTATGCTCAGTTTTAAAGAGAGACGTCTCAGAATTAACAGCATATACAAGATCAACCTACAATTATTTCAGATATAGGCCATCACAACAAACACAATATTGAATTAGTCCATAGTTCTTTGCTTAAACGATTCAAGAAAAAGGCAAAAGACTGAAGTTGTGACCCTTTGACTCAAATGCATGGTGACAAGAAAATTTGCAAAAAACTATTTTTGACTGCAATTTTCAAAAAAAAAAAAATTGAAGCCCTCTAGCACCAGCCTCCCACCAATGCTGCAATTCGGAACCCCCACAGCACTACCACACCCAAAACAATACTCCAGACCTCAGAACACTACTTGTACATCATCCCAGATGTTATACACCAAGATCACTCTGCCGCCGTTGCTCCCTGTCCCACACGTACTCGGAACATAGGAACAAGACCATTCTGCCCCTTGAGCCTGTCCTGCCACTCATTATTATGGTCGAGCTATACCTCAGCTCTATTTACCCGCCTCTTCTCTCATCCCTCCATCACCTTAAATACTCCCAAGCAAAGTTCATCACAACTCAAGACCACCACGGTCACCAATTCCACCATTCCAACCACCCAAAGACCCTAACATTTCTCTTGTCCTTCCACAGCCTACCAGCTCTTTCCCACTGCTCTTGCACCTCAACACCCTACACCAGCCCCTTTTTACCCTTAAACGACATCTTTACAACCTTTCTTTGTGCTCTCAACTTTTAAAAAATTATAAAAATAACTACATATTGATAACATGTAGTAAATCAGTGTCTAATTTAGAGTGCAAACATGGAATTCAACTTGAAAATACCAACACTTTCACAATACTGTGCCAGGAAAATATCTGTCCTAATATATTCTAAATTAGGTAAAATAATGTATCCCACAACTTGCCTTGAATGACACACACAAAAAACAAGGTACTATAAATAAATCGTGCCAGTAAAACAAGAATAGCAGGCAATAAACATTAGATCAAGTAACTAGCTGAAGCAGACAAGCAAGCAAAAAAAGAGACAGTTTATCTAAAGTGAGAGAATTAATGGCAGCTTAGAAACACTAACGACAAATGGTGGAGAGCACTGTAAATGAAAAACAAAATCTCTCCACCCAAAATTTGTCCTGAAACCACAAGACAAGGAGCAAATAACCTGGAAATTTCAAGTTCTTCACACCCACTGTTGATCCATCTCACAGCAACCCTTCTCAAGGTCATTCAGGTAAGTTACAAACTATGGGAGGATGAGAAAAGTCAATTATTTGCAATATTCTAGCAAAGGACATGACAGCCACAGAAATCTAGTTTAGTTAAGCTGTGAAGAGTACAATCTGTTGCTGGACAAACTTCCAAAATAACTGGACTCAAGGAAATTGTAATGGCAACCATTTCAGCAGCCGAGTACGAGAATGTTAAATCAACCTGTCCATCCTGGGAACAGATGTGATATTTACATCGAGGTCCAGAAAACAATGCACAGGATTAACATCTATTCTCACTGCAGTCTCTTTTAGACACATGTGTACTGATAGCTAGAATGGCGGGACTACAGGAAAGAACCAAAAAACAAAAAAAAAGATAGGAGCACTGCTGATTCCTCCCTTTCAACATTTCCATGACGTATTCCAACGTAGATGTTGTGGGTGGGTTAATAATTCTTCTTTGGTCCTGTAGAGAGAAGGTAAATTTTCAAAACTTTAATTTTCTACTACTTCCCAATGAGGTGATGCTATAACCTCATTTTTCAATTTGGTAGAGATTATAGGATGAGCTGATATCCCAGATAATTTCTCAATTTTTTTTTTTAAATGCCTCCCCCGCTTCTACTTGACTTGCTACTTCATTGCCTGTGTACAAGCTTTTTTTAAAAAAAATGCTCTTGGGACATGGGTGACATTGGTAATGCAGTATTTATGGTTATAGTACTGGATTGGACACCCACAGCACACGAGTTCACATCCTATCATAGCAGGTGGCCCATGTACACTTTCAGACAGTCATCTCTGCATCAATTCTTTCGCCCCTTTTCCGAAAGTCTCCTGTACCTGCTTGCCTCTGTACACCTCTCCCCCTCTCTGTACTCTCAAGTAAACAGCATACATGTGTCCCCTTACACAAAACTCATATCCACCCACCACCTACAGCGGAGTCCTGGAACCAGGCCTGGGACTCACTGTTCCACCACAAAAACTGCAGATGTGCCAAGTACAAAAAGGAGGGAGCAGGGACCTGGGCTGGGATACATTATTACCTCAGGTAAGATAGCCTTTCACATGGAATTACACAGGATGCCAAGACATGGGCCCAACCAATACTAATGCATCAAGAAGCTACTGCAACACCAATCTCCAAGAGGTTACTAACTACTTTCATGTCAGTCAGAGCTCCTTATACATGTGGTCAGGTTTTGGGGTGTGGGGGACAGTGGGAAGAGATGACTCAAATTTGGGGTGTATTGTGTGCACATTACGGTTACAGAGAAGGGAATGCTGCATTGATGTGTTTAAAAAGAGAAGTCTCCATGGAAAAGCTTGGTACACCATAGTTTATGGAAAGTATGCCATTTGGCCATGTCTTGCACTGCCAACACTACAGTGCACATTTCTTGATCAGTCCTTGGCCTGCTGCAGTATTCCAAGCTCAACACAAGCTCAAGGAACAGCATCTCATCTTCCAATTAGACACTCTGCAGCCTTCTGGACTCAACACTGAGTTCAACAATTTCAGAGCATGACTGCCATTTAAAAAAAATTAAACCATGTGGCTGTCTTAAACGTGTTTTTCATGCTTTTGCTTTTGGACAGAGGTGTTCATTATTCTGCCATCAACACTCTCTCTGAACTAATGCTGTGTCTTTAATTACAATTATTAGCATTCCCTTTGCCTTTTGTTCTGTGTCATCTGTCATTTAATCTCTCCTGCCCTCCACTCTATCACACACCTTTTTGTTCTTCTTCCCCCCACCCTTTCACTTGCTCAAAGCTCATTACATTTCTAAGTTTTGCCAGTTCTGATGAAAGGTCACAGACCTGAAACGTTAACCCCATTTCTCTCTCCACAGATGCTGCCAGACCTGCTGAGTATTTCCAGCACTTTCTGTTTTTAATTTCAGATTGCTGGCATCTGCAGTATTTTGCTTTTACTTAAACTTGGCTTGCTTTCATATTGATCTTGCTACTGAAATGCCACATTTTCAGTTATAGTGCATTGTGCCCATATATGCAAATATTATGGGTGGCTACAGGAGATGTAGTTTATCTGGCACATTTCTAAAATAAACTTCCTGCTCAAAAGTGTTGAATTTTGTATTCACCCTCACCACCAAATGAAGAAAATTTATGCCTGTGATTTAGATGTGCTGTAATCATATTTGTTTATAATCGTAAAACTGTAGGCCAACAGTGATCCGTGTACATCAGATCAGTATCAAATGAATATTCTAATAGCATGGTTTTAATCTGTACAGCAATATGAGCTACATAGCTTTCATTTGAGTGCAAGAATGTGTGGAAGACCAATTGTGTGTTCTCTATTTCCGTCACTGAATAAATGAATGAGTCCTTTCAATCTTTTTTTCTAAAATGGAACACAAAATTTATGATCATAGAATACATATTAACAATTGCAAGGAATCTTGCTAAAATGCACTTTTGTTTCAATTTGTATCTAATGAAACAGTAGAAGGTAATGAAGTAAATCTTACAAATGAGCCACAGTCTCAGGGCTTCAATCGTTCTATCGATTGAAAAATGTGCAAAATAATGTGTGTGTATAAACTGCAAGACTGGTGAACAAAACCAAATTGTCAATTGTCTCCAGCTTGAAAACTTTCTCCAAAACAAGAGGTTTCATTATTCATACATTTTTCTTCCTATATATTCAAGCTGTGCCACCCAACTTTGTTACAGAAATAGGACAAAAATTTGTTTTATTTGCAGCTATAATTTTTATGAGGAAAAAATGTAATACAAGTCAAATCAATATCAGTCCTATGATTTGAGAAGTCCTGCACAAAAAAACTCCAAGTATACTTTCCTCCATAATTACCTTTTCTTATTTTGGTATTCCCTCCTTAAAAAATCTGGTAGATAAAAACTGAGTTTTTAGGATGCAGTAACATCTTTCAAAGACACATCTTAAAATTACATATAGCATTACAAGAAAATAAGTTCACAAAGATAGATACTTTAGAGAGATGAAAACAATCATACATGAATAGGGAAGGACAATTCAGCTTAGAATTCCTATGTAGTTATTGGAGAAAATATTTGTATGAAGATGAATCCAATTTTATTGCCAGTTTTATTTTTCAAAATGCCATCTTCAATGCATGCACTCTTTCCACAAAAACAGACACATACATCAATCCTATAGTGATAAATGTTTCCTCCCCTACTATTCAATAATATACTTTTTGAAGACCCCATATAAATCTTCTTTGGCCTCCTTGTCTCAGGAGACAATGGGTAAGCGCCTAGAGGTGGTCAGTGGTTTGTGGAGCAGCACCTGGAGTGGCTATAAAGACCAATTCTAGAGACTCTTCCACAGGCGCTTCAGATAAAGTTGGTTGTCGGGGCAGTTTCACAGATGGCTCTCTCCTTACACTTCTGTCTCTTTTTCTGCCAACAGCCAAGTCTCTTCGACTCACCTCTCTTTAGCCCCACCTTTATAGCTGTCCGCCAGCTCTGGCGATCGCTGGCAACTGACTCCCATGACTTGTGGTCAACGTCACAGGACTTCATGTCGCGTTTGCAGACGTCTTTAAAGCGGAAACATGGACAACCCATGGGTCTGATACCAGTGACGAGCTCGCTGTACAGTGTGTCCTTGGGGATCCTGCCACCTTCCATGCGGCTCACATGGCCAAGCCATCTCAAGTGCCGCTGGCTCAGTAGGGTGTATATGCTGGGGATGTTGGCCGCCTCGAGGTCTTCTGCGTTGTAGATACGGTCCTGCCACCTGATGCCAAGGATTCTCCGGAGGCAGCGAAGATGGAATAAATTGAGACGTCGCTGCCGTAGAGCAAGGTACTGAGGACACAGGCTTGATACACTCGAACTTTTGTATTCCGTGTCAGTGCGCCATTTTCCCACACTCTCTTGGCCAGTCTGGACATAGCAGTGGAAGCCTTTCCCATGCGCTTGATTCTTCAAGTGGAGAATCTTAAAATAGTCTTAGTCATTTTAAACCAACTAGAAAATGTACACTAGATTTAACTTTTAAAATGAGTCAAACTAGTAAACTAGTATTGCAAATGTACTTTTATAAAATAAAATAGAGTCTGGTTCCAGAGAAGTTGTCAAATCCTTGCCTTCAGGTGAAGTGTTGCAATTTTGCAAAATTAAAAAAAAACTCCATTCGTGCAGCAGCTGTTAACATTTGGAAACTTTGTGAAAATTATGCTCGTTGCTCTGTAACACAGAATTCTACTCTCAGAAGTTTGCAATAGATACTTTTAACAATGTTGCAGTTTAAGATGACTGCTGCATTTAAATTTATAATTATAAACTGAATGGTCATCACTCATGCTGTGGGACAGTCCCCCAACCCAATATCGTACTCAAGCAACCATGAGAGTTGGCCAAAACAGTGTGAGGATACTATTCAACTGAATTTGCGGGGCTGTGGTGGTGGGGGAGAAAAGAGAAATTGACAGTCACACCTGATCCTGTTCTGACCAATCAACACATCTTCAGCAGCAGTCACTGGAAAGTAGTAAGGAACAAAAAACTTTAAAATTTCTTCTCCCTCCTCATTCTTGGTTTAAGGAGACAAAAACCAGTTGTAGTGACCCAATGCAATCGCAGATCAGATTAGTTAACTCAGCACAAGTGATCAGAACAGGAACCTTCCTGATCTATATATGCCACAAAATCAATCACACAGTGAGTGTGCAACAAAGCACTGTGAAGGCAAACAGCAAGGCAATTCTAATAAAGTTAAATGAGTGGGCAAGAACATGGCAGATGGAATATAATGTGAATAAGTGGGAAGTTATTCCATTTTGGTAGAAAAAAACCAAAGACAGAATATTTCTTAAATGGTGAGAGGTTGGGAAGTGTTGGTGTCCAAAAGGACTTGGGGCCCTTGTTCATATGTCACTAAAAGCTAGCATGCAGGTGCAACAAGCAATTAGGAAGGCAAATGGTATGTTGGCCTTCATCGCAAGGGGATTTGAGTACAGAAGTAAAAATGTCTTGCTACAATTGTAAAGCCTTGGCGAGACCGCACCTGGAGGTTCACCAGACTAATCCCTGGGATGGCAGAATTGTCTTGAGAGATTGAAGAAACTGGGCCTGTATTCTCTAGAGTTTCAAAAATGAGAGATGATCTCATTGAAACTTACAAAATCCTTTCATGACAGGGTGGATGTAGATAGGATGTTTCCACTGGCTGGTGAGTTTAGAACTGAGGACTTAATCTCAGAATAAGGGGTGGCCCATTTAAGACTGAGATGAGGAGGAATTTCTTCACTCAGAGGGTGGCGAATCTGTGGAATTCTCTATCCCTGAGGTCTATGGAACTCACTGAGCATGTTCAAGACAGAAATCAATAGTTATCAGGAAACAAATGACATCAAGGGATATTAAGATAGCGCGGGAAAGTGGTGTTGAGGTAATGATCAGCCATGATCTAACTGAATGGTGGAGCAAGCTCAACGGGCTGAATGGCTTACTCCTGTTTCGATGTTTCCAAGTTCTCTCACATACATACACACACATCAAACACCATATTCCACATATGCAGTGATTTTTAAAGAAAACGTCAATTCCTCTTTCACATTCTATGCATTCCCAAAGCCATTCCTATGACTAACCCTTTACCAGCTATCCAATACCACTCTCAACTAGCTAAATAGAAAAATGTGGAGTGGGGGGAAAAGAGGAGGAAGGAAATCAAATTCTGCTGCTGCAGGATTGAATTCCATTTTTGAAAACTGAAGTATGCCTATTTTAATCCATAAGTAAAAGTCCCCTAACCATCATAGATTTTAAAGTCAGGGGTTCCCATAATTTCATCAACAGTTGTGCAATGGAGATTTTCACTTCCTGTACATTGGAATATGTGGGATCCATTCTGTCTCTTCACCACCACAAAATGTTTCAGAGATCAGGAACTACTACATCCCAAAAGAATGATCTCCATAGGTACATACTGATGCAGCACAGCTTCCAACGACAATGTACACAGAATCAATCTTGCCACTTGCAGTACTAGGTTTCTGGTCATTCGTGGATTAAGCAGTTCAGCATACTTGTACAAGCCAGCAAAGCAGTTTTACACTTGCTGGCCTGTAAAGTTTTTCTTACGCTTTACTGTTAGCTAGACAAATAAAGGAATTTAAAACTAGCATGCATAGTTCTTAAAATATTGTTCTGGCTGCTAAGAAAACTCCCACACAATACAAGTGTGCTCTTCTGATACTGCAAAACCATTTCCAAAGACAGAAAAAAAAGAGACAGAGACATACCTGGTCTCACTTAAAAAGGAAAACATTGCACATTTAGAAGGGCTCAGATAAATGAAGCTAATTTTATGGTGTGCTTGTGAATTTAGGATGGATCATTTTAGGGAAAGGAGTCCACAACTCAACTTACACAGAACATGCTAAAATAAAATCTTCTTTATCAAATGCAAAGTAGACAAGATTAGTATATAAAACACTTACCATGCCTAGAACCCTATGTGTCCCTGCAATAATTGGTTTTGAAGATTTCAAAATTTAAAAAATCCCCAACGGTATATTGATGATTCAAACCAAGGTGACATCAGCACCAGCTTTGAATTAGCGATGGCGCCAGTTCTATCAGACACATATTGGAGAGAATGAAAAGGGTGATGAAGACTAAACAAACTTATGATGTTTGGATCACTTTCATTTTTCTCTACTACGACAACTATAAAAATGTACATTAGAGATATTGGAGCAGATACATTAGCAGTCATTTAAAATACTGGATCAGTAGCAATCCAACAAATTTGAGCTTTAATTGAACTTTTAATTCTGTAAAAATAAAATGTTCTAATGTCTGCCAATTTCTGGCCCAATTTTTTTTTTTACTGGAAGTAAGCAGAGTGGTTTTAACTTCTAGCAGCCCACAGTCAGTCACATTTCCAACAGCAGTTGAAACTTTTATATAAAAAAAATCAACAGCACCGACAAATAACAGACATCCTTTTTCATTGCAAGATGTGTTAAAATAATGCCAGGCACAGTTGGGACTTTTTTTTCAGCTGAAATGACATGTTGATTTCTTTCATAAGCGAGTCTCCTTTCTCTTCCCCCGCACCTTTCCCTCCACCTCTAACAGAAAACAAAAAAATACTTTTACATTGGTTCAGAAAGGCAAACATGTAGGACCATAAATTATTTAAAAGCAGCTACATCCACACAATATAAAAATGGTTATTGGTGTCACATGCTGAGTTGTCTCATCTACACACACAAAAATAAAACATTTATACAAAGTATGATTTGCATAACTATTAAAAAACATGTACAAGAAGGAAAACATATGCCACTTTAGTGAGGTTGCTTAGCTTCAGTCAAAAAAAGACACAAATATTTACATAAGAGCATGCAAGAGATTACACATACACACACTCACCAGGACCTTTTAAAAGAAAAAGTTTCACAAATATGGGAAAACTGACAGCATTTGGGTCCTAATTTAGTTCTCCTACTAATTTCCATTTAAGAAGATTGGTGAAATCATAAGTAGCTCGACAAATTTACTCTACATCCACTTTGCAAGTTACAGTCTTGATCTCTAATCACTTATACAAGCAACAAAAGACTAAACTTTATACATTACCCCAGTCTGCTGTCATACTTCCTAGCAGCTAATTTCAGAGCAGCATTACTGGAAGGCCACCTAGCCCATTATAAAAAGGTGACAAACGTAGAATGCCATTTTAACTAGAGGAAAAAGAGTCTCATCCACAAAATATCTATTGACCATCTTTTGTAAAACGATTGCAAAAAGAAAGTGAGCTTTATTCAAAGATCTGTTAAATGGATATCTGAGATATATTGGTTGAGGAATTATCTTCGAAGCCTGTCTGAAGCCTGCTGAAAGCACAGATGGAAACACAGGGAAAATGAAGTGATGCCCCAATACAAAAAAACATGCTTTTTGGAGTGTTTAAATAAATCCAGCTTTGTTTTATGTCAAAAGGAGTAAAATGAGAAACATGAATGCAAAAATCAAGCTACAACTTCAAGATCAAAATATGTTGCAGCATCTTTTCAAAGTGATTAACTAGCAAGTTTATTCATGCTACTTCATTGAATACGCCACAAGACAGTACATGTTTAAAACCATGTCTAGATAGCTCATTTTACTCAAGAGTCAAAAAACAGCACAAAACCTTTAAATGAAAACAAAATGAATTCAAGAAAAAAAACCTTTTGTAGAGTACACCTCTTAATTCAAAATACTGAATAATATTTGAACAAAAAAAAGACTGAAAGATTTATGCAGTCAACTGATAATCAAAAGAATAACTTCCGTGGGTGACGTTCAGACAGAAGCCAAAAAATTATTTTACTGGAAACCAACTCGGTTGTATTTAAAGAGAGAAAAACAGGTTTACGATTGAGTGCATGATTAAACTTTGCATTGCAGCTTACTCTTGCTCTAATTCAGCTGCCCCACCTCAAGACCTGCAAAATAGCTGACTCAACCGTGAAGCCAACACAGTTCAGAATCCAATACACATCATGACACAATCTAATGGGATCAAGGCAGAATTATTTAATGCAGTTCTCCTGAACCAGCAAGATAAATACAACAAGGGCACAAAGGTTTAAAAGAAAAGCATGTTTCCCCTTCCCTCCCCTCCCCACAATCTTCAGGCTTGCTGGTTCCCCGCCTCCATCCCGGCTCTAGACCATTTTTGCGGAGGCTGGACGGGGGCTGTGGGGGTGGTGCGTGGTATTCCTACTATAAAGAAAAATTCTAAGGAGAGGACCGACCATCTGTGGTTAATTAAAGAAATTAAAGAAAGCATCAAACTTAAGGAAAAGGCATATAATTGCATAATGATGATTGGTCAGAATATAAAGAACTGCAGAGAATGATTAAAAGGTTAATCAGGAGAAAGAAATTAGAGTATGTGAGGAAGCTAGCAACAAATGTAAAAGACTGATAGCAAGAATTTCTACAGGTATTTAAAAAAGGAAAAATAAAGAGAGTTTTGGTCCTCCAGAGAGTGAGGATGGGGAGTTAATAGTAGAGAATAAAAGGAAATGGCAGATGAAAATGAACAAATATTTTGCTTCTATCTTCACTATAGAGGATACAAAAAACATTCCAGTAATAGCTGTAAATCAGGAGGTGGAAGTAAGAGAGTAACTTGGTGAAATTACAATCACCAGGGAAGTGATACTGACCAAACTGGTGGAGCTGTGGGCTAATAAGTCCCCGGGCCTTGATGGGCTTCATCTTAGGGTCTTCAAAGAGATGGCCAATGAGGTAGATGTGTTGGTGCTAATTTTTCAAAATTCACTACATTCTGGAAAGGTTCCATCAGATTGTGAAATAGCAAATATAACCCCTCTATTCAAGAGGGTTGGGGGGGGGGGCAGAAAATAGGCAACTATAGGCCAGTTAGCTTGATATCTGTCGTGGGGAAGGTGCTAGAATCGATCATTAAGGAGGCAATAATTGGGCACTTAGAAAAACTCACGGTAAATCGGGAGTAGTCAGTATGGCTTTGTGAAAGGGAGATCATGTTTAACTAATTTATTGGAGTTCTTTGAAAGACTAACATGTGCTGTGAATAAAGGGGAGCCCACTGATGTACTGTACTTGGATTTCCAGAAGACATTTGACAAGGTGCCACATAAAAGGTTATTGTGCAAAGTAGGAGCTCATGGTGTAGGGGACAGCATATTAGCATGGATAGAAGATTGGCTGGCTGGCAGAAAACAGGGAGTATGCATAAATGGGTCCCATTCTGATTGGCAGGATGTGATGAGTGGAGTCCCGCAGGGGTCTGTGCAGGCGCCTCAACGTTTTACAATTTATATCAATGACTTAGATGAGGGGAGTGATGGCATGGTAGCTAAATTTGCAGATGACACAAAGATAGGAAGGAAAGTATGTTGTGAAGAGGACATAAGGAGGAGACCGATTTAGATTAGGTTGAGTGAGTGGGCAAAAATCTGGCAGATGGAGTATAATGTGGGAAAGTGTGACGTTGTTCACTTTGGTAGGAAGAATAAAAAAGCAGAGTATTACTTAAGCTGAGAATGACTGCAGAACTCAGAGGTGCAGAGGGATCTAGGTGTTCTAGTGCACGAGTCACAGAGTCAGTATACAGGTACAGCAAGTAATAAAGAAGGCTAACTGAATGCTATCCTTTCGTAATAAAGGAATTAAAAATAAAAGTAAGGATGTTATGCTTCAGTTATACAGGGCATTGGTGAGACCACATCGCGAATCCTGTGTGCAGTTTTGGTCTCCTTATTTAAAGGAAGGACATGAATGCATTGGAGGCGGTTCAGAGGTGGTTTACTAGATTGATACCTGGAATGAGCGGGTTGTCTTACGAGGAAAGGTTGGACAGACTAGGCTTGTTTTCACTGGAGTTTAGAAGAGTGGGGAGACTTGATTGAAGTCTATAAGATCCTGAACAGTCTTGACAAGGTGAATGTAGAGAGGAGGTTTCCTCTTGTGGGGGAGGAGTCCAGAACTAGGGGGCACGGTTTTAAAATTAGGGGTCGCCTTTTAGGCGAGAGTTGAGGAGAAACTTTTTCTCTGAGGGTTGTGCAACTTTGGAACAGTGTCTCAGAAGGTGGTGGTGGCAGGGTCACTGAATAATCTTAAGGCAGGGTTTGATTGATTCCCTTGCCTAACAAGAATCTAAGGTTATCAGGGGCAGATGGGAGTGTGGAATTCGAGACAAACAGACCAGCAATGATCTTAGTGAATAGCGAAGCAGTTTCGAGGGGCCGAATGGCCTACTTCTGCTCTTAATTCATATGTTCGTATGTAGGACTACCCACTTGCATGTGGCGGATAGCCGATCAGGCTCATTAAGACCCCAATTGAGGCCAATTAAAAGACTGCCGACTGGAAAATGCCAGTTAGCCTCCAGGTTCCCGTAGGTGGTGGGGGCCAGTTTAGATGTCTGGAGGTGGGCCTAGAGGCCCTCCCTGCCTGGTGTGGGAGCAGCCACAGGTTGCCATGTAGAGTGGGCCTCTCCCCCTCCCTGGCAAATCTGTCCTCTGGCCATTAATTGGCTGTCCTGATGGGGGGAAATTATAGGTGAGTGAGTGATTGTTTCCCGCTCCGAGGGAAAATCCAGCCCCAAATTTCTAAACCTCACTACATAGCAGACATAGCCACACATCTTAACTCGGACCAAAAGGCCAACATAAACTTCAACCTAGGTGATTGTTCCAGGAACTTCATTACTGATGGCTTGCTTTTTTTTTAAAAGAAGCAAGCCACAATCAGCAATAAGAACCAATTTTCAGACATCCAAATTTTGATTCTTAAATCTTATTTCCCTATCGAACACGGAGCTTTTCGTGGAAAAGTAAATTACCAGGGCCTTTGGTCACACTTGAAGCATTATTATCTCAATGTCTACAGGGGTTTCAATCATAGGGCCTGGAGCCTGAAAAAATGTTAAAGGACAGGTTGTTATTCCTTCTAACAGGATCCTACAGTTGTTTTTGTTCAAGGTCATTTGTGCTCATTCTGTTCTGTCCCAGTTTTAAGCAGAACTAAAGCAATTTGAAAAAAGTGGGAATAGGCACAAGAATACTCCATCCAAAAGTATTACTTTCAAAAACACCAATTTTAGAAGAGGAATGCTTAGGGAAGTTTCAAATTAGGAAGCCTTGTGGCAGTACTTATTGCCACCCTTTTGTCAGTCAGCACCAGGTTTCAAAACCAGAAACTAATCAGTATTGTCATGCCAAACATTTATTTTATTAATGAAAATTAAAATTTAAGGGTTTAAAATATTGGAATATTTTATAATAACTTGAATTGCAGAAGAGGTACACATGAAAAAAAACCTGGCCCTATAGTCAGGATACTGCTTTGAGCACCAATAATTGCAACCGAATACGGTTTCAAGTTGATAGTTCCCCATTGAAGGGCAGGTAATCTCAGCAGTCCGTGAAAAGGGCAAGCTGAGGAGCTTAAGAAAAACTAGTTTCAAGTAAACAAAATAGATGGGCTTGGAATTTTAATGTAGGATTTGTGCTTGGTGTTCTGATTTAAGATTTACTTTAGCACCAATGGAGGCAAGAGTCCAACAGCTCCTTTTTCCAAACCTCCAGGTTCATAAAATTCAATAGAACATAAAACAGCAAGAAATAAGTGCAAGTAGAAATATAAAATAGTGTCAGTACAGTGCTTGCACTGCAAGATCCTAAAGCATAGTCTCACCTAGCCAATGGCATCCGCATTACAAACTTTCCATATTCCCCAATGCTGGCATTCTGGAAGATGCATTTTTAATCTGGTTTTCAAGAATCAGGCAGGTTTGCATTTGATTGCTGATAATTGTAAGAGACCTGGATTTCAGAAATGAACAGCACAGATACTTCGCTGACACAAATGTAAAAGCTACTGAAGCTGCTGGAGCTTTGTAGGCGAAAATGCCAGGGCCTGTGGTCTGCAATTATCTGCAAGGCTGGGGTTTGAACCTTAAAATCAAAAAAGGTGTATTAGAAACATCTCAGCCCACGTACTCAAAGATTTTCTTGAAATAAATGGAGACTTTCAAATGAAAGCCCCTCAGCCTGTGATTTCAGTCATCCAGAATACCAACTTCTAGATACAGCTCTGTTTTTTTTTGAATGTGTCCAGTGTCTTGGCCTCAACCAGCCTTCCTGGCAACTCATTCCAACTTTAATCTTCAATTCCTTTGCAACAAAGCAACTGGCCTGTGACTCTGAATTGTGTCAGTAGCAAAGACAAGATTAGCAACTCATCTAGAAAGCTGCAGGCAGACATAACCTGGTCTCTTTACCACACCATGGCATGTGGCACAGCGCATGGAACAGAAAAATCTATTACACCAAGATTTATTGTGCTTCAACAATATTAATACTTCCAATAACTCCAGCTAATACAAAACAGTTTAGTGGACATGCAATGGTCTCATATATAGACTTTAATAAAGATTGAACCTTTTTTCCTTCTTAAATATGCCTGCTCTAATCTTATTAGAACAGGAATGGGCAAATGGAAAAAAAATTAAAAGCAAAAATAGTTTAACAAAAATTGATTTGAAAAGTGGTAATTCAGAATGACGACCTTAATGGGTTACAAAGCAAATTGATTAGTAGCTTTGAGTTATGGTAGTTCACAGATGAAAAACAGCCATTACATGAACTGCAAATGAATTACAGTATAACAGAAAAAGACAACTTGGAACTTGACACTGGTGAGAAACGACTGATTCATTCCACAAGCATGCTGGATCTGGCAAAATCTTGAATACCTCAAAGTTTCGAGCACAGCAAATATTCACAGATGTGGATTGCCCTTAGCAGCAGTTGATTATCATTGATAACTTAAAACGATCAATGGCACAAAAAAAAAATTCTGGTCATCATCACATTGCAGTTTGTGGAAGCTTCCTGTGTGCTGCGTATCCTACATTACAACAGTGAATAGGCTTCAAAAGTGTTTCATTGGCTCTTTGGGATGTCCTGAACTCGTGACAGGCCCTATATAAATGCAAGTCTTTCTTTTATTTTTATGCAGCCTACAAAACCTTATAAAACAAAACCAATTTCTTTCCACAAGTCTTTTGACATTACCAGTACAATATTGTTATGATCCCGTTAGAGAGCAGTAATGTTTTAAGAAATTTGAATTCCCAGTTAAAACATTATGCTACAAGGTTTCACATTTTAAACAAAAATATTTACTGCACAATATTACTAATTTAACAATCTGAAATTACTTATTTTTAAACTGAAGATCTTACCCAAACATTAAGTAGTACACATTAAGACCTAAATCTCAACAGAACACTCCCGCTTGACTTTTACTTCCACCCAAGAATTCCCCGATACTGTACAGGATTTTGGTGGCTCATTCACTTCACCTGGGACCAATCCAAAGTGCACCACAGCTCTTAGGAACTCACTTTGATTTTCCTTAGTTTCTCAACTATCTCCTGAGGTATGAGATCAACTGGGTATGCTCCCTCTAGCATTTGGCTAGGCAATCATCCAGCTTTCTTTCAACACCTCACAGATCTGGATTTCCCAGCCTGAGCCTTACTCAGATCAGAAACACCCTAGCTCCTGATGGCCTTCCTGCTCTCAAAGCCAACTGACTTTCTCTGAGCCAGCAGCAAGCATCCCCCTGCATCATCTCCATAGCAAATCAGTACACGTGGGACATCCAAGATGACAATTTATGCTAATTACCCCCCACTCCAGAACATCTGATTTCTGATAGCAATATCAAATATTCATGTGGGTAACAATGACAGGATAATTCCTTCCAGACTTTCTGGCTACAATTCCCCACCTAAACAAGACCACCTGCTGTTTTATGGCTCTCACCTCTAACTTTGTCCTTGTAAGCATACATGGAAAATCTTTGAAATAGAATCTCTAGGGTGGCCCTGCAATCTTTTTAAATTCCAGAATTTCAATTATCTTACAGCGACACAATTAATTACACCAAACCTAAAAGTGACTTCTAGAATGATACAAACTAAGAACTAGATGATTAAATATTACTTCAGAGTCAACCAAATCTCTTCACCCCAGCAAAAACATTTAAAGTCCAATTCGAACATTACAAAATATAGATAGCAACTCATTTTTTTTTTTAATTCATTCGTGGGATGTGGGCATCGCTGGCCAGGCCAGCATTTATTGCCCATCCCTAATTGCCCTTGAGAAGGTGGTGGTGAGCTGCCTTCTTGAACCGCTGCAGTCCATGTGGGGTAGGTACACTCACAGTGCTGATAGGAAGGGAGTTCCAGGATTTTGACCCAGCGACAGTGAAGGAACAGCGAAATAGTTCCAAGTCAGGATGGTGTGTGACTTGGAGGGAAACTTGCAGGTGGTGGCGTTCCCATGCATTTGCTGCCCTTGTGCTTCTAGTTGGTAGAGGCCACAGGTTTGGAAGGTTCTGTCTAAGCAGCCTTGGTGCGTTACTGCAGTGCATCTTGTAGATGGTACACATTGCTGCCACTGTGCGTCGGTGGTGGAGGGAATGCCAATCAAGCGGACTGCTTTGTCCTGGATGGTGTCGAGCTTCTCGAGTGCTGTTGGAACTGCATCCATCCAGGCAAGCGGAGAGTATCCCATCACACTCCTGACTTGTGCATTGTAGATGGTGGACAGGCTTTGCGGAGTCAGGAGGTGAGTTACTCACCGCAGGATTCCTAGCCTCTGACCTGCTCTTGGCAGCCACGGTATTTATATGGCTACTCCAGTTCAGTTTCATTGGATATACATACATGCAGAGGTAGTGTCAAAAAAATCTCACAGGTTCTTAATAGACAAAGGTCAGCACTAATTAGTAAGCTGGAGATGGCTAACACAGAAAATCCAAACATTTGTTTTTGAAGAGGCGTAAGAGTAATTGCAAAATGCTTTTGAAAACCAAATTTCAATGCACGTTGTTTTCACAGTTGATCTACGTGGCTTGGAGAAAATAAACCAGAGTATGCATGTGACAAAGATGAGAAAAAGTATAGTACAGCCAAATGATATAGGCAGCTGTGTCAGAAGGACAAAAGCCATTCATTGCAGAACTTTGAACTCAATGCTCTACTGTAAATGATGCACAGCATTCCATACAAGCCTTCCATTAAATTTAAATGTTGTTCCTTTGAAATCTGGGGATGTAGAGATCAGGTCAGATTTACAATTCTGCAAACAGTACAATTCAAATTCCTCCTTGCTCCATTCCTGCAGTACAACATATCACATCAAATTTGCAATATGATAGTTTAGTACACATCAAAAAGAAAACACATGTAAAGCAAATTCATTTCAGATTTACACAATTCAAATGAAATCCAACTGTAAACATTACCAGTGCTTCAACTGACAATTTCCAATTCTGCCTCCTTAAGATTCTTCAGCTGAGAGCATAAAGTAGGACTAGGGAAAGAATCTACAGTGCCATGTGTTAATGCTTAAGTTCAATTTGCACAGTTGCAAAATTTAGCACTTGAATGAGGGATTAGAGTTATTGGTTATGAGCAGAAAGCAATTAGCTATCATGACGTCCTTAATTTCAGGGTGTGTAACTCAGAAATCTGTGGTTAGAGTCTAAAAAAATTCTTAACTGTTTTCCTTCGAGTTGTCTTCTCGAGTTCGCTCTTGATCTAATCAGAGTCATTAGGTACTAGACAGTAGTTCATACTTTTGCCAGTGCACTAAGTACATTTAAAAAAAAACTAACATACTTATACAAGTGGCTTTAACATTGTAAAATGTCCTAAGGCACTTCATAGGAGCATTAAGAAAATTAACACTCAGCTGCATAAAGACATATTAGGGCAGATGACCAAAGGTTTGGTCAGAGATAGGTTTTAAAGGAGTGTCTTAAAAAAGGAGTAGAGAGGGAAAGAGGTGGAAAGGTGTAGGAAGGGAATTCCAGAGCTTAGGGCCTTGGCAGATGAAAGCACAGCCACCAATAGAGAGCAATTAAAAAAAAATCATTCACTGGATGTGGGAGTCAGTGGCAAGGCCAGCATTTATTGTCCATTGTTAATTGCCCTTGAGAAGTTGGTGGCAAGCTGCCTTCTACAACCACAGCCCGTGGTGAAGGTACTTCCACTTTGCTGTTGTTAGGTAAGGAATTCCAGGATATTGACCCAGAGGTGATCAAAGAATAGCACCATATTTCCAAGTCAGGATGGTGCGCGACTTGGAGGTGATGGTGTTCCCATGCCCTTGTCCTTCTAACTGATAAAGATCACAGGTTTCGGAGGTGCTGTTGAAGAAGCCTTGCCAAGCTGTTACAATGCACCTTGTACATGCACACTGTAGCCACAGTGCACCACTGGTGCAGTAAATGAATATTTAAGGTGGTGAATGGGATGTCAATCAAGCAGGCTGTTTACTCCCAGATGGTGTGGAGCTTCTTGTGTGTTGTTGGGGCTACAGTCATCCAGGCAAGTGGAGAGTATTCCACTGCAGTCCTGACTTGTGCCTTGTCGACGGTGGAAAAGCTTTGGGGATTCAAGAGGGAGATTAAAATAGGGGATGCTCAAGAGGCCATAATTTGAGGAGGAGTGCAGGTATCTGAGGGATTGAGGACTGGAGGAGATTGGAAAAAAAAAATAGGGAGGGCTGAGATCATGGAGGAATTTGAAATTGTGGTGTTGCTTAACTGGGAGCCAACGTAGATCAGCGAGTACAGTTTGATGAATGAGACTTGGCATAAGTTATGACCTCAAGTTTGTAGAAGTTTAGTTTAGTTTAGAGATACAGCACTGAAACAGGCCCTTCGGCCCACCGAGTCTATGCCGACCATCAACCACCCATTTATACTAATCCTACACTAATCCCATATTCCTATCACGTCCCCACCTGTCCCTATATATTTCCCTACCACCTACCTATACTAGGGGCAATTTATAATGGCCAATTAACCTATCAACCTGCAAGTCTTTGGCATGTGGGAGGAAACCGGAGCACCCGGAGGAAACCCACGCAGACACAGGGAGAACTTGCAAACTCCGCACAGGCAGTACCCAGAATCGAACCCGGGTCCCTGGAGCTGTGAGGCTGCGGTGCTAACCACTGCGCCACTGTGCGGTAAAACATGGGAAGCCAGCCAGTGGTGCACTGGAGTAGTCAAGTCTAGGGGTACCAAATGCATGGATGAGGGTTTCAGCAGTAGATGAGCGGAGGCAGGGGCAGAGTCGAGCAATGTTACAGAAGTAGAAATAGGCACTTAGCGATGGCGGCAACATGTAGTTGCAAAACTTGGATGTCAAATGTGACAAAGGTTGCAAATAATCTGGTTCGGCCTCGGACAACTGCCAGGGAGGGATGGAGGTGGCAGCTAGAGAATGAAGTTTGTGGTGGGGGACTGAAGACAATGGCTTCGGCCTTCCCACTATGGTTAAAACAAAGCTACTCGCTCTCAAAATTACTCATTACAGTTTAAAGATTCTTTCGGGATACAAAATGTAATATGGCAGATTTTCTGCCACCAGAATTTATTACTGATCCAGGTTTCTAAAATCTCATGATTTACCCGTTGTCCAATATTCAGGACTTACATGATAGTTGCATAACTCAAGCTCTCTTTTACATTGTATAATATTGAAGAACTTCTGTATTTAAGAAAAAAAAAAGAGGTATTAGCATTGGTGAATGGAACACTTTTATGGTTTGTATCCCATGTCAACAGCGAACACTGATAGATTGGACATGTATATAGTAAAGCTCCCCATACTTCACCCCACTGCCATAAGAAAGTACCCTTGACTGCATCATTGTTTCTCATCTCCAGCCATCCATACCGTCTGTTACGGATTGGTAAGAAATGATAGGGGCAATTTCCCTTTTCACCTCTCAGCTGATTGCAGTGTTTATATTAGAATTGTGTTTTAACCCTTCAGTGTTTTATTGGTCGATAAACAGATAAATCATAGGTTTATGAAAATTCGTAACTTCACACACACGGGAAGTTAGAGATTTAAACAATGCAGCCCTGATCTTCCTTTTCTCCTGGGTCACTGGAGTCACACTTTGGAGAGTTTCAGATGGACGGATGCTTGGCTGCACGTTTCTTTGGTTAAATATCAGTTACGGTACATTGACGAAGATCCTGTTTCAATCTCATAGATGGGGAGCTTTCAAAAGGTTGTCTTTTCCTCTCTGCTTCTAGGTAGTTGTTTCAAAGATTGTATGTGACAGTGTCTTCTGGGCTGGAATAGATCTCTCTCAGCCTCCTGGCTGTATGTCTCTGTCTGGCTTTTTGCACAGAAAAGTCTTTTTTTTAAATAAATGATCAGGCTTGGTTTCTGTCAGGTGACCAAAGTTGCTCTCCCCTGATGTTTTCATACAATGTTTCCGAATGTGTGACCATTGTTAGATAATAGTGTTGGAATGATGCTCATCTTGTTAAAGTGGTGTTTGGTCACAGCTATTATCCTGAGTTTGGGTCTGGAGACTCTTTCTGCAAAGGTCATTGTTAGTCCAACTGGTTGAAAAAAGGTAGTCATTAACACTGAACACCATTAGCATTTATAATGCTTTCTTCAAGGCTGGTCTAGACATAATGATGGGTTTAATCTCCTGCAGTCACTATGTATATTTACAGGACAGGTGAGGTCACCTGACCATTACTCCATTTTGTCTGGTAGCAAAAATGTGTCCATTTTTGTGAAGTTAATTCAATCAGACCATTTTTATAGTTTATAATCATTTCTTGCATGAGTCTGACACGACTCAGATTAAAAGTTACCAGTTCAGTCCCAATGAGACTATCCAAAAATCGAGTCACATTACTCTATTCTAAACTTTAAATACCATAACAAAAGTTTTGTAAATTATAAAAATGCATAATTTATTTGGATTCAAGGAAATTGGAAATTGAAATACTACTGTTTGCCACAGAACTTCATTTAAAATTTCATGTATCCTTACAAATGTGCAGAATTCTTCCAAGAATAGTCATTAGTATCCTGAACACTATTTATTTAATCACATTCAACCGATGTGCACCAGAAGAACTGACTACAAAACAGTAACCACTACCATTACAGTAAGAATCTGGTCAAAACAGCACTTTGGTTAGGAATTGTAAAAGCAGAAGACTTCAAGCATCTAAAATGACTATATTGAGGAAACAAATATTTTTCTTGAATCGGTAATTAAAATTTGGAATGCATTACAAGTAGTTAAACATTTAATAGGGAATGAGACATTTGAAGAATGAGCAGCGAAATGGACAGGCACAGCATAATAGGATGAGCCAGATGGCCTGGTGGTAACATTTCAAAGAAATCAAAAAACTGCAGAAGCAGGTAGACCCAAAAGATCAAATGTAGGGAGTCAAAAATCATTTTGAAAGCTTTAAATGACCACCTCAAAATCAATCAATCAATTACCTGTCAAGACAATCAGTTGTTTGAATTGTGGAACTACAGGTGTAGACAAACAGAAAATGCTAGAAATATTCAGCAGGTCCGGCAGCATCTGTGGAGCGAGAAGCAGAGTTAACGTTTCAGGTCAGTTCTGATGAAAGGTCACAGACCTGAAACATCACTCTGTTTCTCTCTCTCTACAGATGCTGCAGACCTTCTGAGTATTTCCAGCACTTTGTTTTTATTTCAGATTTCCAGCATCCGCAGTATTTTTCTTTTATTCGTTCCACAATTCAACCTTGGTTAGTTGCATATTAATTTTGAACTGCAGCCTACACTCTTGCTATTAGTACCTTTATATTCTGGTGAATTTTCTGTTTCCAGTGAGAGATGTTAGCATTGGGAAATAAAACCATTCCTGCACCTAATGGCATCATCAAGCAATCCAAAGTCAGATGCAGCATTGTGGGATGCAGTTTAAAGATCTTTATATTCTATCACAATGTGCTTCTGTCACACTCCGATGAAAAGGTGCCCACTACACCTGAACATTTTGTGCTTTTCACATTAGCTATCACTGCAGGAGATTGGTCAATTAGTTTTCTTCTGTAGGTTCATATTGGTGTGCCTGTAAAAATGAACAAAACAGAAGAGAATCTACCCAATATAATAAAAGCAAAATACTGCGGATGCTGGAAATCTGAAACAAAAACAAGAAATGCTGGAATCACTCAGCAGGTCTGGCAGCATCTGTGGAAAGAGAAGCAGAGTTAACGTTTCGGGTCAGTGACCCTTCTTCAGATGCTGCCAGACCTGCTGAGTGATTCCAGAGAATCTACCCAAGTCTGGGCTTACAATTTAATACTTTAAGCCAGCTTTAAATCTGGATCTCAATCTACCGCAGATTTATTTTGAAAATCATCGTTCACACATTTTCAACATTTGGAATTGCAAGCTTTAGAGAAAAACGCTTAGGACCATAGCCTCCAAGCAGGCCTAGAAAAGTTATAGGCAATAATCTGTGTTCGCTTTCTAAAGGCTCACACCACCTCTCTTTCCCTCTGTACATACTCAATACCACCTAAGCACTTGCAGTTCTGCCAAGGAACTCCAAATACCAACGTACAATCTTGCAAACATATTGGACCACAATGTAGTGACTCAACCAAGCACGTTAAAAAAAACCCTGGTGTTTTATCTCTGGAATGTCATTATTTGAAAATAAAAATATTTAATTATATACAGAAAAACAGTTTAAGTGAATAAGGAAAAGACAAGATCTGCAGAAACACAGCATGATTGATCAAACTGTGAAAACTTTTTGGCATCAATTAAGCATACCATGAACAAGAGCAGACACAAGGGGTTTCTGAAATTCATCAGCGCTTTAAAACGTTAAATATTCTCCATCTCATCAGCTGATTCCTTCTCCCTCCCCAAATGCTCACTCAATTGAATCCATATGTGCACAATCATCTGTATGACTCCAAGTTAAACTTCAAATGTGACATTGGTCTTGCCAGTAGACCCTTCACTTCCAACTCCAGAGCACTCAGTTTACAACAACACTAACTCACTTCTCTACAATTTTGTGACCGGAAAACCCAATTTCTCCTAAGCCGCTCTGACCAGTCTCATGTTTCCCAGTCACAAATACCAGCATATAAAAATTTCCACAGCCTAAAGATTGCACACCCACCATTCCGATCCTTCGTCACCACTGGCTCTCTATCCTGTATTTCAAAATTCCTCCATGCCACACCCTGCTCCAGCACTACATATGTTCAGGATTGGCTTACAGTGAGATTATGGACTCCACCACCATGGAGCAGCCTGTCATCACATCTTTATGCAATCATCTTCCTAAACCTAAGGCTTATAACTTGCACCCACCCCCACCCCGCTTTCCACCCTTTAAAAACCTCATCAGAAAAGCATACTTTATTGACCACACCTGCAGGAGCAGCACCAGGCATACTGAAAAATGTGTCAGCCTGATGAAACTACAGCACAGGACTACTTGCATGCCAAACAGTGGAAGCAGCATGCAATAGACAGAGCTAAGTGATCCCACAACCAACGGATCAGAGCAAAGCTCTGCAGTCCTGCCACATCCAGTCGTGAATGGTGGTGCACAATTAAACAGACAGGAGGAGGCGGCTCCACAAACATCCCCATCCTCTACGAGGGGGAGCTCAGCACATCAGCGCAAAAGACAAGGCTGAAGCATTCGCATCCATCTTCAGCCAGAAGTGCCGAGTGGATGATTCATCTTGGCCTCCTCCTGAAGTCCCCAGCATCACAGATGCTAGTCTTCAGCCAATCTGATTCACTCCACATGATATCAAGAAACGGCTGAAGGCACTGGATAAAGCAAAGGCTATGGGCCCTGACAACATTCCGACAATGGTGCTGAAGACTTGTGATCCATAACTAGCTGTGCTCTTAGCCAAGCTGTTCCAGTACAGCTACAACACTGGCACGTACCTGGCAATGTGGAAAACCTGTACACATAAAGCAGAACAAGTCCAACCTGGCCAACTACCACCCTACCATTGACCAAAAACTGAACTGGACAAGCCACATAAATGCTGTGGCTACAACAGCAGGTCAGAGGCTGGGGATTATACAGAGTAACACCTCCTGACTCCCCAATGGCTGTCCACCATCTACAAGGCACAAGTCAGGAGTGTGGTGGAATACTCTCCACTTGCCTGGATGGGTGCAGCTCTCTCAAGAAGCTCGATACGATCCAGGATAAAGCAGCCAGATGGCTGGCACCCCATCCACCACCTTAAACATGCACTCCTTCCATCACCGATGCAGTCACAGGAGTGTGTGCCATCTACAAGATGCATTGCAGCAACTCACCAAGGATCCTTCGACAGCACTTGCCAAACCTGCGACCTCTACCACCTAGAAGGACAAGTGTAGCAGCACCATCTTCAAGTTCCCCTCCAAGCCACAAACCAGCCTGACTTGGAACTATATTCCTTCGCTGTCGCTGGGTCAAAATCCTGGAACTTCCTTCCTAAAAGCACTGTTGGTATACCAATGTTGAAAGGACTGCAGCAGTTCAAGAAGGCAGTTCACCACCACCTTCAAGGGCAATTAGGAATGGGCAATAAATGCTGGCATAGCCAGAGATTCCCACATCCCCAAACGAAAAAATGCCATTTCTCTAAATGTTCTCTCTTACTCCCTGTTTGGTCTCCACCCCTGAGGGGAGGTGGTGGCATAGCGGCAATGTCACTGGTAATCTAGTAATCGGGAGACCCAGCCTAATGCCCTGGGGGCACAGGTTCAAATCCCACCATGGCAGCTGGTGGGATTTAAATTCAATTAATTAATAAAAATATCTGGAATTGAAAGCTAGTCCTAGTAATGGTGCCATGAAACTACCAACGATTGTCGCAAAAACCCATCAGACTCACTAATGACCTTTAGGTAAAGAAATCTGCCATCCTTACCTGGTCTGGCCCACATGCAACTCCAGACCCACAGCAACGTGGCTGACCCTTAACTGCCCTTTGAAATGGCCTACCAAGTCACTCAGTTGTCAAGGGCAATTAGGGATCGGCAACAAATGTTGGCCTTACCAGCGACACCCACATCCCATGTAAGAATATAAAAAACTCCCTCCTGTAAAGTACTTTGGAACATTTCATTAGATGAAAAGCATCATATAAATAGAGTTAGTTATAAATGCTAGGTACTATTTGGGCTCTACCTGCAAATGACAATATTTTAGGTGTTACCATATCTGGCATCAATTCATTTGTACGCTCTGTGAAAGCTATGTTGCACTTTATTTTGTTTTACATAGAATTTCCTAGCAATTTTGGGGTGAGGGAAATGTCAAACCATCTCAATGTACACACTACCATCCTGAACATCACTGCATGGAATCAGTCAGTCAATCTACTAGTTTCTTTTGTTGTGAAAAGACTTAGCCAACTGAGGTAAACCAATTTTAAGTGGCATGTAAACACACTTGCAACATTCTGGTTGAATGCTGCACTTCTAACCATTTAAGTAGCTCATTCCAGCACCAACTAAAAATCTAAAATTAAATTTATGTAATTGCCAAAACTATTTAAGTTCTCTAACTTTAAATTAAAATTAACAGCAAAGGTTCAAATATGGTTTTCGTTCCTCAGTTGTCATTGCCTCTGCCCCTAAACATAGCTGAAATTATTCAGGAAGGATTTTAGATCCATTTCACTGGTGTTATGACCAATGCAGGAGGAGTGCACTGTCTTTTCTAGTTCCACTTCTCCAAAGATTGCAATACATATTTTAAATCTTTACCCAGTTACCGATACGGTCAATCATATACTCTCCTGTTTATCCCAGAATAAAATACACCAACCAGGTTTATTTAACGAACAAAATCAGTTTATTAACATACAGATTGAAATATGAAAGTTCCCTTTTTAAATACTACACATACAGAAAAAAAAAGAAATTCTCTCTGCAGAGGTCTTTTACAACAAAAAAAAATACTTGGCCAAATAAGTGATGGAAAAAAAGATATGGAAGGATGTCAGTTGTCCCTTTTATTCTGGCATCTGGGTATGAAGGAAACAGGTCACTGGGATCTTTTCAGAAGCAGTTCATTACGGGGGATGTCGAGAAATAGTCTGCTAGGCTTTCCAGGTGAAATGTGGCATCAGGAGTTTCAGTTATCGCACTCTGGATTCGCAGGGCTTTTCAAAGAGGTAGAGAAAGTGGGGCTGACACACTGGATTTCACAGGCTCTCACGTGCAGGAAAGACGAGCTGGGGATTTATCAGCAGGCTACAAAACCAACTGCTTTTCAACACTGTCCACACCCCAACCAAACCAAAATATCTCAGAAGCGAAACAACCTCCTGACCCTCAAATCTTGACATGTCACTTTTCTGTAAAACATCTCCCCAAGTCACCAAGGTTTCTATTGTTTATTGAACTTAAGGCACGTGATATCCAGTAAAGACTGTTTTCAAACAAGACTGCTCAGTGTCCCTTCAGTGAACTTACAACAAAGAAAAGTCCAGCATCTATGAAATCTTCAGTCTTCCAAAATGAATCCATTTCCACACTTCAAATAGGAGTCCTTAAAAAAAAATGGAAGCTCGTGCCTCATAGTATGGTGGGGGTAGAGAGAAATATCAATATTTTCATTTCTGCATCACCTGATTATAAAAAAGGGAAGACTCACATTTATATAGAGCTTTTCATAACCACCAGATGCCTCAAAGCGCTTTACAGCCAATGAAATACTTTTCAAATGCAGTTACTGTTATAATGCAGGAAACACAGCAGCTAATCTGCATACAGCAAACAGCAATGTGATAATAGCCAGATAATCGGTTTTTGTGATGATGATTGAGGGAAAGATATTGGCCAGGACACCGGAGATAACTTCCCTGCTCGAAGTAGTACTATGGGATCTTTTACATCCACCCAAGCGGACAGATGGGGTTTCAATTTAACATCTCAACCAAAAAAAAGACAGCACCTCCAACCAGTGCAATTGGAAGGTAGCTGTTTCACTGTAATTAATGAAATGTTTCTCCGAAGAAGATACTCTTTATACTGTAGTTCATAAGGAATCCAGAATATACAGTTATCTGTCCACATTTTCTGATTGGTCAGTGGGTTGATTTGGTGGGTGGAGCCGAACACATGAACTGCAGTTACGGAGCTCTAGCCCCTGGCTCTTGCTGCTTCCCGGTCTCCCGCCGACAGCCCTCGACATGGATAGAGTGAGGAGAAAAATGCAGCTAAAGAAGGGATGTCATCGGAGAAAAGGGGTGGGATGGGGTGATGAGAGGAATAAAAGAAATGGGATGGGTATGGCATGAGAAGGATGGAATGGCATTGGATTGGGATTTAAAGAAGTTCTTCTTTGGCCTCCTTGTCTCGGGAGACCATGGGTAAGCGCCTGGAGGTGGTCAGTGGTTTGTGGAGCAGCGCCTGGAGTGGCTATAAAGGCCAATACTAGAGTGACAGGCTCTTCCACAGGTGCTGCAGAAAAAATTGGTTGTCGGGGCTGTTACACAGTTGGCTCTCCCCTTGCGCTTCTGTCTTTTTTCCTGCCAACTGCTAAGTCACTAAGACGCGCCACACTTTAGCCCCGCCTTTATGGCTGCCCGCCGAAGGGCCTGTTTCAGTGCTGTATCTCTAAACTAAACTAAACTTTGTAGCCTCATGTCCTCTTCACAACTTCCTTTCCTACCTATCTTTGTGTCAACAGCAAATTTAGCAACCATACCTTTGGTCCCTTCATCCAAGTCATTTATATAAATTGTAAAAAGTTGAGGCCCCAGCACTGATTCCTGGGGCACATCACTAGTTACATCTTGAAAACCAAAAAATGATCTATTTATGCCTTCTCTGTTTCCTGTTTGCTAGCCAATCTTCTATGCATTCCAATATGTTACTCCCTACACAATGAGCTTTTATTTTCTGCAATAACCTTTGATGTGGCACCTTATCAAATGCCTTCTGAAAATCTAAGTACAGTACATCCACCGGTTCCCCCTTTATCAACAGCACATGTTACTTTTTCAAAGAACTCCAATAAATTAGTTAAACATGGTTTCCCTTTCGCAAAACCATGTTGACTCTACCTGATCACCTTGAATTTTTCTAAGTGCCCTGCTATAATGTCTTTAATAGCTTCTAACATTTTCCCTAAGACAGATGTTAACCTAATGGCTGTAGTTTCCTCCTTTCTGTTTCCCTCCTTCTTTGAATAAAAGAGTTATGTTGGCTATTTTCCAATCTAGGGAATTTTGGAAAATTTAAAACCAATGCATCAACTATGTCACTAGCCACTTCTTTTAATACCCTAGGATGAAGTCCATCAGGACCTTGGGACTTGTCAGCCCACTGCTCCAACAATTTGCTCAGTACTACTTCCCTAGTATTTGTAATTTTCTTAAGTTCCTCCCTCCCTTCCATTTCCTGATTTACACCTATTTCTGGGATGTTACTTGTATCCTGTATGGTGAAGACTGATGTAAATTAGCTGTTCAATTCATCTGCCCTCCTTATTTTCCCTCATTAATTCCACAGACTCACTTTCTAACTTTCTCACTTTAAGCTCAGTTGTATTTGGTATTTCTCCCTCCTTTTGATGCTGTTCTATTTGTACATTGCAAGGAGGCTTATCAAATAAGGGAGTTAAAAGCATGGCTGTGACAACAAGAAGTGCTATTGTCTAATTTTTTTTTCTCCTCTTCCTGTTGTCCAAAATCAAGTTCTGTAAAGCCAAATGTTTCTCTTTACACATGCCTGAAAATTATCTTTAGAATGTGGGAAGAAATAAATCACACACTGTGCACGAACAGGTTGCTGTTAAAAATTTGTGCTTGTTGGCACCTATGCCTTCAGCTTCTTTTGGTTTGTTGGGATGTGGGTAACACTGGTGGATCAATAAATGTCATTATATGCCCTCAGGACGTTGAGTCAAGCATGTAGTGTGGAACTGGAGTTGCAGAAAAGTCAGACCAGGCAGGGGTGGCAGGCTCCCGTTCTGAGCGACGTTAGTGAGCCAGATCACTGGGGCTACGCGCACACATGATTGGAGTTCTTTTGCCACAGTGGGACTCTTGATCCCTCAGTTGCTAGTCCAGTACCATAACCTTAAGGCTACCGTACCCTACTTTCAATTCCTCTCCTGGCTTTCTTTTAAGCACTTTTAGATCTATGCTTGTCCCAGGTAAGTTGTGTGAAGTAGTGGGAGAGCTTGATGCAAGGTAGGCTGTTGGTGGTCTCTGTTAGTTTTTCCCCCTAGCTCTGCCATGCTTTGGTACCTAGTTTTGCTCCTCTGACTAGATAACAGACTGGTGGTGAGCCCATGTTTTTGGGGTATTTGCAGTTTTGTAAATGCCTTGAACAGCCAAGTTAGTGTAAAATCAAAATTAATTATTTCTCTTCTCCCCTGACCCTCCACCTACATTTCCCTCCCGCCCCCCTCCACCGCCCAACGCCCCAACTTGCCATACCCTTGTTCTGCATTATTTAGATTGTTCTGTCATCCACCAGTAAAAGTTTATGGATAAGCTTTCAATTCAATATATGGTATGCTTTTTAGACTTTTCTAAAGTTCCAAAATGTGAAGGAGCAGGTCAATCCTTCTATCAAGAAAGAAGCTTAAGTTATATAATATGTTTTATATCCTCAGGACGTCAGAGAAATGCTTCACAACCAATTATTTTTGAGTGTGGGTAAAAGTAGCATTTGGGAATGGGCAATTAATCCTGGCCTCGCCAGTGATATCCACACCTCCTGAAAGCTTTTTTTAAAAAAAAAAATCCAAACTTGTGCATAGTACAAATAGCAATGAGGTTAAATAACCAATCATTTCCTTTAGCGCAGGAAGAACTGACCTACTCTTCTTGGAATAATGCCATGAGATTTTTACTCCTTTTGAACAGGCAGATGGGGATCTCTGTTTAATGCCTTCTGAAAAATGGGAGGGAAGGTTATTAGAAAATACACTTTTCTCAGTTAAATTTCTAAGCTGTCTTCTGTGGAATCTGCTTGCAGTCAACAACTATTTGATAGCATTTGAGAATCCATACATTTTGTGAAGTAGTTTTTTTTTTGTTAACCTCAATCTACTGTGGATGGATGACTGACTGTCGATGCAGATTCTCAAAGTAACTATCCTTTTCCACTGTGTCCCTTAATTATCTTATCCACTGAGGCCTGCATTATTTTGATTATTTTTCTCTTGACCCAACAGGGATGCCACTCTGTGGTAATGCTGAAGTGGCTTAACCTTTTGCCTAGACTTTCAGCTAATCCTGAGACATGTATAACTCTATATTGCAGAGTAGTACCAAATAGCAATAATTTGATGGATTAAAACTGGTTGTGATTTTTGCACATTTTTCTGTAACATGTTGAAGGTTGTTTTTAATAAATTTCAAGATTTAAGAGTTGCATGTTACATTGTGAGACATATACTGCATTGCTAATACATTTTTCATGTTAGTTTTAAGTACAGCTAATGAACTTCCATTTTCACTAGCTAAAATGAAGAAGTACTGGACCTGCTATTACTGAGCTGCCTCTCCTCATTGCAATGCCTTTTGCTAGTTCCATTCCTAACTGTTCTAGAGTAGCGAACACACCACCTGAAATGGCTTCTCCTTCACTACTCACACATCCACCTTCAGGTGCCCCAGGGTTCTTCTATTTCTCTCGGCAGTTATCTGCAAGAATGGAGTTTTAACTCTGCCACCACTCACTCAACTCTGACAACCTGTTTGGCATCAAAGTGGGGATGACCTTCCTGCAGTTCAACATTGCCAAGATCAAAGCCATCCTATTTAGTTCTTTCCAGAAACTTCACATTTTAGCCACCAAGTTCTTCCTATTTTCTAATTAGATGAAAACCAATAGACCGTGACTTTAGTGATTTGGCCCTAAACTTTGCTTCAAACCTGCAATCCGATTCATTATTCATCTCCACCATTATGACTGCCATTCATGAAAAATTGCTCTTGTGCAAGAAAATTGTAAATGTGTTCCTTTTGAATGCATTTATGATATCACTGTCCAAAGCAGCCAGAGCAGTTCCCCACCCCTCACCCCAACAAGTTTCATTTCTGTCAGATCCTCCATTTTCTGGACTGCATAATAGTACATATTTTGGAGAACAATGGCATAGTAAGGAGGAAGTGCTGGAGTTACAACAGATTTTGTTGCCGGGGATTGTATTGACACAAGTACCATATAAATTTTGTTGAAACAGTAGTTAAACTTGTACTGACTACAGTATTAAAAGCAAAAATTGTTGCTTTGTTGAAATAAAACCCTCCAGTCAGTTTTTGCAATTCTAATCAAATGGTATTCCACTTCTTCAGACCCATCCAAGTATAATCTGATGATGCATATTGTTATTTTACCCCCTTGCATCTATCTACTGTGAAGGCTTAACCATCTCTCATTATTTTGAATACTAGTCATTTACAAACAGATTAAATGAGATGATTGGGAAATAGAATGCTGTATTGGATTACACAGATTTTTAGATGGAATGTTCCCTTTGGGCAAAGTTCATTGTGATTTATACCTGTTTTTAAGTTGATCTGTGGAAACAGCATGTTTTTCCCCAAAAGCCTCAAACATCCAATCCACTCAAGTATTCAAAATCTCCCAAACTACTGTAGCTTGTTAAAAAGTTTTTGGATGTAGATATTTTGACTTCAGGGGCTGTGGAATGTTTTCTGGTCAGTATTGCAAAGGATTAAATCTGAGATACAACAACAATTATGCATGTTTAAAATTTTCTATTTAAAACTTCCCTTGCAATGTTCCAGAACAGAAATAAATTTTAATTTGAGGTTGTACTTCTCAAATGATGTCACATTGTACTGTACAAATACAATCCATTTGTTAAAATGGTTGAGGTTGGAGGGTACATTTGATGTGCATCACATGTACAAAGATAGAACTTGAAGCTGCGACTGAAATACCAAGTATCTAACAATCATAGCATTTCATTTTTTAAAAAATGCCTCTATGGTGTTTCTTAGCTGCTGGCACTTGTCAAATAATCATTAACTCGCAGAGACCCACAAAGCATTTGCAGTGAAATTAGTATCTTTATTGTAACAGTACTTCTTTAAATCCCAATCCAATGCCATTCCATCCTTCGGTACTGAGGTACTGTCCTCAGTACCTTGCTCTACGGCAGCGAGGCCTGGACAACGTATGTCAGCCAAGAGCGACATCTCAATTCATTCCATCTTCGCTGCCTCTGGAGAATCCTTGGCATCAGGTGGCAGGCCCGCATCTCCAACACAGTAGTCCTCGAGGCGGCCAACATCCCCAGCTTATACACACTACTGGGTCAGCGGCGCTTGAGATGGTTTGGCCATGTGAGCCGCATGGAAGATGGCAGGATCCCCAAGGACACAGTGTACAGTGAGCTCGCCACTGGTATCAGACCTACCGGCTGTCCATGTCTCTGCTTTAAAGACATCTGCAAACGCGACATGAAGTCCTGTAACATTGATCACAAGTCGTGGGAGTCAGTTGCCAGAAATCCTACACTAATCCCATATTCCTACCACATCCCCACCTGTCCCTATATTTCCCTACCACCTACCTATACTAGGGGCAATTTATAATGGCCAATTAACCTATCAACCTGCAAGTCTTTGGCATGTGGGAGGAAACCGGAGCACCCGGAGGAAACCCACGCAGACACAGGGAGAACTTGCAAACTCCGCACAGGCAGTACCCAGAATCGAACCCAGGTCTCTGGAGCTGTGAGGCTGCGGTGCTAACCACTGCGCCGCCCACAGATATAGATAGGTTAAGTGAGTGAGCAAAGATCTGGGAAATTGAGTATAATGAGGGAAAATGTGAAATTGTCCATTTTGGCAGGAAGAATAAAAAAGCATATCATCTGAATGGTGAGAGATTGCAGAGCTCTTAGATACAGAGGGATCTGGGTGTCCTAGTGCAGGAATCGCAAAAGGATAGTATGCAGGTACAGCACATAATTAGGAAAGCTAATAGATCATTTATCACGAGGGGAACCAATACAAAAATAGGGAGGTTATGCTTCAGCTATACAGGGTATTTGAGAGACAACATCTGGAGTACTGTGTACAGTATTGGGCTCCTTATTTAAGGAAGGATGTAAATGCACTGGAAGCAGTTCAGAGGAGGTTTACTAGACTAATACCTGGAATGGGCAGGTTGTCTTATGAAGAAAGGTTGGACAGGCTAGTTTGTATCCACTGGAGTTTAGAGGAGTAAGAGGCGACTTGATTGAAACATATAAAAGATTCTATGGGGTCTTGACAGGGTGGATGTGGAAAGGATGTTTCCTCTTGTGGGAGAATCTAGAACTAGGGGGTCACTGTTTAAAAATTAAGGGGTCGCCCATTTAAGACACAGATGAGGAGAAATTATTTCTGAGGGTTGAGAGGTTTTGGAACTCTCTTCCCCAGAGGGCTGTGGAAGCTCAGTCATTGACAGATTTCTAAATACCAATGACATAAAGGGATATGGCGATAATGTGGGAAAAAGGCATTGAAGTGGATGATCAGCCATGATCGTACTGAATGGCAGAGTGGGCTCAATGGGCTGTATGCCTACTCCTGCTCCTATGTTCCTCAAAAGGCAGTGGAAGCAGAGTCTTTGAATATTTTTAAGGCAGAGGTAGATTCTTGATAAGCAAGGGGGTGAAAACTTTACTGGGGGTAGGCGGGAATGTGGAGATGAGGTTACAATCAGATCAGCCATGATCTTGTTGAATGGCAGAGCAGGCTCGAGGGGCCAAGTGGCCTACTCCTAATATTATGTTTGTATAACTGAAGTATAAAAAAGTGAAAAAGATGGTAGGAATGAATTTATACAGTTCCATTGAAATTATAGGAATGTATTACCTCATTAATGCTACACTACAATAAAATTACATTGATTGCTTGGTTACCAAGATTTGCATTCTCATACCAAAGCGCAGTTTTCTAATTTCAATAAATGTATTCATGTATGCAAAAAAAGGATCCACATTTTAAACAAGTGTTTGCAAAACTCTAAATATCAATATATTTATGAAACATACATAGGCAACAGAACAATTCACTGAAGGCTTGCCCACTAAGTTATTATGCCAACCAAACACATGTTATTAGGTATTAGTGATTTAAACATCGTCAGGCAAACCATAATGAAGTGAAGGTCGTCATGATCCAAACCACATCTCACAAATTATGCAATTCATCTAAAGCTTTAGCCAGCATTAAAAATATTTAATTTTAAAAAGCAAATGCTTATGACAAATGCTTAGCTTTCAAATAGTCACAATAATGAGAATCTTCCAATACAATTAAGAATGTTACATCATGCTACTGCAGGATGAGAGGAAACTGGAAATAGATCAATTCGCAATATATTAAGCTTCATCTTAAATTAACAGCCTCCCTGTTGCATGGGTATTGAATGTGGAACAATGAACAGACAAAAACTAAAAATCACTTTCCCCACATGAAGAACACTAATATCCGATTATCCATTTCCCAATCAGAAAGAACACTGCCTTTCTTTCCTTCTTCAAAGAGTCCAAACACACTTACTGCATTTACAGATTAAACACCAGCAGAACATGGACCATCAAGAGACACCCTCAAAAACTGATCTTTTCTTTTCCTATAAATAAGTTCAGAATGCCTCCTTTACTAATCTGCACCCCAATACTTCTCTAGGCAGGATGATGTTAAAAAAGGGTCTAAATTTAACTGAACGATTGCCATACTCGAGACACTGCACATACCACATTACAAGTGCCCAGTATCACTTTATGAACAGCATTATCCAAAGGCATATTTAGCAGTAATGTACTTCAAAATTACACTTAAGCTACTTTGATTAAATGTTGTACCAATAACCTCCTCCTGTGCTAATCCTAATTTACCATCTCAAATTGCTCCAACAGTGAGAGCCGCAACCAACACGTATCACACCTCACCCTAAGGCATTTCAAAATGCTTATTCCAAATCACATGATTGAAAGGTCAAAATGTTGACTGGTATTCTGTCATAGCTCAGATGGAAATTGTACAAAATTTCACACATGCTTAGTTATGCTTTACTGAAATCCTATGACTTTAGTTGAAACTTACATAATGTTAAAAAAAATCCCACAGGATCTTGCTAAAATCGATACACTATTTATAGATTTGATTTTACAATATTCTTTTAAACAAACCAAAACAATAATTAACAGGAGTTACTGTTACGTAAATTAACAACTGTTGAGTGTGCAATCTTTAAATGCCAAGATCGAAGAACTTTAACTTGTGTGGCGTTACACTAACAGTATAAAACTGTGGCATGCATATTATACATCTTACACATACAGCATTTCCAAAATCTATCAGAAAGCTAATATTTTCAAATCAGATTAGGCCATACACGAGTTCAGCCTTTTGCCCATTTTAACTTATCTCACCACAGATTTTCAAAGACACATTGTAACGATCAGGCGAAGTAAAACAAGAGAGTGCAAAGTTAACATTTAGTAAACAAATTATACTGCTTTAGGGAGCTTTCATTAACAAAACAAAAATCCTATTCTGTGCTATGGCTTCGATTTGCATACCTGTTAACTTCCTCCCTAAATGTCTGTGCCCATCCAATAATTTGGAGCACGATTCCGAACTTCAGATTTTGGTATGCCACACGCACCATTTTAAAACAAAATCTAATTCTACTGCACGAGATAAACCAAGCATCGCAGTTAAATACATACCACTGTATTTTATGCAGGACCGGGAAAAAAAATCGAAAGAGAAACATAATAAGGGGGCGCATTGTGAACTATTAATGTACAAAGAAAGAGATTTTAGCGATTTAACAACAAAAATATCAAACATCTTACATCTGAGTCCCACAGGATGCGTTCAGTCATCACAACAGAGACATTGATTTTGACACCAAGAGATTTTGTTGTACTTCAGTATTTTCCCCTCAGACATTAAATTATTTTCCGCAAATATAAAAATTGCAGGATTGCAAGTGAGGTATCCACGCAAAGGATATAATGTGAACAGCGATCAGACGCAAATGCTCCCAACTCTGCATGCACACCTTACCCGGTGAAAGCAAGCAGGCAGGAGCCACTCGCCAACTACATCCCCGGGCGGCGCGACACCCGGAAGGGGGAGGGGCGAAGGCAAGAGCAAGTGAGCACGCATGCGCAGGTTAACAGGCTCGTCCGCCGTATTTGACACTTGAGTAAACCAACTGGCAGCCAGAGACCAAACCCGCCCCTGGCCTGAACCAGCCAATCGGCAGGACTCGCTGGGGCCAACGGTTGCCGCGCGAGCCTGGTCCAAGGGAGATCTTAAGCATAACAGAGCATAGAGATAATAAAAGTAATTGGACAAAAGCCGATTCCATTCACACCGTGGAAGTGGCCTACCTGAACCGAAGGTAACCTGGAGAACAAATCCTTTTTTTAAATCACGTAAAGGTTTTTTCTTGAAACATAAATAAAACGCTAGCTTGCTTGTATATCGCAATGCAACCGGGTTCTTTCCTCACTCTCTGTCGCGACGTATCTTTTTATAGTGGATTTTGTCAAAGAAGCCAGGACTGGAATACACCATAGATTACCACAACCCACAGGTTTGTTTTAGTTTTTATGTGGAAGCCGTGGCTCAACCTAACTTGACTAACGGCCGACGTCACGCGGTGCAGTTGTGATTGACAGGAGCCGCGGGAAGGTGGGCGGGGTGTGGACGGGGGAAATCAAGCAAATCAGATCCAAGGGCCTTCTCTAGTGGGCAGTGCTAACGCGCAGGAGGGGAGGAGCTGGTGCGACGGGCAACGGAGGGGGCGGGCTCGTCTCCCCTGTCAATCACGTCAGATGGAGGCACAGGATTGGTGAGAGCGGAGACCGCTGAGTGGTCCGCCAATCTGGCCAGTGGGAATGTAGCATCTGGTAACAACACAGCAACGTAAGACAGGCAGGTGGCGTTTACATGGTGCCCACTACAGTCTGTGCAGAGGATGCCATTAATTAAAGAGAGAAGTAATTATTTGTTCTGTTGTCGGGGTCAAGCTTGGGAAGAAAAGACTGCAGATGCTGGGAATCTGAAATAAAAACAGAAAATGTTGCCAATCAGGTCAAAAGCAGGTTATGTCCATACAGACAAACATACGATTTAGGAGTAGGCCACTCGGCCCCTCCAGCCTGCTCTGCCATTCAACAAGATCATGGTTGATCTGATTGCAACCTCAACTCCACATTCCCGCCTACCCCTGATAACCTTTCACCCCCTCGTTTCTCAAGAATCTATGTACCTCTGCCTTAAAAATATTTAAAGACTCTACTTTCACTGCCTTTTGAGGAAGAGAGTTCCAAAGACTCATGACCCTCTGAAGGAAACAAATTCTCCTCAACTCTGTCTTAAATGGGAGACCAGTTATTTTTAATTAGTGACCCCTAGTTCTAGATTCTCCCACAAGGTGAAACATCCTTTCCACACCCACCCTGTCAAGATCCCTCAGGATCTTATATGTTTCAATCAAGTTGCCTCTTACTTTTCTAAACTCCAGCGGATACAAGCCTAGCCTGTCTAACCTTTCCTCATCAGACAACTCGCCCATTCCTGGAACTAGTCTAGTAAACCTCCTCTGAACTACTTCCAACGTATTTAAGTCCTTCCTTAAATAAAGAGACCAATACTGTTTATGTTTGCTGTTTATGGTTAAAGGTCATCGATCTGATATATTAACTGTTTTTCTCTCCCCAAATGCTGAATATTTCTAGCATTTTCTGTTTTTTGTTTCAAATTTCCAGCATCCGAAATATTTTGCTTTTGTACTGTTTATGATTGCTGCTTTGCTAGGGGGTACCACTTTTTTTTTGTGGAGATGAGCTTGTGGCCTTTCATCGGTGCTGCATTTCTGCTGCTGAAATGCTCATCCATAAATTTGTTACCTCCAGACTTGACTATTCTAATGCAGTCCTGGCCAGACTCCCACATTCTATCCTCCGTAAACTTCAAGTCATTTAAAACTGTGCTGCCCATGTCCTCACTTTCTGTGAGTCATGTTCACCCATCGCCCATGTGCTTGCTGACCTACATTGGCTCCCAGTAAAACAATGCCTCGATTTTAAAATTCTAATCCTTGTTTTCAAATCCCTCCATGGTCTGGCCCTTCCCTCTCTCTGTAATCTTTTCCAGCCCTACAACCCTCGGAGGCAACTGCATTCTTCTATTTCCACCCTTTTGAGCATCCCCAATTTTAATACCATTAGTTTTTTTTTTATTTCCAAAATATACTTTATTCATAAAAATCTGTAAAAATTACATTGCCAAACAGTTTCCAAACAGCACCAAAAAATACAAACATTGCAAGGGAGATCAGTTTCCTTCAATACTGTCATGTGTTTCTTCCCAACCCTTCCGTTTCACAATTGTCATGTCAATTACAGTTTTACATTTACAGCAATTGAGAATATTAACGATACAGTTCGAGGGGTTTCCCATTGATCCAGCCCCTCAGTCCAGCTTGGTGGGGGAACCTTACACTGTGGTCTTTCCCCATTGAGCCTTTGCTGCGGCTGCCCCAAGCTTTAGTGCGTCCCTCAGCACGTAGTCCTGGACCTTGGAATGTGCCAGTCTGCAACATTCGGTGGCGGACAACTCTTTGCGCTGGAAGACCAGCAAGTTTCGGGCAGACCAAAGGGCGTCTTTCACCGAATTGATAGTCCTCCAGCAGCAGTTGATGTTTGTCTCGGTGTGCGTCCCTGGGAACAGCCCGTAGAGCACAGACTCCTGTGTTACAGAGCTGCTTGGGATGAACCTTGACAAAAACCACTGCATCTCTTTCCCTTTTAATACCATTAGTGGCCATGCCTTCAGCTGCCTAGACCCGAAGCTCTGGAATTCCCTCCCTAAACCTCTCCACCTCTATACGTCACTTTCCTCCTTTAAGTCACTCTTTACAACCTCTCTTTGCCCAAGCTTTAGGTCATCTGTGCTAAGTAACTGCTTCCGTGGCTCAGTGTCATTTTGTTTTATAATGCCTCTGTGAAGCGCATTGGGACATTTTATTACATTAAAGACGTTGTGGTCGTAGACCTTCAACTGCATTTGTGCTGTGCAAGACCTGTGCTAATACCATTGGTGGTCTGACACTTGTCCAGTTCAACCAATTGCAATCCAAAAGTAAACCTGCTGGGATTCATTGTCGATTTTCAGGAAGACTTGTATTTTCACCATATTACCTTTGCCAATCCAGCAGGTTTATCTCTCAGTTCTGGCCGACTGCACAGAACCCATGCGCCAGGAACCAACTGTGCTTGCGCAAGCCCTACAAAGGATAAAAGCAACTTTGGTCATCTGTTGCGGCCCTTCAGGAATGTCTGAGACCTTAGAATGCTTACAGCACAGAAGGAGGCCATTCGGCCTGTCATGTCCATGCCGGCTCCCTGCAAGAATAACTCACCTAGTCCCACTCCCCCCCCCCCCCATCTTTTCCCGTGGCCCTGCAAAATTTTTCTCTTCAGATAATTATCCAGTTCTCTTTTGAAGGCCTTGATTGAATCTGCCTCCACGACACCCTCAGGCAGAACATTCCAGATCTTAGCCACTCGCGGCGTAAAAAAGTTTGAAATGTTTATTACTGATTGTTATGAAGGCAAAAGCAGCAGCTGTTTTGCAGTCAGCAAGTTCCCATAAATAACATTGAGATGAAAGATGATTTAATCTGCTTTTGATGATGATGGTTGAGGAAGAAATGCTGGCCTGGCCACTGGGAGAAGATTCTGCTTTTCTTAGGAACAGCAAGGTGGGATCTTTAATGCCCATCTAAAGCACTGGAACAAGCAGACCTTCATTTAAGATCTCATCTGAACTGAGCCAAAATAATACTGCAGGTAACATGCCTGAAAAAATTACTTGCGTATTGTAGAAACCAAAAAAATTGGAAGCTACATTTTTCCGACTAATGTAGTTTGGATAAACTGGTATCACTCTTGCTTCTGAATCAAAAGTTTGTGAGTCAAAGTCCCAGTTCAGAAATTAAACACTGGACTGCCCTTTCTGCAGTACTGAGGGAATGCTGTAAAGACAGAGCTGCAATCTTTTAGAAAAGATATTAAACTGATTGTTCAAGTGGAAGTAAAGATTCCATCAGCATTCTTCAAAGAACTGATAATTGTCCTACTCAACATTTCTCCCTCCACAGAAAACAAGTTAACTGATTCCCTCATCTCATTTGCCCTTTGTGGAACGTTCTGTGCAACTTGTTTTATACGTTCACCTGCATAACAATAGTGATTACACTTCAAAAAGCAATTCCTTGGTTGTAAAGAGCTTCGAGATGTTCTGAAGATATAATAAATAGAAGTTCTTTATTTCCTTTTGATGATTTGAATACAGTATTACCACGCAATGTGAACAGAAAGAAAGAAATGCGTTTATGTAGCGCTTTTCACAACCTCAGAACATCACAAATCACCTTATAACCAATGAAGTACTTTTGAAGTGTACTCACCTGTAGGTAATTGGGATGCCGTCTTGCACAAAGCAAAGTCCCACATACAGCAATGCGAGAATTAACGTGTAATCTGTAAACTATATATTTGACCATGATTTATCTGTATTTCATGTTTAAATTATGTTGATTTTGGTTTGATTGTTGAAATAAAAGTTATAAAAGTGAAATCTTGCCCATTTTTTTTTAAATTGAGGCTGTTCGGTAAATTCGGTTCTTTTTGTTTGTTGATCTTCATGAGGATCGTAATACTGTTTATTAAAACAATTTAACAGAGTTGACGTCTCCTTGCAATATAAATAGATGATGAAATGATATGTCATTCAAAGAGTGTATTTGTTTTACATCATGTGTGAACTGAATATTAACTTCTAAAATTGCACAACACACAAGGCAACATACGCACATGAATATCCAGTGCTGGCAGCCTTTTAAGCTATTATTTTTGGTGCCAACATTTTGTACCAGCCGTAATTGTCTAATGTTTGCTGCAACATCCAATTGTTGATGATTACTGCTATTATTTCAAAAGAATGAAAATGTTGACCACCATTTTCTGCCACTCCATGACTAGCAGCCTGCTTCTAGAACGTATCAGCTGCCATTTGAACATATAACACAGCAGCAAATTTGTGTCAGGATGCATGAATAGGTCTTGCACAATGGTAAGTCCACATGTCTGGTATAAATAAAATACATGACTGTGAATTAAATCTGAATAGCTCACATCCAGCATTATTCAGTGGTTTTCTTTTCACTAAACCACTAATTCCCAATTTGTATTCTCTTTCTATACCTCTCATCCAGCAGAGGATTTGAAGTTGATATTCTAGGGACCTAAGAGTTAATGGATATTGGTGAAGGGGTGCAGAATAGTATAACGGTCTCGAAGGTCTGGATGAGTTAGAGTTTATGCAAGGTGCAGCAAGAACAACCAGCAGGGAGAATTGTGGAAACATCAAGCCTTGAGGTGATGAAGGTGTGTTTGAGCACTTTGTGGGCTGAGCATAAGCAGGTGATATTCCAGAGCTAGAGACATGCAGTCTTAACTTGGGACTAGATCTGAATTTTGAAGCTCAGATCAGTGTTAAAAAGAATACTAGTGTTGCAAACCTTTGGTTTCAGTATGAACATGTGGCTGGGGAGGAAAATGAAATTGGTATCTGAGGCATAAGATATCTGGCAGGAGCCGAACAGGATGGTTTCAGCCTTGCTAATGTTCTGGTTTAACATATAAACATTAAGATTATACAAAAATTTCTGGAATTTTGTACTTAGTGGAGCAAGATTATCTGGGTATGATTGATGTCCATTAAAGCAAAGAACTGATTTCAGGCAAAGACCTAGCATTCACAGTGAGCCTTATTTTTCTATTGTGTCCTTGTTATACAATGGCTGCATAGCAGTTGGAACAGATTCCAACCAAACATGGTCCCTGGCATGTCAGGTCCACAGTGGTGAGGGAAACTAATGAAACCATATGCAACCAGTTGCACAGACCAAGGAGAGTAACCATTCTGGCAGAAGCATTAACATCTTGCATTTATGTAGTGCCTTAAATGTATTAAATTATCCCAACGCACTTCACAGGAACTTTATCAAACTAAATTTGATACTGAGCTACATGACATATTAGGACAGGTGACCAAAAGCTTGGTCAAATAGGAAGGTTTAAGGAGTGTCTTCAATGAGGAGCTGAGAGATTTAGGAAGGGAATTCTAGAGCTTTAGGCCTAGGCAGCTGAAGACATGGCCTCCACTGGTGGAGCAATGAAATTGGGGATGCACAAAGACCAGAATATGAGGTGCACAGACAATTTTGAAGGGCTGGAGGAGCTTGCAGAGATGGAGAGGTGTGAGGCCATGGAGCAATAATATCACCTCAAAACTGAACAGTAAATATTGGCAGCATTGTGTAAAAAAATTGTCCGTCCTTGAGTCTTACACAATTTTAATTACTGGCAAAATACCGTTTCCTCCCAAGTGACCCATGCACACATATTCTACAAAGCTGGTGTAAACATTTAAATCATCTCAACAACACAGAGTACTCACAAGAAAAATAGGTTAAGATGAGCTGCAGGCTTAAGCAGTTGAGGTATCAGCTTATTGAAATAAATTTTTACATATCTTCCTTTTGTGGCTAGCTCGTGCAATGAAGAAGTGGATAGAACATAACAGGAAGCTGAGGTTTCTCTGAATCCTTCTTATCCTTAGCACTTGTGGCAGGTGTTGCTGCTGTGCTCAGGTTATCATTGAGCCTCATTAAAATCTCAACTTATTCATGACAACGTGCAATGATACTCTAACTTCAGGCAAAAGAAGAAAATATGGTGCCTTTTTCTGTGAAATAATTGTAAATGTTCAGTGCTGAAAAATTAACATAGGTATCACTAACCATTCTGTGTATCCTCCATTTATTCAACAAATGAGTGACCTTTTCAGCTTGGAAAATGGAATGAACAACACAAGATTTGTTGTCTGATAGGTACGTTCTGTACTGCTATTCCTCAACCTCTCATTTGCAACCTTTTTGCGTTGGTATGTATTGTCAATGCTATTATGGGAATTGCTCCTTTGAGCATTCATCTCATATGCCCTAAGCTCTAAATATACAAAACTTCCTGCTCCTTAGATCCTCACTTGTGTTGAATTCAAAACTCAACTGCATCACTTTTTTGTCTAAATCATTGTTTCACAAGACCTCAAAACTGAAACTTCTGACCTCTCTCAGTCTTCCTTTCCTCCTACAATCTGCTAGCTTTTATGATCACTTTACAGCTGTCTTTCTCGAGAATCTGCAATTCTTCCTCTAAGGCCAAGGCTATCGTCACCAGCACAGCTGCAATATTGTACCTCCCCTATTGTGACAGCATAACAATTGCTGCTCCCTCCACTGCAGCACCATTTTACTCGACAAATTCATTTTTAAGCTTTATTCTTCTAATGGAAGAATCTTTAGAAAGATAGGCTGAAGGGTGTTACGAAAGTGCTTCGATGTATTGTTAAGTATTTTTTTGAGGACTCATATTTAAATTGTGGAGATGGATTCATTGGAAGGCTGAAGATTTCATAAATGCTGGACTTTGTTTTGTTGTTGACAGACACTGAGATGTTGTTTGAAAACAACCTGTGCTGGAATCATGTGTTTTAAGCTCAGTAAACAACAGAAAACTTGGTGATGTGGGGAAGATGTTTACACAAAAGCCACATGTCAAGGTTTATGGAGGTCAAGAGGTTGACTTTCTGTTTGGGGTTTGGATATTATTTTAGTTCAGTTGGGGTGTCAACTGTTTTGAAGACAGTGGTGTTTTGCCTGCCAAGGAAAGAGAAACCACACAGCTCACCTCTTTCTCTACCTCTTTGAAGAAATCCTGCAAAGATTCAGTGTGGGAGAGCTAAAATCCTTGGTGGTGCATCTCTCCTGAGAAGCTGGAAAAACCTGCCAGATTAATTCTCAACGTCGCCTGAAAAGAACTGCTTTAGAAAAGATCCCAGTGACCCGTCTCCGTATACCCAGACGCCAGAGCAAAAGAGACAACTGACTTCCTCCATATCTTCTCTTTTTTCTTCAAGAATTAGCAAGTATTTGGCCAAGATCAGCGGTGAGCTTATAAAATGTAGCCCAATGTGTCTATAAAATCAGAACAGAGGTTGGGTGCTCTGATGAGTGGCTCAGCTCCTAGCCTCCTTGAAGCCTCTTCATGGTCTACAAAGCTCAAGTCTGAATGCAGTGGAATATACAACGCATAATATAAGAAATAGGAGCTGGAGTAGGCCATTTGGCCCTTTGAGCCTGCTCCGCCATTCAACAAGATCATGGCTTCTCCTCAACTCCACCTTTCCGGACTAGCTCTTAATTTCCCTTAGTATCCAAAAAGCTATCGACCTCTGTCTTGAATATATTCAACAACTAAGCATCAACTGAGCTCTCTGGGGTTGAGAATTCCAAATACTCAACATTCACTTGGGCAGATATGGCTGCAACCACACTCAAGGAACTTGACACCATCCAGATCAGAACTCTCTGTTTGATCAGAAACTCCACTTCTGTATCAGTTGCATCACCGGCATGGTCTAGCTGCAGTATGTGCCAGGTACGGAATGCTCTGCACAATTTACTTTGGCAGCACCTCTACCACTGAGAAAAACAAGCAGAAAGGCCATGGGAAGACCTTCACCTTCAAGTTACAAACCATCCCGACTTGGACATATATTGCCATTTCCTCATTGTCACTTATATCCCAAAAGTATTTTTTTCCCAATTTGTAGTGAGCATCAGACCATTGTGCAAAACTACTCCAGGTTCTGAAATAATTGGCAGTCTCATTCTGAGTGACTGCAAACTGGCTGTGTTGTACATTGAAAATATTTCTGCAACTGGAAGTACTTTTGTAAGATACCTTGCTGGATAGAGGTTCTATTATACTATGATGTATCTGAACTGTAAGTATTTCATGCCGCCACTGGGTAATTGAAATGTCCCATTCCCCGCCACTAGTGTTTGTCACATTGATATAGACATAATTCTCTACATTATTAAAAAATATATTGTAATCTTCTTAATTTCACTGTTTTCGTAGCATTATGATGAAATTAAATGTTGTAAACCCTCTTGATCTCAGAGAACTAAAATAGCACCAGTCAGTGTGAGTTTGGCTGGAGGTTTCTTCAAGTTTTTTGGAATTGATATATATAAATGATGGTGCAAGAGCCAAAATGCACCAAGTGTCGGCCCACAGCATTCCTCTTCATGTCATCTGCTAGGAGATGGAGATAGAAATTTGTGAAAATCTGCCAACTTTTCCAATCCATACATCCACCGGAGCTTAGTCTGTTACATTCTGGAAAAAAAAATTACATTTTACCATGGTCGTAATAAATAATTTGGAGAAAACCAAAGGTAGTGTCAGTTCTGAATTACCAGTTCATGTTCCGAGGTATGCCCTTTATCTGTCAATGGTCACAGAAAGGGCAACACGAATTGCCTTGGTAAGGGACCTTTTAGTGACTAGAGCCCTGAAATTTATGGGAAAGGCTGGGATGCAGAGGTCCTGCTGAATTTAACAGCAGGACCTCATAACTTTTTCCTTCCTTTTCCTGCTGGATGTGAAAAGCAGCAACAAGAAGCCGCAGCCAGTGACCATTGGGAACAGACCCTGGCAATTGCGATATCGGGGCAGGCTTCAGGTTGGGTTTGTTGAGGCCTCCCACAGTCCTCCGATTGTCAGAGGCATAGGCCGATACTGACTCTGCTAACAGCAAGTTGTGACCACAAATCCAAGGAGACACGCATCCCAACCGAGGTGACTATCTCTGAGCTGGTGAGAGGATGTGCCGCTGCACCCTCTGAGGTACACTCCTCCTCCTCAGAGGTGGACAGATGAGCCCCAGAGACGCTTCGTGGCCTCTGCTGTGTTTCACCTGCAAGGAAAATCAGAACGATCAGTTGTGATCAGCACTCCTGACTGGAGGGCATGTTATAGACTGCATTGTGGCCACATCTGAGAGATTTCACATTTGAGAGCACCCTTCAGTGCCTGAGACATTCGCCGCACCACATGCCACCCGCCCGTCGACCACACACTGGGGAACTCACTCTCCTGGCCAGGTGCGCCGGCCTCACCATCAGCTATAGCGCGTCCTCCATCCTCCTCTGCCAGCATTAATGCATCCTCCTCAATCTGCTCAAATATGCCAGGTTGGCCACGTCGCCACTGGTGTGGGACCTCTCACAGGCATTGTGTGCCCTCTTCTCCTGTGTAGATACAAAGCAATTAATTAAGACATATTACTGGAAAGATCACACACTCACCCCTTGGGCTGAGTGCTGCATCTCAAACCAATGTCAGTGAAGTGCACAGATGGAACACCTCTGGACCACTATGCATCACAGATGTGCCCATTATAAGGCTCAAGGAATGGCTGCAGCCAGTCACTGACCATTGATGGCTTTGACCTTGCAGCATCAGCACCATTGACCCTCTCGTGTCACATAAAAGATGAGATGACTGCAGAATACCCCTTACCCGGGCAGAGCGCAGAAGGTCATTCACCCGCTTGCGGCTCTGGAGCCATGTCCTCCTAACCAATCCGCGGCTGCTGACTTCCTCCACTACCTCCAGCCACACCTTCTTACTGACCTGGGGAGGCCTCATCCTTCCGTCGGATGGGAAGAGGACCTCCTGCCTTGCCTCAGCCGCCTGGAGGAGGACATGTAGGAAGTCTTCTGAGAAGTGGGGTGCCATGTGGCTACTTCTCCCTTCCATTGCTACAAGCAGGTTCTGGTGGGGTTCTGTTATATTTTCAATTGTTGGATTGGAGGGCACTTTAAATCCTCCTCCAGTCCTTTCATCCTCATTCTCTTGTTTTTCCTTCGCAGCAGTTGCTCCTCCCAACATCATCCTTGCTGCAGGTAAGCCCCTCAGAGCCACAGAGGTTGCTGAAAACCCTTTTAAATGGCTTTCAGCAACATCTTCTGGCTCTCGCCCCGCCCCCGCCGATGCACAGCCTCCCGCCTGAACGCGCCCTTTTCCTTCAGAAATACGCCACAAGGCTACTAATTGGCTGCCTCACGTGCGATAACGACGGCAGCGAGGCGTGGAGCAGGAGTGAGTGCCTCACCCACTTCCGCCTCCCCGAACTCGGAGCCGCCAACTACGGCTAAATTCCTGCCATTAACTCTGTTTCTCTCTCCACAGATGCTGAGTGTTTCCAGCATTTTCTGTTTATATTTCAGCTTTCCAGCGTCTGCAGTATTTTGCATTTATATTTTAAAGTGTTCTTTTTAAAGCTGGTTAATGTCTCCTGTCACTGGCAAAATTTGAACTATCCTGTATTTCAGGTACTTAGGAAGCGTTGATGGAACTCAGCACTCTATAATTCTTACTCTGGTGTAATTTGCACCATAGTTATTGTGTGATATTCCATATGATTTTAATGTTGACTCAAAGTGTGAATGTGCTGGGTTCATTGTGCTAATGTTTAAATGGGATTAGTGGTCTGACACCAAAAACGTTCAAATTTAGACCAAGACTCACTATAATAAAAAGATGTAAAAGTACACAGAAGTGAGGCGTAATTTTGTTCCTGTTTGTTCCGAGTAATTTCAGCTGTAACAAACCAAACTGAATTTTATTTTTGTGTTGAAGATTTTGCAAATGCTCACCCCAAATAACTCAGCTGATTAAGGCAGGGAATAGCAGAGCTGTACAGATTAAGAAAATCAAAGGTTCATTCCCTGGTCTGTACCGTACAGGATGATCTTAGTTGAGGCAGTAGTTGGGATACTCTTGACACCCTAAAAGAGGGGAAAAATCATCTCGGGTTCCTATTCAGGAATTTTATTTTGAGGGCAAGACTTTTCTTGACTCTGTGTTTTCCTGCATCACGTACCATCCTTGGATGAGTGGTGAGCGACCAGCTCTCAGATCTTCAACAAAGCTCCTCTGAAACTGCCCACTGGGAAACCACAAGTGCAGCCTTCCACATACCACACCTGCAATGTTATTTATAACATTTCGAGATTATTGAAGATTTGGCCACCCGCTCTCCTCTCCCTTCTTGGAGATTGATACAGTAGCACTACTTTGAACAAAATCAATAGTCCAGCATTTGGAAATACTCAAGCTTTTTCTTAATTGTTCTTCTTTTCTGAAGGTGATGATTCTTACTCGGTTATGTTGCTCACACACGTGATTGTATAGCAATGAAGAAGGAATAGAAACTCTGGCTGATTCTTCCATTCCCTAAGGCCATCGAACATCCCTCAAATGCTGCTTGAATAAGATAATCTAATTCAACACAGACCAGGAATTGAGCTTGTGATCTTTCTACTGTATAGCTCTGCAACTGAATGTTTTAGTCAGCTGAGCCATTGGGATGAAGGGGTTTCAAAATGGTATCTTAAATGCAGGGCTAAAAACTGCTAAGTTTGTTACAGCTAAAAACGCTAGGCACGAACAGGAACAAAATGACACCTCACATCTGTGTACTTTTACATCTTTAATTATAAAAATGTGAGTGGGTGCTAAATTTGAACGTTTCTGGTTTCAGACTACTGATCCTGATTTAACTATTAGCGCTAAACCCAACATGTTAACACTTTCTGAGTCAGCATTAAGGTATATAGAAAATAATGAGTCTCAGATGTAAACCCATAGCATTGGTTCTGCACTGTTTTGTAGATTAGTGGTGGCAATGAAGGCAGTGCATCAACTTAATTAAGACACCATGCTAATTACACATTTTCACATTTATTACAAGGACTTTTGATGGTTAGATAATGTGGTTTTTAGAGAGAGAGAAGAGTGCTTTCTTGTTGAAACCTGACTACCCAACACAATTTTTAAAATAAAATTTGTATCAATTAAGGTTTCATTTGTCTTCTATTATCTCTTTGGAACATGCTTCAACAGATAAACCATTGTTAGGACAAGAAATTGGCAGGCAACTCTCTCCTTCACCAACAATATTTTGGCTTGTAATTGTAGCTATGCTACAGTAAAGTTCTGATTTTCACCCCTTCCTTTTGGTGGAAGCATCTTATCTCCGCTGTACACTCTCTCCCAATGGCTTCACTTAAATTAGAAATTATGCATGACCTTGAAATTACACTGTACAATATTAGTGCATGAATACTTAATACTTTCATATGTTGTTCCTTCGCTATTTTGATGGAGAAAATAATCTGTTCATTTTGAATGGTTTAATACCTCAGTGAAAACATCAGAAATAGAAGTTTCAAAGAAATGCATTATGTGTACATTGCAGCTTGTAATTTCAAGGCCCTTATTATGAATGGAAAGCATGACCTATCTCATTCAGGGCATGCTCTTTTGATTCATCAAAAAGGGACAGATTTGTTCGGTCTAATGTTTTTCTGTTTCACGACATCCTCTTGTTCTAATGAATTATACAACACCAATATTCGAGGTCACTTAGTGACTATTCTCGGCTCTTCACAGTAAGAAGATTACACAAGGCCAGAAGTGTCAATTTTTTGACTTTGTGTGCCAGTTCGGTAGGTGCATTATATGGAATTTCAGGGGCCACAAGTAAGGTTTGAATCAATATCCCCATTAATTTCCATGTCTCTCAAGTTATTGATAGTAATAGGTTCTTGTGTTCTGATGTGGGATTACTCCACCAATTGAGGTAACAGCACTCAGAAAACTGCTTTCCAACAGCCCATAAAATTCAAACATGATAACTAGTAAGAAACATAAACTCCCTGAAGGATGTGAGAATCAGAGAATCAAGGCCACAATATTTTAGTCCCATCTCTGGCTCACATTGTCTGGACTGTGTGACTGCAGAATTACCCCTAACAAGTGTAAATAAGACTGCATTACCTGGGCTTTATGGGCCAGATTGTAAGGTAAATGGCAAGGAGCTAGAGTTTGAACACCTCTTCTTTAGACTAATGTTTCTCATTGCTCTGTATATAGATGAAAACAGGCCATTCAGCCCAATAGGTCCATGCGGTGTTTATGCTCCACATCAGCTTCATGTCACCTTACTTCATCTCACCCTATTATCATACCATTTGATTCCTTTCTTTCTCATGTACTTATCTAACTTCCCCTTAAATGCATCTATCCTATTCTTCTTAACCACTCCATATATAGCGAGTTTCACATTCTGACCACCCTGAGTAAAGAAGTTTCTCTTGAATTTCTTACTGGATTTATTAGTGACTATCTTATATTTATGACTCCTAGTTTTGGTCTCTCCCGCAAATGGAAATCTGGAACCAATGAGATTGCAGGAATGCACCATCGTCATACCTACATAATATTTCTTTTTGCTTTTCACTGAATGAACAATACAACCTGTAAGTACCATTAGTCTGGATTGAAACAAAAACAGAAAATTCTGGAATTACTCACCAGGTCTGGCAGCATCTGTGGAGAGAAAAATAGAGATAACGTTTCAGGTCAATGACCATTCATCAGAACTGACAAAGGTTAGAAATATAATAGGTTTTGAGCAAGTGAAGAACAAAAGGATGGAGGGCAGGAGACATTAAATGATAAAAGTTTTCATGGTACAAAGCCAAAGGGAATGGTAATGGGACAAGTAAAGGAAGTTTAGGGTCACGCTTGCAGACTGAACGGAGGTATTCTGTAAAGCAGTCACCTAGTCTGCGCTTAGTCTCTCCAGTGTAGAGGAGACCACATTGCTAGCAGTGAATACAGTATGCTAAATTGAAAGAAGTACAAGTAAATCCCTGTTTCACTTGGGAGGAGTGTTTGGGATTTTGGATGGTGAGTAGGGAGGAGGTAAAAGGGCAGGTGTTGCATCTTCTGTGCTTGCATGGAAAGGTGCCGTAGGAAAGGGGGAAGGTGTTGGGGGCGACTGAAGAGTGGACCAGGGTGTTGCAGGGCACAGTCCCTTCGGAATGCTGAAAGGGAAGGGAGGAGAAGATGTGTTTGGTGGTGGCATCACCCTCGAGGTGGCAGAAATGGTGGAGGATGATCTGTTGAATGTGCAGGCTGGTGGGGTGGAAGGTGAGGACAAGAGGAACCCTATCATGATTCTGAGAGGGAGGGGAAGGGGTGAAAGCAGAAGTGCTTGAAATAGATCAGACACGGTTGCGGGCTCTGTCGACCACATTGGGAGGGAATCCTCAGTTGAGGAAAAAGGAAGACATATCAGAAGGTTGCATCATCCAAACAGATGCGATGGAGATGGAGAAACTGGGAGAATGGAATCGAGTCCTTGCAAGAGGTGAGGTGTGAGGAAGTGTAGTCCATGTAGTTTTTGGAGTCTGTGGGCTTATAGTGAATATTGGTTGATAACCTATTCCCAGCAATGGAGATAGAGAAGTCAAGAAAGAGAAAAGAAGTGTCGGAGATGGACTGTGCGAAGGTGAGAGAATGGTGGAAATTGGAAACAAAGTCAGTTAAATTTTCCAGTATGGGGCCAGAGCAGGAAGAAACACCAATACAATCATCAATGTACTGGAAGAAGAGGCGAAGGAGGGGGCCTGAGTAGGACTGGAACAAAGAATGTTCCACAGATCCTACAAAAAGGCATGGCATAGCTCGGACCCGGGGGTGGGTACCCATAGCAACACCTTTTATTTGGAGGAAGTGAGTGGAGTTGATAGAGAAGTTGTTCAATGTGAGAACAAGTTCAGCCAGGTGGAGGAGGGTGTTGGTGGATGGAGACTGGTTGGGCCTCCGTTTGAGGAAGAATTAGTCTGGATTGGCCAGGTTCTATTGCCCCACACCAGAACAACTGCACTCTGGCAATTTCTGTTTTCCAAATTTATCCCGCCTTTCTCAAAGATGCTGAGTCATGCTGGTGTACAGCTTGATAGGTGCTGGCAGCTCTTTGGTACCTTAACCAAGAGACTGTTCTTCAGATATGGAGTAGACCTTGATTGTTGGCAGAATATTTGACCGAGTGGCATCATATCTTAGCTCAATCCTTTGCTCACGTGACCTCCACGCACCTGAAATTTCTAGCAGGATCACTAGCTAGTGATCAGGAGTCTGAATCCTGGTTGATTTTTTCCTCCCTTGCCCAGATGTACTGTGACTAATTGTAGTGCTTTCCTAATATTGATAGATTAGTACCACACTGTGTGGTGTGTGTACCAGCAGAGACATTGGAGCATCCTGTTAAACAGGGAATTCTGTCAGATTCAGGCTACATTTTGACACGTACTCACAGAACTATAAGGCTTATTAAAATTCAACTTTCTTTTCAAATTCATTAGCCTCTTGATAGTTTTTGGCAGTACTATAGCTCAGACAATGACATTTCTGGATCTCAGCCTGATGGCATGGGTTCAAACTCTATGACAGGCATCCATTATAATCCACATGCTACTGTTGGGAGGAAGTGAAGTCACCTTTTAATGGTGTTACTGAATGTATCATCCCTCTCCCCATCCTCCCAAACTGTGTCACAGAAGAGTTATAGAGAAATAAAAAAAGGAATCACAAAAATAAAATAAAAATTATATTCTGCCTGCTTACTTGAATGAGTCTTGATTCCAGATTTTTCTACTTGTATTAATTTCACCTAACTTGCAGTATTAAATAAGTTATGTGCATAACCCATTTATGCACCTTCAATTATCTGTTTTATCATCGGCTTGTTCTTCTGATCTGACTGATCAATGAGATTTAAGACAGCTGACTGTATCATTTTTGTGAGATGCAAAACTTAAAATGTGGAATGAAAAATTGATTGATTAATTTGAAGAGTTGTGAATCAACCAGGTCCACTGCTACAACACCAAATTGATTCTGTATTTTTAGTGCTCATCAGTTCCTGCTTAACTTCAGAGCGTTGGCACTGGAGACTTTAATACAATTAAGAGAGTTGTAAAATTAGGCAATCTTCAGTGAAGTGAGTGGGGAGAGCCTATTGTAGCCCATTAATGCAAGCATTTACATTTTGCTACTTCTAAACAATTTCAGGAAAAAGAAGACAAAATATTGAAGCCAGCTGCTCTTATATTGGTTTTTGTGAAGTTCTAGTGCTGCCTAAACCCAACACACAGATCCTATGGAGCTGGGAGCAAGCACAGAGTAAACCTGCTGGATGTGCTCAAACACCACCCAGTGAAAACAAAATGGGTTTTCCCAGCAGCTGACCATAGCCTAATTAAAGTGTCTCATCAGAGGTGTTTATGTTGGTTTTAGTGGGCAGTAGTGTCGCTAGCTGTCAACATGTGAGCTTTGCATATCCACAGCAACCTAACAACAACTAGTTGTATTTATATAAAGCATTTAATGTAGTAAAACATCTCTAGGCACTTCACAAAAGCGTTTTCAAACAAAAATTGACACCAGTCCACAAAAGGAGATATTAGAGCAGATGACCAAAAACGTGGTCGAAGAGATCGGTTTTAAGGAACGTCTTAAAGGAGGAAAGAAAGGCAGAGAGGTTTAGGGAGGGAATTCACGAGCTTAGAGCTTTGGCAGCTGAAGGCACGGCTACCAATGGTGGAGCAATTAAAATCAGCGATGCTCAACAGGGCAAAATTGCAGGAGCACAGACATCTCGGCAGGTTGTAGGGCTGGAGATTACAGAGATAGAGAGGGGTGAGACCATGGAGGTATTTGAAAACGATGAAAATTTTAAAATCGAGGCATTGCTTAACGTGGGGTCAATGTAGGTCAGCAAGCACAGGATGGGTAAATGGAACTTGGTGTGAGTTAGGGCATGGGCAGCAGAGTTGGATGACCTCAAGTTTAAGGAAGGTGGAGAATGGGAGGTCAGCCAGGAATGCATTGGAATAGTCAAGTGTAGAGGTAACAAAGGCATGGATGCGGGTTTTAGCAGCAAATGAACTGAGGCAGGGACGGAATCAGGCAATGTTACAGAGATGGAAATAGGCCGTCTTAGTGATGGTGCGGACACGTGGTTAGAAGCTCATCTCAGGGTCAAATATGACACCAAGGTTACGAACAATCTGGTTCACCCACAAATAGTTGCCAGGGAGAAAGATGGAGATGATAGCTAGGGAACAGAGTTTGTGGTAGTTAAGAGTAAACTTGCATATTTGCTACAGTGCTGAAATTCATCAGTACTAGATCTTCATGAAAACCAATTTAAAAGCAGCTAGCTTCAATATTTTATCTTGTTTTGCCTAATATTGTTTAAAAGTATAGAAATATAAATGTTTACATTAATGGGCTGAAATACAAGACTGATTCCCCCCACTTATTTCTTTGAAGATTGCCTAATTTTACAACTGACTTAATTGTATTAAACTCTCCAGCGCCAACACTATGAAATTAAGCAGGAAATAACATGTACTGAACCGACAGTATCAATTTGGGCTTGCGGAATTGAACCTGGTTGGTTCACAAGTCTTCAGATGACAGAATTAAACCAGCAATAATGATGGAACATATTACAAATGCAGAGAGACCAAGAGAACCTGAATTGGAACACAGATTAATGTTTCAGATGGGACCTATCATCAATTCTGATATAAGGTTAACCACTCTTTCAGATGCTGACAGACCCTGCTGTGCATTTCTGGCATGTTATAGAGTCATAGAGTCCTACAGCATAGAAACAGGCCCTTTGACCCACTATCTATACTAATCCCACCTGCCTGCATTAATTCCATATCCCTCTATGCCTTGTTCATTCAAGTACCTGTCCAGATGCCTCTTAAATGTTCTCCTTTTATTTCAGACTTCTATCATTTAAAGTATTTTTGGTGCATCAGCCCAATTATGATAGTTGACTCAATGTACCTTCGACCAGAACTGAATAACTAGCCATGCTTGTGATTTGTATTCAAGGAGAGGGAAACAGAGAATAATCATTTTCTTTTCTTTCCCTGTGTCAGCACACCCTAATTTCAACCAGTCCTCAAAGCAGAAATGGTCTTGGAATCTGTGGAAGAGATTAAAGTTGACTACTTACCAGTTTTCCTATAACAGAAGAACTACACAGAGAGATTAAAAAGAGTACTCAGCGGAAACATTGCAAAAAACTTAAAAATAAGATTAAAGTTATTCATTTCAGTTTCCACCAATAAATTTCTATGCTTCTAAATCATTCCTAATTAGCTTTTAATAATTTAACTCGCAAATTAATAGAGTTACGCGCCCACATGGTTCACAAAATCCTGCCTTTTATGACAGTCATGAGTCCTGGTCCATGTACCTCTTTTATCTCCATCTGCAGAAAGCATCTGGTGTGGTCTGAAAACCTTCCTGTCATATAATTTCCTTAAAAGTGATGTAGCCTCAATAAAAGTTATTTTTAATAATAAATGAGATGAATCCAATGAATTTTAACCAGTTTCCATCCGCTCCCATAATTTTCAGCAATATATATATGTATTTATAAGAATTAAATCAATGCACTTTTCCCCATTATTTAACTATCCTATTCTGAATTATGCCCATTAACCCTATGGGTGCCAGCAGCCCTCAGACACCTCCGTGTAGAAATGCAGCAAGACCTGGACAATATCCAGGCTTGGGCTGATAAGTGGCAAGTAACATTCGCGCCACACAAGTGCCAGGCAATGACCATCTCCAACAAGAGAGAATCTAACCATCTCCCCTTGACATTCAACGGCATTACCATCGCTGAATCCCCCACTATCAACATCCTAGGGGCTACCATTGACCAGAAACTGAACTGGAGTAGCCATATAAATACTGTGGCCACAAGAGCAGGTCAGAGGCTAGGAGTCCTGAGGCGACTAACTCACCTCCTAACTCCCCCAAAGCCTGTCCATCATCTACAAGGCACAAGTCAGGAGTGTGATGGAATACTCTGCACTGGCCTGGATGGGTGCAGCTCCAACAACACTCAAGAAGCTCGACACCATCCAGGACAAAGCAGCCCGCTTGATTGGCACCCCATCTACAAACATTCACTCCCTCCACCACCGACGCACAGAAGCAGCAGTGTGTACCATCTACAAGATGCACTGCAGCAATGCACCAAGACTCCTTAGACAGCATCTTCCAAACCCGCGACCTCTACCAACTAGAAGGACAAGGGCAGCAAACACATGGGAACACCACCACCTGCAAGTTCCCCTCCAAGTCACACACCATCCTGACTTGGAACTATATCGCCGTTCCTTCACTGCCGCTAGGTCAAAATCCTGGAACTCCCTTCCTAACAGCACTGTGGGTCTACCTACCCCAAATGGACTGCAGCGGTTCAAGAAGGCAGCTCACCACCACCTTCTCAAGGGCAATTAGGGATGGGCAATAAATGCTGGCATAGCCAGTGATGCCCACATCCCATGAATGAATTAAAAAAAAGAATACAAGCCGAATCGACCCAATCTCTCTTCATACGTCAGTCCTGCCGTCCCAGGAATCAGTCTGGTGAACCTTCACTGCACTCCCTCCATAACAAGGACATCCTTCCTCAGATAAGGAGACCAAAAATGCACACAATACTCCAGATGTGGTCTCACCAAGGCCTTGTATAATTGCAGCAAGACATCCTTGCTCCTGTACTCAAATCCTCTCGCTATGAAGGCCAACATACCATTTGCCTTCTTAACTGCCTGCTGCACCTGCATGCTTACTTTCAGCGACTGGTGCACAAGGACACCCAGGTCTCGCTGCACCTCCCGCTTTCCCAATCGATCACCGTTCAGATAATAATCTCTCTCGTTCCCACTGAGTTCCCCGAGTTTGCTCACGACTTAACAACAATTTGCAACTTTATATAGCAAAATAATATAAACCAAGATCTTCATACACAAAACCAAAAATATGCTGCATCTAATGATCATCTTACTTTTTAAAAGGGTCGCAATTAATAAGAGCCCCATCTTTAATAACACCTGAGGTAGACAGATCAGAAGCTGGCACCCTGGCTGATTTGAATCAGTGTCCTTTTGCCACCCCCCCCCCCCAACCTCCCACCCCCGACCTCTTGCTAGCACAAAGGCTCTGAGGCCAACTGTAGTGCCCTCAACTGTTGCCCTGGTGGATCCCAGTCTTTAATCATTTTCTAGGTGGGCAGATCAAACTTCAGACATGACAGCAACTTGTACACTGCAATGTGAAAAATTACATCTTTGAAAACTATGTAAGAAACCCACACCAAAACTCAGATCGATCGTTTTTTTCAAAATCCATAATTCATTCCTTTGTTCCCCCAGCCATCTCCTGACTTTCATAATTTCTTTGCAGTGTTATTTTGTTGATATTCAAGAGAATTTCATACAGCGTAGCAGTCTGTTCTTTTATCTGCATTTGCAAAATGACTCACAATAAATGGATGTCTTTATAACACAATCAGTAGACATAGCTGCATGACAGATAGCCGCAGTATAACCCTCATAACCTCCTTCTTTTAAAGGCCCTTAGGCTGCAAGAGAAAAGCACGTAATAAATATTCAACGGAGGAGAACTGATTTTATCCCATTTTCTTATTGCATAGATCATTCACAGTGCAGTTAGGAAGTGATCCTAATGTTCAGTGTGAGCTTTGTAGGCTGTCAGGAAAATGATAAATGAGTCAGAGAGAGAGAATGCAAAATCCAGTGGATTGGTTTGAAGTCTATCGAGTTGCTGGTGATTTGTATTCAGGACGGGTTTCTAATTGTCACATTGTGATGTGTTGCGGTGCCAGGCTTTAACTTATTAGGTCCTGTATCTGTTATTAACCTCTCTGTCATGCTTGAAGCCACTGGAATGAAGAAAACAAAGAATCTGATGGAATCATTTTAGCAGAGTGTTTTGCAACTGAAACAGTCAGCTGGAAGCAACAACACTTTGGACAGTACACAGATTTATACCTAGCCTACAGTACACTTTGTGCTTTGTAGGAAATTCTGACATAGTAGCATGTTTTTTTTTTTTAATTCCTTAATGTCTAACGCATTAATTTTCAACCTGCCTGACACAGCACCATATTTTATTTTCCACCGATTTTTGTCCCTTTTCTCCTTTGGGTTCATAGAATCATACAGCACTGAAGGAGGCCATTTGGTCCATTGTGCCACCGCCAGCTCACTGAAATTAAGAGCTACCACTCCCCCGTTCTTTACCCATTGCCCTGCATTTTTTCTTTTTCAGGCATTTATCCGATTCCCTTTTGTAAGTTACTACTAAATCTGCTTGCAAGTAGATGGGTCATACTTAAAAGACTCCATCTCCTTGCAGACCGAGTGTACCTGGAGGCACAGTGCGGTTACCATGCCAGCAGATTTACTGTGGACATGATCTTCTCTCTACACCAGCTACAAAAGATGTGTAGGGAACAGAGTATAGCCCTTTACCTTACGTTCATAGATCTCAATAAGGCATTCAACACCGACAGCAGAGCAGGGACCTACAAGAAAATTGGCTGTCCACAAAAGTTCCTCAGTCTCATCCGCTCCTTCTATGACAACATGCACTGCACTGTACAGTTTGATGTCTCTACTTCTGACAGTTTCAGCGTGAAAAATAGAGTGAAACAGCGTTGCGATATACCCCCCCTCACTGTTTGGTATCTTCTTCTCCATGCTCCTGACCTTTGCCTTCCCTGCAGATACGGAAGGAGTCTTCTTGCACACTAGGTCAGGCGGCAAGCTGTACAATCAGTCAAAAACACATCACGTCTTGATCAGAGAACTCCTCTATGTTGATGATGCTGCACTAGTCCAAACGGAAGCTCAGCTACAAAGACTCATGGACCGTCTCCCATGCCTGTAACTTGTTCTCCCTGTCAAGAAAACAGTGGTCATGGGACAAGGTGTTGCATCTCTGCCCCTGATCACGCTAATTAACACCATACTGGAAGTGGTTGGGATGTGCATGGGATAGCACTAAGTTGACCCTTAGGAGCAAGTTGATGGTTTATAAGGCCTGTGTTCTCAACACCTTGCTGGATGGCTGTGAAACATGGGAAACTTACAGTAACCAGGAAAAGAAGTTGAACAATTTCCATCTTCACTGTTTGCGGCACATTATGGGCATATCCTGGCAGGACAAAATCACAAATGCAGCAGTCCTTGCAAAGGCAGAGCTCCCAAGTGTGTTAGCACTAATCAAACAGGTGGTTTTGGTGGATTGTGCAGGTCTGCAGGATGGAAGATGGTCACATACCCAAGGACCTTCTGTATGCTGAGGTAGCCGGAGCCAGACGACCAGCGGGGCACCCAAAGCTGCACTTCAAGGATGCTTTCAAGTGTGACATGAAGGCCCTAAACGTTGACTATCGCACCTGTGAGTCACTAGCTGGTGAAAGATGGAAGTGGTGATACCTCTTGTGGGCTGGCAGCTCTACCATGACAACCAGTGGCTACAGCAGCTTGGCAGTAGGCACCAACGCTGAAAACAACAACCCAATACGTCATTCGGCAGCTTCACACGTGGCACGTGGCAGAACCTGCCTCTCAAGGATTGGCCTCCATGGCCATCAGCAAAGATGCACCAAGAGAAGACACCCCACCTAAATGTATTGCTTGCTGCATGTCCATCAGCCCTCGTAGATGGAAGGATGCCAACAACAAGTGAATCCGCTTCTACCACCCTTTCAGACAGTGCATTCCAGATCAAACAAGTCGCTGAGTTAAAAAAAATCCTCCTCATCTCCCCCTCTGGGTTTTTTGCCAATTATCTTAAACCTGTGTCCTCTGATTACAGATCCTCCTTTTTTTCCCACCCTTTCTACACTATCAAACGTCCTCATTTGGTTCCACAAGAGCCAGTCCCTCTCTGAAGAGGTCACCCTTCATGTCTGACTAAAGACAGTGAGTGTCAACAGACTAATAAACCACGGAAGGCAGGACAGCAGACCCCATCCTCATCATGCATGGAAATCCATGCCAATTTTTTTTCTCCTGGGGTCAGTTGTAGAGGCTTCACTAACATGCAGCCGAGACAACTCTGCAAAGGCCAGGTACTGAATCTGGAACTGTCCTGGTCTATATGGCACAGTGAAGCTTCCTACTGAACAATGAAAGAAGTGGAGCGGGGACTCTGCTGAAAGTTGTAATGTTTTTCGTTAACTGTTCTCCAAACTGCCCCAGGAAATCAAAGGTGTGCAAGAGACCCCTAGATATCTAAGCATGTGAATTTTCTGAGATCCCTGAAGATTATTACCCAGCTACTGCTCAGCATTGACCTGTGATGGTGAAGCACTGTGATGAAATCACAGATCTGAACCATATGTCCTGCCACTCACTGGAAGGATGAGTTGAACACCAATATGTTTATTTCCAATGTGTCTGAATATAATAATTTATGTTACAGATATCAATAACAGCTGTGGCTGTTTAGCAACATGCTTGCCTCTGTGTCAGAAGATTGTGGGTTCAAGCCCTTTTGTATGAGATGTTAAACCGCAGCCCCATCTGTCTTCTTAGACTCTATGATATTATTTGAAGAAGAATGTGTGAATTCTCTGGTGTCCTGGCTAATATTTATCCTCATCCAAAATTGATCATCTGGTCATGATGCATTAGTGATTGTGAGATCTTGCTGTGTACAATTTGGCTGTCTTATTTGCCTGTATAACAACAGTGACCAACCTTCAAAAGTAATTCATTAATTCACGTCGGGATCCTGAGGTCATGAAGGTCACTTTCTCTATGCGTGTTCTTTCATTTTTTTTTGAATCAATCCTTTCTTTGCCATTTCTACTGCTTTTTTGTTGTACATTTGTAATTCATTTACAGGATGTAGGTGTCGCTGACAAGGCCAGTATCTATTTCCCATCCCTGAATGACCTTGACAAGGCGGTGGTGAGCTACCTTCTTGAATACGACTGAGTGGGCCATTTCAGAGGGCGGTTAAGGGTCAACCACATTGCTGTGGGTCTGGAGTCACCTGTAGGCCAGACCAGTTAAGGGTGGCAGATTTCCTTCCCTAAAAGACATTAGTGAATCTGATGGGGTTTTACAACAATCGACAATGGTTTCATGGCCATCATAACTGAGACTAGCTTTGTATTCCAGATATTTTTTCATTTAAATGACTGAATTTAAATTCACCATCTGTCATGGTGGGATTTGAACTCAAGTCTTTGGATCATTAGTCCAGGCCTCTGGATTACTAGTCCAGTAATATACCCACTATGTTACTGTATCCCTTAACTAGTTAAATATTGCCATTTTTAACCTGAATACGTGAATTTATCTATACATCTCACTTCACCAGGTCTGTGATTAAACTAAAAGGTCTTTGAGCACAAAAACCAGGAAGGTTCCAAATTTGATCCCTCTTCTATGCTGATCCAGCACCTTTTAGCTGACACAGAAATGAGGTGTTGTAATTGGTTCAATGTGCCTGGGCTAAGGTGGGAAAGATCAGTATCCTGAGTGCTATCCAGTGAAGACAACATTGGGCTTGGTTTTAACAGCTCTCATAGGTGAACAAACTGCCAACTTGTAATTAACAAATGACCACTTAGTAGCAGGGAGGCTGATGGCACCTGTAGAACCACATTCTGGTACAACATTTTGTTATATTTAATATTATGTTATGAGACAGTTCTCATACACCTACACTTAATTATCTTGCTTCAGGGTGGGGCAGAGTTAGCAGATAGTGCAAATTACGTAGCATCTTTTAGCAGTTGAGTGGGTTCCCAGAACAGCTCCATACCAACATGTTGGATACCCACCAAGCTCCATGAATATCAGGCTAATTGGGGTATTTGACTTGATATGCCATACATATTACCAATACCTAGGGCCATTTTAGTACATACACTGATACATACTTGTTAAGCATATATCCTTTTCTTCAAGCAGTGTTTGAAAGTTTCACCCCAACACACTTTAATTTTTATCCTATTAAGTGTCTAATAATGAGGGTTACTTTCATTAACATGTAGTGTTCCAGTTCTATGGATGCTTAAGCAACAGATTAATTTCTTCCATTCTGACCTTTGTAAATGTGAATCAATCTACAGCTTACCTAAACAGATCAGTTTTTAAATATTTCATTATTCATCAGTTCTCACTTGACCTTTCGAGTGCCAGCAGGCTCCCTGAGCTAATTAAGCAACAACTTTATCTAAGCTGTCAGGCAAACCCCCCACCTGCCAAGACTGAGGCACACATGATTTCACCACATGAACATTAAAACTTAAAATTGCAAGCCCCTGACTGGAAAGACATGTGCATAGTAACAGACAGTGTTGGAACAAAGGGACGCAGTCTTTTGCTTCCCCAATATACAGAAGAAGTGATCAGACCACTTTTAGTCACATGATTGACTGACTGTTGGAGTTTTTTTGAATTTGAACTTCCAACAGGGAAAGAAATCAGAAAGCACTTTTCTCCTGGACTGAGAAGACCTCTCTGCTGTCTGCTCTCATCCCGCTCTCACCAGCTTCAGAAACTATTGAATACATATGAATCCCAAGAGAGAAAAGTCTCCTACAGTGAACAAGGTTTAAGAAGAATACTGGGCCCCAACGAAAAGTAAGAGCTGTCTACAATCAAGGACTCTACGGTGAGTTGGAAACCCAGAAACAGTAACAAGAAACACCCCCCCCCCCCCCTTTTAGAGACTGCCTCAAACCTCTCCATTTTATTTTTCTTCTGCTCTTTTCTGTCCCTATTTGCATGTGTGTATCGTGTGTGCATGTTAGCGTGGGTGCTTTGTATATCCGTAGGTGTTAACCGTATTAAGTTTAAGGTTTAATAAATTTCACTTTTCTCCTTTAAACCAAAGAAAGCCTGTTTATGCTAATTTCTTTGCCTTATACTTGGAAAGCTGTGAACAAGGATTCACAAAGGGGAGCTCAAAACACAGTGTGTTTAAAATACCCTGTTACAATAAGACCAGGTGAAGACAGTAACAGACCCCTAGACAGCTTTCTCACCTGGTTGTAACAAAACTTATAGCTGAAGGGAGGTCACTTGATAAGATACCAGAGGGCTGTTGGCATTTGTGTTACCATAACCTCAAGCACCTTCAGCAGAAAAGAAAAGGCTAGAAAACTGGAAGCAAAGATAGTCTCCTTTAGAAAGAAAATCTCTGAAATAACCATAATTCTCTTTAAAATCTTAATACTCTTTTCTGTCTAGTCTCATTGATATTCTTTCCATATTTTTGGAGAAATATTTAGTGCTAGTGATGATATGGGAGCTGGCTTAATGGAGTTAGTGAGTTTGGGGACGGTGAATTAGTCCACACCAGTTAAATTTTTCTGTTGAGAAGCACCAGTGAAGGGGTCAACTTCCATAGTGAAAGACGCCATCAAGGTTAGAGTAGGAGATAAATCAAGAAGCATTGGTAGGTGATACCAAGATGGAGCTATAAAAGCCTGCTGATTGTTGAAGGAAGGGAAAACTGAAAGAGGCTCCTTAGGTTTGTGGTCCCAGGAAAGAGTAAGTTGAAGTATTAGACTGTATGAATATCAACGCAATAAAGACGCGGGGAGGAAGAATCTTGTGTTGGATGAAATAGTTGCATCTTAGGAGAAATAAGAGAGGAAATTTCAAAGGAGCAAGAACCTGGCAGTGTCAAAAAAATAGAGAGACAAGAAAGAGCACAAGAGAGGTTGGAGGATAGAAGTGAGAAGGATTCGTTATCAGGTAAAAAGCTGCAATGTGATTCCTGAAGGGAGGAAGATCTTCCGTATCACCGTATTCAGGTAACATCTTTCAGATCCTCAGGTCATTTTCAAGCAGTTTACAACTAATGGATTACTTTCGAAGGACAGTCACTGTGATTTTGTAGTCAAATACAGCAGGGGTTTAGTGCACAGCAAGTTCCCACAAATTACAAATAATCAGTATTTGTTGATGTTGGTTAAGGGAGGAATGTTGGTCAGGTTACTGGGAAAACAAAGTTACTCTTTAAATAGTGCTTTAGCATGTTTAAATCCATATGAGCAAGTAGACAGGCCACAGTTTAACATCTCATCCAAAAGACAGCGCTTCCAACAATACAGTACGACACTTAAGTGTCAACCTAGAATTATGTGGATGATGATAGCCTCTCTTACAGAAGCTGAAGCAGCTTTTATATTGCAGTCAGACCTTGGGGACTGAGGCACGTGTGCCACTCTCCCGCATTTACCTTTCCAAATGTGCTGCCAGCTTCCTTGTAAACTGCATGTCATCAACTTTCTGTGAACGCGTCAATTGAAGTTTGCCATTTTGATCAGTGCACACAACAATTAAGTCAGAAAGTGCATAGTGGAGTCAAGGCATCACCACCGAACCACAGTGCAGCCGTTGCAACAGAGCATTTACCATCCAGGAAGACGGATGTCTGTCAAGGGGACCTAGCAGCATTTGGTCTTCCAGTCACTGATCTAAAATAAATGCAACAGGTTCATTTTGAAGTGGCTACAGTGGGAACTGACAGTCAAGGACCAACATAAAAGCAACTTGAAATCTCATTGCGGTGTGGAATGTAAAGGTAGTAAAGATTTACTCATTTCAATTCATTGGAACATAGAAACAGGAATAGTTAAATTAACAGAGAAGGTTGATGAAGGGAATGCGGTGGATGTTGTTTATATGGATTTTGAGAAAGCATTTGATAGCGTACCACATAAAAGACTGGTTAACAAAATTGAGGCTCATGGAATAGGAGGGTCAGTGTCCAATTCGATAAAAAATTGGCTTAAGGACAGAAAACAGCAGGTCACAGTAAATGTTTGGTTTTCAGACTGGAGGATGGTAGACAGTAGTGTTCCCCAAGGGTCAGTGCTGGGACCAGTGCTTTTTTGTGCTATATATAAATGACTATAAACACCTAACAGTTTGATATGACATTCCCTTATTTTAACATAGACATTAACTCATTTATACTAAATAGGTTAACACCTGTGCTACAACAATGAACATGTTAAGCACTCGCCCACTATTATCAGCTTTTTAGACTAGTATCTTACAAATCCTTTACTTTCCTTATAAATAAAGGAGGTGTGATGATGAAATAGAAAAACAAGGACAGTAATAGGCTAACATCATTGTTTTTTGTTAATGTAACCATTTACTTTTTTGAAACAAGTTCGTACAACGGAAAAGAAGCTAAATAAAGGCCAAGGCCAGTACATAGATGGGGTTGCCAAACTCCAAGACTGTCCTGGAGTCTCCAGGAATTAAAGATTAATATCCTGGACACTGCTACAAACAATACCAGGAGACAAATAATCGTGGCATTAAAAAAAGTTGAGGATTCTTTCATTTTCTTTGACCACTTAAGCTAATTAGTTGTAAAAATATTGGAGATGAGGGAAAAAGGCTTTTTACTGGGCGGGACATTTGGAAGTGGGAGGTCATGTGATAAAACCTCCAGTAATATGTCCAACCAGAGTTGGCAACTTTAATTGTACAGATATCACTGAGGTTATGAAGAGTAGGAGAGAAGGCAAGATTAATCAAGAAGCAGTGGTTAGGTGCAGTGCCAATTGTGGTATTTATTATGAATAAAGATAATAAATTAATTTAAAAATTAATAAAATAAAGACAAGAAAGCTTATGACCAAGACACAGGTTGGAGGCTACAAGCAGGGTGAAGGATCATTTATTGGATGACAAGCTTTTTCTTGCATCCTGCCTTCATCCACTTGCATAGTGGGGCTGCAGCGGAGATGTCAAAGCAGAATTTGACCGACTGTTTTAAGATGTGCGTCTGCCTGAAATATTCCCCAATGTGACAGAAATAGTCTTTTGGACCCATTGCTCTTTCTCAATATTTCTAAGCCTCAGATGAGCAGCAACATTTTGCACTGTCAGAGGGAATACGGTCTTGTTATGTATAAAGCCTTAGATCAGAAAGAGGCAGGGCAATCTCATTGTTAAGACTTGTCTGTAGCCAAGTCCTCTTGGTTATTTGACTCCAGAAATGGAGGGCAAATGACTTTTCCAGGTCTGCATGCAGACTTCCAGAATTGCCCTGGAGTCTACAAGAACTGATCTCACGGACACTGCTGTGAGCAACCCTGGAGAATAATCATAGGGTCAGTAAAAATGGGTGTTTTGTCCCATATTCTTTGAACACTTCTGTTTATCAGTTCTAGAAATTGTGGAAATTGGAAAAAGGGACAGTTTGACTGGTCGGGCCTGTTGAAGTTGAGAGGTCATGTGATGAAACCCCCCCAGAAATACATCCAACCAGCGTTGGCAACCCTAGGAGAGAGGATGAAGTGAAGGCAAAGTGAGGATGACTGGATGGACTCCTGTCAAATATCTCCAAGCACCAGCGGACTCTGACACGGGCACTGAAGCGGGTTACACACCCTTCGTTTGAGCAATATTGCATGGGTAGAGAGACAGAAAGAAAGAAATTTTAAAAATGAGAATTAGAAATGTTCAGACTTATTTGGTAATTATACTGTCAAATGCCCGTCTAAGAGCGAAGTCCAAAGTACGGAGTCCTCATCAGGGAACTCCTCTTTGCTGACGATGCTGCTTTAACATCTCACACTGAAGAGTGCCTGCAGAGTCTCATCAACAGGTTTGTGGCTGCCTGCAATGAATTTGGCCTAACCATCAGCCTCAAGAAAACGAACATCATGGGGCAGGACGTCAGAAATGCTCCATCCATCAATATTGGCGACCATACTCTGGAAGTGATTCAAGAGTTCACCTACCTAGTCTCAACTATCACCAGTAACCTGTCTCTAGATGCAGAAATCAACAAGCGCATGGGAAAGGCTTCCACTGCTATGTCCAGACTGGCCAAGAGAGTGTGGGAAAATGGCGTACTGACACGGAACACAAAAGTCCGAGTGTATCAAGCCTGTGTCCTCAGTACCTTGCTCTATGGCAGCGAGGCCTGGACAACGTATGTCAGCCAAGAGCAACGTCTCAATTCATTCCATCTTCGCTGCCTCCGGAGAATACTTGGCATCAGGTGGCAGGACCGTATCTCCAACAAAGAAGTCCTCGAGGCGGCCAACATCCCCAGCTTGTACACACTACTGAGTCAGTGGCGCTTGAGATGGCTTGGCCATGTGAGCCGCATGGAAGATGGCAGGATCCCCAAAGACACATTGTACAGCGAGCTCGCCACTGGTATCAGACCCACCGGCCGTCCATGTCTCCGCTTTAAAGATGTCTGCAAACGCGACATTAAATCCTGTGACATTGATCACAAGTCGTGGGAGTCAGTTGCCAGCGTTCGCCAGAGCTGGCGGGCAGCCATAAAGACAGGGCTAAAGTGTGGCGAGTCGAAGAGACTTAGTAGTTGGCAGGAAAAAAGACAAAAGCGCAAGGGGAGAGCCAACTGTGTAACAGCCCCGACAAACAAGTTTCTCTGCAGCACCTGTGGAAGAGCCTGTCACTCTAGAATTGGCCTTTATAGCCACTCCAGGCGCTGCTTCACAAACCACTGACCACCTCCAGGCGCGTATCCATTGTCTCTCGAGATAAGGAGGCCAAAGAAGAATACTGTCAAATGTGTAATGGAGCCATACGGACCACACGGGCACGCGTTTCAATCTCTATCATGTATTAGGTCAGCTGGTTTTAGTCAAGGCAGTGGCAGAGCTGGTACAACAACCTCAGCACCTAGAGTTAAGGTGGTGAAAAGTCAGCCAGGGTTCTTGCACCTGGTCTAGCGATTCCCAGGAAAGTGTGTGCACAAGTGTGTGTGTGTGTGTGTGTGTGTCTGCATGTACATGTGTGTGTGTTTGTGCATGTACACATGCGTAGGCTGAATTTTTCTCAGCTCCCGACGTCGGGCTCCGTGGCGGGGGAAGGGGCCTGGAAGATCGGAGCTGCAGCGGCCAGCGATGGAACCCGACACTGGGATTGCCAGGCCCGATCTTCCCGGCGACGAGGAGGCTCCGTGGCAGGCCCTCCGCCGCACTGCGACGGGACCTGACTTTAAATATTTAAATGAGGTGTTTGCATGAATTAAAACCTAACCCGCAGCAATCTGACCTGCAGTTCTGGATCTTCAGCACAACAGGCAGCGCTCACATACATTCACTTTCCTGTCCAGGGGAAGGGGGGGGATCTCATCTTTTGAAATATAGTGGGAGGGGGGGTTGGGGGGGAAGGGGTGAACTCTGCACTTTGTACAGTTGAGTGGGGAGGGGGTGGGGGGAGGGGGTGTGGGGGAAAGGGGTCAACTTTGTACTTAGAATTAGAATTAGAATATTACAGCGCAGTACAGGCCCTTCGGCCCTCGATGTTGCGCCGATCATCTGACCTACACTATTCCATTTACATCCATATGTCTATCCAATGACCACTTAAATGCCCTTAAAGTTGGCGAGTCTACTACTGTTGCAGGCAGGGCGTTCCACGCCCCTACTACTCTCTGCGTAAAGAAACTACCTCTGACATCTGTCCTATATCTTTCACCCCTCAACTTAAAGCTATGTCCCCTCGTGTTTGCCACCACGAGATCGCGGTGTCGTGGCGGTGTGCACGTGCCGGACGCCATTTTGTACACCTGCCGCCGCTCCAGCCCGTGTGTGTGTGGTGAGACCAGCACCAAGCTTGGCTGTGATAACACCCACAGTTGAATACCATGCCGAGACTCAAATTACAGATTCACACAAAAAGAATGGCTGTTTGGGTGAGGTTCTGGAAGTGATTGGTGCTCTTGGAATCATATGCCTGCATGAGAGGGGTTTAGATAGAGTGGGTAGGGAGAAACTGATTCCACCAGCAGGAGGGCGGTAAACAGAAGGCACACATTTAAAATAATGGCCAAAAAAAATCCAGCAGGGGAAATTAGGAGAATTTTTTTTACGCAGTGAGTTGTTACAATCTAGAATATACTACCTGAAAGGAGGTAGAAGCAGTTTCTATAATAACTTTCAAAAGGGAATTGGTTATATACTGAAAAGGGAGAAATTTGCAGGGCTTATGGGGAAAGGGCAAGGGAGTGGAACTAATCAGACAACCCTTCAAAGAACCAGCATGTGCACGATGGGCCAAATGGCCTCTTTCTCTACTGAATGATTCTGTGTTAGGATCTTCTGAAGGAAAGAAAATTGGAAGGGAGGAATGAAAGTCTTTCCAAATATTGGCTGAGTTGTAGCTTGTATTTGAGATTATGAAGAATAATGCAGGCTAGAGTGGTGTTTCAACAACAATAACAACAATAACTTATATTTATATAGCACCATTCCAAAGCAATAATGCATCTTATGTTTGGGATGCTGTTCATAAACTGCCTGAATTAACTAAGCCATCGCAACTACAAAATGTGTTACTGTCTTAGAACACACTTCAGGTTATGTGTTTCTACCATTTGTGAGTGTTGACACTACACTCTATCCTTGTTATAACTTGGTCCTTGACAGCCAAGTTTTTTGTGTGGAAATTTTACAAATTAACTGCATTCAAACATAATGGGAAAAAGTCAGAAGTCAATTTCAAGGAATTTTTTTGACATTGACAATGTTATTTGTAGAAAACATTTTTCCTCCTTTTTACCCCCAATTTTTCCCCTTCTCTCCTAAAGATGTTGCCCTATTGCTAAGGTTTGGTCCAGCAGGCATCAGTTGCCCTTTGCCTTGCTTAAGTGGCTGCTCTTTGTATGTTAGCCTAAACTGTGAGTGACAGCAGCTTATTCAACTGTGGTGGACATCACCACTGAGTCCAATTCGATCCTACCTTCATCTTTCGTCCACACAAACACACACACTTTCCAGCAAGAGTAATTGATATCAGTCAGAAACAAGGACACTGGCTGATCTTTACCCTTCCTACTCAATCCCATTAAGGCCATTTGTGCTATTTCTACAACTCCTGGGCTAAGATCACCTAACTCAGCAAAGACCGGGGTTGAATGTTGCACGGTGCTAATCAGAATCGCTCAGTTTACAGCGGGAAGTGCAATAACCAGTCACAGAGACCATTATAGCTGTGAAGGTGTTGGCGAGAAGCAGTGAGTGAATTGTCACACACGTCATACACCACACAATGGTAATGCTAATATGTTTGTACAAGTGCTGCAAGCAGGAATGTACTGTGCCTTTTTTATCTGTGGCTCACTGGAGTATAGGACAGCATATTTCAATGTTCTGTAGGCTTTCCCACATGCCGAGAAGAGGTTTAACAAGAGTTGACTGGTACACCTGTACCTCGGAGTCATGCTGAGGACTTGTTTCATGTTCAAGTGATGGGAAAAGTCCTTAAGGTGTTGTTGCATCTCAATGACCTCTAAGGGTGAATTTCACAATTCTCCAATTTAGTACAGGATGCAAGATATCCCCCAAGATATCCCTCTGTTGGCTGGGGAGTTTAGGACTAGGGGGCATGGTCTAAAAATTAGAGTCAGCCCTTTTCAGAGTAAAATTAGAAAACACTTCTACATGCAAAGGGTGGTAGAAGTTTGAAACTCCCTTCCGCAAATGACAATTGATGCCAGATCAATTGTTACTTTTAAATCTGAGATTGATAGATTTTTGTTAACCAAAGGTATTAAGGGATATGGGGCAAAGGTGGATATATGGAGTTAGGTCGCAGATCAGCCATGATCTCATTGAATGGCAGAATAGGTGCGAGGGGTTAAATGTCCTCCTGTTCCTGTGTTCCTAACATCAGGTGACTTAATGCAAAGAAAGAATCTGCATGTATGTGGAAACGTTCATAGTCTCAGAACGTTCCAACTAGCTTTACAGCCGATGAATTAACAATTGCTTGCCTTATGTCTGTACTTTGTGGCATGTAGATGAGCAAGACCTGGATAACATTCAAGCTTGGGCTGATAAGTGGCAAGTAATATTCGTGCCACACAAGTGCCAAACAATGACCATCTCCCCTTGATATTCAATGGCATTACCATCGCTGAATCCCCCATCATCTACATCATGGGGGTTACCATTGACCAGAAATTGAATTGGACCAGCCACATAAATGCTGTGGCTACAACAGCAGGTCTGACGCTGGGAATTCTGTGGCAAATAACCATCTCCTGACTCCCTAAAGCCTGTCCACCATTTACAAGACATGAGTCAGGAGTGTGATCGAATACTCTCCACTTGCATGGATCAGTGCAGCTCCAACAACACTCAAGAAAGTTGGCTCCATCCAGTACAAAGCAGTCTGCTTGATCGGTACCCCATCCACAACCTTGAACATTCACTTCCTCCACCACTGGCAGCAGTGTGTATCATCTACAAGAGGCACTGCAGCAACTTTCCAAGCCTCCTTCAACAGCACATTCCAAACCCGCAACTTCTACCACCTAGAAGGACAAGGGCAGCAGGTGTATGGGAACACCACCACCTGCACGTTCCCCTCCAAGAGACACATCATCCTGATTTGGAACTATATCACCGTTCCTTCACTGTCGCTGGGTCAAAATCCTGGAACTCCCTTCCTAACAGCACTGTGGGTGTATCTACACCAAATGAACTGAAGCGGTTCAAGAAGGTGGCTCACCACCACCTTCTCAAGGTCAACTAGGGATGGGCAAAAATGCTGGCCTTGCCAGCAACACCCACATCTCATGAAAGAATGAAAAAATAGATCCTTTCTGTTATATGCCACTGGGCTTGTTGACACCCAGACTGTTGGAAGACACCAAATAGTAATAGCGGGTGCACCATTGCAGATATCTGATATTACGTTTGTCGTACGATGATACTTTAACGTGCCAATTTTAGTCAGAGTGTTGCAAGGTAAACAAAGTGTAAGGCAGGGTAATTTTAGACGAACCCACCAGATGGGAAACTGACCAGATTGAGTCCAATGCTAATTTCATACACCACATAACTTTGCTCTCCGTTGACTTCAATGGAGAGTAAAATCGCACAGGGTGTCAATCTGGATTCCAACCCAATTTATTCAGTTTTCTGCTGGGTGGGTTATGTTAAAATTGTCCTCTAGTACCTGCAGCAGTAAGTATAAATTACTGCTGCATATTTTTGGGTGTACCTTACTCAGGATCTAACCTTGTAGCACCTGACTTGGGATTGCTTGACATCTGCAGTAGGTGCCAGAAATGGATAATCTATTCTCCAACAACCCTCACTGTGATGAACACAAAATTCATACTTTTTTTTTTAAAACCTGGGATATTTACGCACTTCTTCCACTTAACTGAGTGGAGCATACTTGCTGCATTGTTAAAGTGTACTTTACACTCACCTTGGCTTCTTCCTTTAGGAAGAAAATATAATCCAATGTGTGGAGCGGAAAGTCACTGGCATGGTATCTGAACATCCCTGTTAAATCTTTATTCTCAACCAATTAAGATATTACAAGAGGTTGGAAGCTCTCAGACTATGTGAAGAATACAGATGGGGGTTGAAGGAAATTGCCAGGAAATGTCCATGGGGATGAGGTAAGCAATGGCAGCTATTCAACATTCAATGTGCTGCTTGACCTTGAGGTTTTCAAATCATTCATGCTTCAATCATTTTCCTGATGTGAGGAGTTTCTGCAATCTTTTCTAACACCTCGCCAGTTCCATCCATAGCATTTAAAAAAAATTATAGTGTAATAATGCAAATAGGTACAATTCTGAGTAATAGGGTTTTCCCATTTCCTAATTTTGTTGGTCTCTAACTGCCATTTCTGAGCTACTCACTGTAACTTTTTAATGGGGCTTTACAGATGATTAATTAATTCAAATTCTCTTGATGTTGGCCAAAGCACTTACACTCTACTGCTATTTGTTAATTAGTTCAATTTCCACATATCCAATGACAATACGGTGGGAGTTAGTCAGATTTCACCCCCTGTTTTGATTCAAAAATTAAATGTCATTTCTTTTTCTTATTTAATTTCCTGGTATTGTTGACATTATGGGCTAGAAATTCAGTCGCGTAAGGAGGCCTATTGGCGATGCGCCACTGGCCGCATCCTGCATGGCCCACACTGCGTTGCAGCAGGAGAAGGGCACGTGCAAGGGTGTTGCCAGCATGTGCTGGAAGGTATTACATCGGTGCTATCCTGACACCACACAGTCCAACCGGCTGATGTGACACCAGACTTCCAAATTTGGACCACGCAGATCCTGCAGTCGTATTTGTTCATCACTCTTCAAAGACCTGGCGTGAGGCAACACGGTGGTCCCTCCATTGGCATTATTTAAAGGGCCAGGCACTCCACTGTTTCTACATGCAAAGTGTCTGGAAGTAGTCTAGCGTCGTTCTGGAGATCTTTTGTGTTGAGCTCCTGGATTTGCTGCAAATTGTTGCTGCATCTCACAGGAAGGGTGGAGGCATAGGTGACCTGTCTGCACAAAGGCTGCAACAGGTAGGGGGACAGCAGTAACGGTACCTCTGGGTCTGCAGGATGGCAGGGAAATGGAGCAGAGGCTGCAGAGAGAGCAGGCTCTGCACCACACCCTCTGCCAACTTGGAGCTGGTCTCCTCCATGCTCCTTGACGGTGACAGGAGGTTGTCCAGCAGGTCAACCAATGCACCCAGCATCTCTGGATACATGTCGCCCCATCGAGGTCCTCATCTGAGTGCTCTGCAACAGAACCCGCCTGTGACCTCACACTCTGAGGAGCTGACAGACAAACCATCTTATACCCCTGGCCTGGCTGCAGCCCACTTGCGCCCTGATGACTCACCACATGCTGATCCAAAATCTAAACGAGCCTCCATGGAACATGCAGTACCTGAGCTGGTGGCTGCAAGTGTCTGATCACGTGATGGGGCCTCTTCATCTGCGCTGTGCTGTTGCTATCTCTCTTACTCCTTGGGCTGCTGCACCTGGGCAGGCGGCAGTATTTGGGTGTCTGAAAGCAGGAAATCAGGGGAATAAAAACAGAAAGTGCTGGAAATACTCAGCAGGTCAGGCAGCATCTGTGGAGAGAGAAACAGAGTTAACGTTTCAGCTCCATGACCTTTCATCAGAACTTTCAGCTGTTCCTGTTTTTATTTCAGATTTCCAGCATCAGCAGTATTTTGCCTTTGAATCAGAATGGGAAGGTTGGTGTGAGGGAAGGGAGTGGAGTGTAAAGCTTGGTCACACTATCAGCAGCTCGCTCATCAATGCAGTTAGCAGGATCAGGGTGTGCCAGGAGTTGAGAAAGGGCATAAGGCAGGCACATACCGTCATCCTCAATATTCTCGCGATGCCAGGTGCCCCATCACACCTGGTCCCAATTTGCCAAGAGCGGGCTGGTTGATGCCCCTTGTTCTGCCTCCATTAAATGTAAAAGTGGGCAAGTTGGATTTGGGTTTGAGATTTTTTAGATTTTAACATCTGATCCGATATCAATCCATTCCTTTTTAAGATTAAAATTCACCCTCTGTTTTTTCTCTCCACAGATGCTGTCTGATCTGCTGAGTGTTTCCAGCATTTTGTTTTTATGTCTATACTTTTCATGGTGTGATTTACTCTGTTGGACATTTAGGAAAATGCTGAACAACTACAGGGATGAAAACTAAATAATCATCTTAACATTTTCTTAATTTCAGCAGCAAAACAATCTTCAGAATTTAAGCCGTCCAATCTCCCCGCTGAAACCCATGCCAATCCTATCTCACCCTTGTTGGCAATCCTGGTACAGACTGTGGTAGCAGGCACTCAGAGCAGGTATAACCTTAATATAGCTTTCTGGTTTAGTCAAGGATATCCCGACAATTCAACTGTTTCTATAGTTTTATTGGTCTGTTTAACTGTTGCGGGCATTCAGGAACAACACGGGAAGGAACATTCTTTTTTTTTAGAGATACAGCAGTGAAACAGGCCCTTCGGCCCACCGAGTCTGTGCCGACCATCAACCACCCATTTATACTAATCCTACACTAATTCCATATTCCTACCACATCCCCACCTGTCCTTATATTTCCCTACCACCTACCTATACTAGGGGCAATTTATAATGGCCAATTAACCTGTCAACCAGCAAGTCTTTGGCATGTGGGAGGAAACCAGAGCACCCGGAGGAAACCCACGCAGACACAGGGAGAACTTGCAAACTCCACACAGGCAGTACCCAGAATTGAACCCGGGTCGCTGGAGCTGTGAGGCTGCGGTGCTAACCACTGCGCCACTGTGCCACATTCTGTGAATGTTACAGTAATCAGAACATTGTCTCATTTTGGACTCCTATTGCCAGCATTAAGCCCTCCCAGGTCAGGTGTAGCACAGGTTAGATGCAGAGTTAAGTTCCTTCTACCCTGACCAAGCAATCCATCTCAGACTCAATCTCAAAGTACCTACTGCACCAGTGTGATAATTTCCTGTTACTCATATTAGCCATCCTGTGGTCTCTTGGACTGAGGTGCCAGCTTAGGCCATTGAAGAGGTAGGTTTCTCATGTGGGGCCCATGCCCACAAGAAACTGGATTAAGACATCCTAAAACATGTTCTGCCACATCCAGATGACTGAAGAGAATTTCACCCCATCAGTCTGAGTTGGGTTTGAAATCAGATCCCAGAGATGAGAGATAATGTCACCAGGAATGCATCGTCAACAAGAAAAGTCCGATCATGATCTTGGAGAACTGTCGTAGAGACAGCTTCCAAGCCCATTATAGGATGTGTCTGGACATGCCAAACGAAAATGAGCTTCACTGAAGATTCCCAATTGGATAACATTTAAAAAGCAGCTTGTAATTAGCAGCAATATGGGTTTGACTGCAATTTTATTTGCAATTAGTGTCCTGGGACCTATCTAGTAACTTCTTTTAATAATCCATTTTAACTTACCAAAAATGGAACTCTTATACTAGGTATAATATGCCAGCTTAACCTCTCATTTACTACTGCATCCAGCCAATTAATCTGCCTTAAAGAGATGTTCTGATTTATTATTCATGTCAGGAGTGGATTAATATCTATATTTGTTGTGTTCCCTGCATTTATGTTATCCGATGTATTAATGCTGAGTGACCTCAGTAAAACATCCACAACCTACTCCGCATCACAGATGACCAAACTTTAATGACACAGTCCCACTTCCTTTGGTCACCAAACCCTTTGTCCCAGCTCAGACTCTGTAAAAGAGGACAGGTCATGAGTAAATTATGTGAATAGGATTACCCAGTCCACTGGGAATAAAGGCACATTTTTTCAATATAGCATCGAATCACATCAATAAATTACTTGTGGAGTCCAGTGGCTGCTGTTATGGAGGCAAATGCATCAGATGTTTTATGTCAGTAATGTCCCAACATAAAAATGAGATGAAGAGCCAGTGGGTATCGTTTTTTTTTGGTGGTATTGGTTGGTAGAGCTATGCTGCCTTGTCAACAGACAGCTGAAGCCAAGCTTATTATTTCATCCAAACAATGCCCAATGCTGGAGTTTCAGCCGACATTATCTGTTGGAAGAATTCAAATGCATAACCTTCTGACCAAGAGGCAAAGAGCTATTAGCTGAGGCAATCTGATGTACAATCCAGATAAAAGAGCATTCATGAGCTCTTAACACAGTGGGGTAGAAAATTGGAACCTGATAACACTAATAGAATTCTCTCACTTTTTTTGAAGAAGAAGAGGGAATAAGGAAACAACACTGAATCCCAGGCAAGTTAACAGCTGTGTAAGAAGCACATGCAGCAGCAAGTCTGCTGAGGGCTTCAGGTGAAGATGAAGTTGTACAAAATGCCCCTTAGAGTGTAGTATCAATACCAATATTCCACTATGTTCCTGGTAATTGCAGTTCTATTCCCAAGTCTCCTGTTATATATTCCAACAATTCACAAATAAGCATTGGGCAGGAACAGTCCAAATAGGACATATTTTTGGTTACTTTTTTCTTTGGGAAGGATTTGAGGATAACTTTTACACGGCACATAGCGGGCTTGCGAAATTAAAGCCAACTCCGCTTCAATTGAGATGAAAATCAGGAATAACACAGAGATAGCAGAACCTTTGAAAGCAAACTTGAGATATCACGTCCTGCCACATACCAGTTGACTTGACTTGTTAAGCAGTCTATTACAAATATATTTAAATTTATCTGCACTCAAGTTCCCTAGTAGTGTACACATGGATACATAGGATTAGGATTTAGTTTAATTTCATATGATTAAAAATTTTTTGTTTCTTTTTACTTATAGATATCTTGTAGATTTGTACTGTAGCTTGCAGTAGTGAAGCCGCTAGAATTTGTTCATTCCCAGGATTCTTTAGGCTTTAATGTGTTAGGATACAATTTAGCTGACCCTATTGTTTAACTTGGCATCAGGTGGCAGGACCGCATCTCCAACACAGTAGTCCTCGAGGCGGCCAACATCCCCAGCTTATACACACTACTGAGTCAGCGGCGCTTGAGATGTCTTGGTCATGTGAGCCGCATGGAAGGTGGCAGGATCCCCAAGGACACATTGTACAGCGAGCTCGCCACTGGTATCAGACCCACCGGCTGTCCATGTCTCCGCTTTAAAGACGTCTGCAAACGCGACATGAAGTCCTGTGACATTGATCACAAGTCGTGGGAGTCAGTTGCCAGCGTTCGCCAGAGCTGGCGGGCAGCCATAAAGGCGGGACTAAAGTGTGGCGAGTCGAAGAGACTTAGCAGTTGGCAGGTAAAAAGAGAGAAGCACAAGGGGAGAGCCAACTGTGTAACAGCCCCGACAAACAAATTTTTCTGCAGCACCTGCGGAAGAGCCTGTCACTCTAGAATTGGCCTTTATAGCCACTCCAGGCGCTGCTCCAGACACCACTGACCACCTCCAGGCGCTTACCCATTGTCTCTCGAGATAAGGAGGCCAAAGAGAAAAAAAAAATTGTTTAACTGTTTCAAAAAACTACAGGGTGTATGGACTTGTATCTCTTGAGTTGTTTTCCTGGCTATACTGAGAAACAGTCATGCCATAATCAACTATCGATGACAAGGTTTTGTGAGAATCAGACTATAAAGTTCTCAAGTTCTTCTCAATAAATTGTAGAAAATGTCAGGATTGGGATTGGAAAGGAACAATGCCAAGGTTACATCACTGCCTGGGGAAAGAAAACATTTTTTTATTTGTACCTGGGATGTGGGCATTGCTGGCTAGACCAGCATTTATTACCCATCCCTAATTGCCCTTGAGAAAGTGGTGATGAGCTGCCTTCTTGAACCGCTGCAGACCATGTGGGGTAGGTACACCCACAGTGCTGTTAGAGAGGGAGCTCCAGGATTTTGACCCAGCGGTCATGGTTTATTGTTTTATTTCTCTGTATGTCTACTGCGTAAAGATATTGTGTATATCTGGACTTGGCCTCATGCAAATAAACGAGTTGCTGCAAATCATAATCTGGTATCAGGATCAAACTTATTACATTATTGATATGAACATTTGGGTAGAGTTTCATTTTGGACAGTAGTGTAAAGGGGATGATATCGCATAGACCATCTGATATTCGTTTCCGCTGAAATCAATAAAGCTGACGTATAACGTGTGGCCTGTCTGTTACTGCCCGTTTTGCTTTATTACTCGAGATGAATTTTGATCGCATTGTTTGCATCTTCAGGTTCCTTCTGTCAGAAGCACAACTACATATTAAGCTGGAGCGGACATCAGGGAAATTTCAGGATTTTGAACTGGGATGAAGGGAAAAGAGGGTAACATAACTGTGAAAGGGTATTTGGTGGAGGCATGTTCCCCCTTATTTTCTCTCCCTTCCCCCTCCAAACACGAGCACACACACAGACACACACAGACAATCACACAAACACAAACACACACATACATACACACACAAACACAAAAGCATGCAAACGCATTTCCAGAATGAAGTTGTTTGTGGAATTGAAACCCTGGGTGACTTTTCTCCCTTCCCCAGCCCAGGGCCTCTAAAGTTAATTATTTTCATCCTATCAAGTCAGCTAATTCAGCATAAACTAGAGATCAAATTCAGATATTCCTGCTTCATACTGATCATTTCCATTTTGGGCAGTGCACTCAGCAGTTCAGCCGGAAGGGAGCTTTGGGCTTTTTATTGTTCAGTTTTACAAAGAGTCAAAGGGGAAATGAGGAAAGAAAAGTGGCTTATTAATTCCATCAGAGTCACAAGATAAAAAAAAAGCTTTGAAATAGCTCCAGAATAACCGCTATTTTTATGTACATCGTATAAATTTTAAAAGTCACTTTTATTCATGCCTTGCTGCTGTCAGATTAAAACACTGATAACAAATCTGCTCCATCATTGAACTGTGATGACATTGACAGTGAAGGATTTATACCTGTAATATAGTTTACTGCAGGTTTATTGAGAGATATATCATCATTTATTATTATGAAATTCTATAATCCACTATTATACTGCATTATTTTATAACATTTGATCAAAATATCTTTATAGTTTAATTACTTTGTCTCCCCTGTGCTCGCTGACCTACATTGGCTCCCATTACAGCAGCACCTCAATTTCAAAATTTTCATCCTTGTTTTCAAATCCCTCCATGTCCTCACCTCCCCCAATCCCCTCCAGCCCTTACAACCCTCCGAAAGCTCTGCACTCCTCCAATTCTGGCCTCTTGCACATCCCTGATTTTAATCTCTCCACCATGTTGTCCATGCCTTCAGCTGCCTAGGCCCTCAGCTCTGGAAATCCCTCCTTAAACCTCCTTTAAGCCTTTCCTTAAAACCTTCCTCCTTGACCAAGCTTTTTGTCACCTGTCCTAATATCTTATTATGTTGCTCAGTGTCAAATTGTGTTTGATAACTCTCCTGTGAAGCACCTTGGGAAGTTTTACTATGTTAAAAGCACTATATAAATGCAAGTTGTTGTTTATCACATTCCTGTTTGTGGGATTGTGCTATGTGCTCTTTTAAAGAGTGTCTTAAAGGAGGAGAGAGAGGTAGCAAGGCAGAGAGGTATGAGGAGGGAATTCGGAATCTTAGGGCCTAGATAGCTGAAGGCACAGCTGAAAGGCCAGTAGGGCAAAGGAAATTGGGGGTGTACAAGAGGCTAGAAATGGAGAGAAATGCAGAGTTCTCACAGGGTTGTACGGCTAGACGAGGTTACGAGGGGCAAGACCATGGAGAGATTTGAACATAAGGTTAAGAATTTTAAATTCAAGATGCTGCTGGAGTGGGAGCAAGGGTCAGCAATATCTGTTTTGATGATGTTGGTAGAGAGATAAATGTTGGCCACCACACTGAGAGAGCTCTCTACTCTTTTCCAAATAATGCCAGGGGATCTTCTATGCCCACCTAGGAGGGCAGACTGAGCTTTGGTTTTAAAATTAATCTGAAAGAAGGCACCTTTGACATTGCAGCACTGAAATGTCAGCCAAGTTCCTGAAGTGCGGCTGATCGGTAGTGAGAGTCACACATACAAGCCAACTCATTCGTTCCCAGGGACTCAAGTTTGTGGAACTTCTCAGCACCCACCCCATCCTTACAGCCTTTTCTTTTTTTTACACCCTAGAGGTTTTTAAGAATTGGAGGAGTGCAGAGTTTTCTAATTTGGCATTGCCTCGCCATTAATTCCTGATTTGCCTCATCTTCTAATCCTTTTCTTTCCAAACTAGGTGGTGCCCTACACATTTAGCTTTGATCTTCTCTTAGGTTTTGCAATAAAATAAAAGCTGTCTTGCAAGGTGCATTACCATGGCAACAACGGCTCTTTAAACAGATTTACCCGTGCTGTGCCTTTTTGTTTTTAAAGTTCTCTTCCCTTAATGTGTTCAGTTTGGCAGTTAAAACTGCATGTCCCGGGGTGAAAGGATTATTCGAAACAGCAAGGATTTGCTCTGGTGCTGCTATCAGTTAAACTAAGTGCTGCATTTTTGCTGTATTGAGTCCAGTGATTGGTAGTAAATGGCAGGTTTGCATTGTAGAATACTGCAAACAAAGCTGGGTAATTATAGCATCTGTGCCATTGGGAGCAGAAAAAAACCCCACAAAATAATCTAATGACTAACCTAGAATCAAGAGCTACAGTGCTTCAAACATCTGATGGCCTCAGTCCAATACCTGCTATCAGACACACAAGCTAGATAAAAAGACAAAATACAGGATCTGCTAGGGCTGTGGACAATTACAAGCCAGTTTCAGAATGAATGGAACCCTGGGGGAATATTAGAGAGTAGAAGTACAATTATCAGTGGTTTTGAAAGCTTGTACTGAGTTATTAGAGATAATAATTAAAGGAAGGAAAGTGTGGTCAAACTACGGCCTGGATTTTAGCTTGCCGGCAAGTTCTGTGCAGGAATCGGGAGAGGGTGGGGGTTGTTGTGAGGTTGGGAAACCCTCAGAAGACTGTTCTTTCCCCCCCCCCCCCTCCCAATACGTCCTGCAGAAATTAACTGCTTTAGCTTTTCTCTGTGGGTTTCCCGCCCACAGGCAGTCTGATTGACAGGCTGGAGGCCTCTTGGGCTGGAAACCTGCTTCATGGGTCGAAGCCTATGAGATCAGGTAGGTGGATTAGGGAGTGAGAGACATGGGATGGGGAGGAGAGGGTCCTGGTTGCCATGGTGAAGGGGAGGGGGTTTCCCACATCGCTGGGGGGTGGGGGGGGGGGGTGGTGGGGAGGAAGGTTCCAATCATGGGGGGAGGATCCCATGATTATTTGGCATCCTTATTCCGCAGTGCGAGGATCCCAATTTCGCAGGGCATCTGATGGTGGTCTTGGGGGGGGCGGGGTGGTGTCCTGATCATGGAGTGAGGGTCACATGATGGTCCAGGTGGTCCTGATCATGGGGGAAAGGGTCAGAAGGTGGTCAGGGGGAGCAGATAGTGGTTGGGAGTGTGGGGGGGTGGTGGTGGGTTTCGATGGTGGCCAGAGTGGGAGAAGCAGATCGCGGGGTGGGGAGGAGCAGGTGGTGAGTTGCTGGGCCTGAAAGAAGCAATCCTGCTCCTCCTCGCCCAAGAGTACAGACTCTTGCCTCATGAATTCAGGCCTTCTCATCTCTTTTAAGCTGCCAAGTTTTCCGAGGCCTGGGAAATCCGGCCACCTGTGGTTAAGAATAGAGTGACTGTTAAAAGGAAGACACAAAAGCTCATTATAAGATTTAAGTGACCAGTCCGACGGGTTAGACCCCCACCCCTTGTCCCACCTCCATTAAAACTGGAATTGGGCAGGTTTGGTTCCTGTCCCAGATTTTTGCATTTTAACTTCTAACGCAACCCCACCCCACCTATATTTGGGACTTAGGATTCAGACCTATTTGTTTGATAATATGTTCTTACCAGATCATTAAGCATGAATTGTAGATTGAAGGTTGTAATTTTGTGTGTATTGGCCATTGGCTGGATCTTGGGTTTGGGCAGCCCCAGCCAAGTTCCCTGTGGGAAAAAAACAGCCCCTGATTGTGCCACTAAATTGGCAATCTCAGTGCAGTTCACAGGATGGCTGGTGCCGGAAGAAGGTCACATTGGTCCAGTAGGAAATGCTCTTCTGAAGTTGGAGGCGAGACCCATTCTCATACGTGCAATTTTTTTTCTTTTGCAATTTCTGCTCTTTGATCTTTCGGGTATTCCAGTGCTAGGAGTTAATAGCAGGCCCTTGGCCTGGGGGAGGAGGGGCAGAGAGATAAACACAGTACTCTGGACAGCAGCCAGTGCTGGGCCGCTATGACCTACCGGGTCGAAGAGCTCGCCAGCATTTTCAACAGGTGCTTACACATGGAGAAAGGCGCCCTCCCCTGCTGAGCTGTGGGATCCCAGACCCTGCCAATCTGAGTGAGCCATCTGTCAGGGAGAAGCAGAGAACTTTTGAAAATGTAAAAATATACAAAAATGTGAATTTAACCCGCAACTTGTGTTTATTTTTATTTTTGGTGGGGGTGGGGCTTGGGTGAGCGTGGAGTTGGTTTTCTTAAAAAAAAAGCAGCTGATTTGTGAAATATCGACATTCACTTGTCCGGATTTGCTGATCCTGGTGGCTTTGCAGCACTTGTCACTGCGGGCTGGGACCAGCAGTCTGCAAGCTGCCTACTTCAGCGGAGTGAGAGCAGGGTATCCAAACTTGAGTGTATGGGGAACCCGGGGGGCAGGGGGTGAAGGTGTCATAAAACAGCCCCATCGACCTGGAAAAGCAAGCAGATGGCAATAACCATCCCCAAAACCAATCATTGCCCCCAAAAAGCTGAAAACTCAAAAACAGTTTGGAAGGTCGATCGACGGTGTTGTTATCCTCCCCCATTATTTTCCTCCTCATTCATCCCCAAATACACACTGGCTCTTATTTCCTCCTCAGTTTGTGCTGGCATGCTTCGCCAATTTGACCATCCTGGAATTTATGTGCCGCTGCTTTCTTCTGGGCATTATACTCTGTTGCACACAGTGGGCGGGCGGCTTTGCAAGATTAGGTATTCCCACCCACAGGGGTCAGCAGAGAGCAGAGTTTAATCCTCGGAGCAAAGTAGCATCAGCTATTAGCTGCAAGTGGTGGTGAGGTGCAGAGCCAGGTGTACCACTGAGAGGCCAATCAGGTAGCAACACAGGAATTTTACAACTGAGCCTTGGTGACTCACGGGGCAATCTCCGTGGAGAGTGGAATTGCATTGAATTTCATAACTACTCGGCCCAACTGATCTTAGCTGGCCTTTACGTTCCACATGAGCCTCCTTCCACCCTACTTCATCTAACCCTATCAGCATATCCTTCTATTCCTATCTCCCTCAGGTACTTATCTAGCTTCTCCTTAAATGCATCTTTTCTATTTGCCTCAACTATTTCATGTGGTAACAAATTCCTCATTCTAATCACTCCCTGGGTAAAGACGTTTCTCCTGACTTCCTTATTGGATTTACTGGTATCGATCTTATGTTTGTGAGCCCTGGTTTGGCCCCACAAGTGAAAATATTTTCCCTACAACTACCCTATCAAACTCCTTCATAGTTTTAAAGACCTCTATCAGGAGTTAAAAAGAGACCCAGTCTGTTCAGTCTTTCTTTTGATTTTCATCTGCAACCACAGACAAGCCAAGCACAGGTCCAACTGCTTATGATCCACTTAAAATGGCAGGCATGTATGTCTGAATACTTTATTTCCTCCAATATTTTTCTCATTCAGTATTGGCACATACTATAAAAATCATAAATAGATTAATAATCGCTTGACTGGTTGTTTGTAAATAACAGCATTTACACTTATTCCCCCTACTAGTCTACTGCCCAGAATACTGACTGAACTTTAACAGAAAAAAAAAACTCCCTTTTACAGGTGGGGCATTTATTCTGAAAAATAGATATAACCCATTATGTGAGTGTACAATTTCACAAATGTGACCCTTGTCTCATTCTCTGCTGGTTGCTCCATAACTTCACAATCCACTAAAAGCCCCGAGGACTGTGGCAGTCCTAATAATGGTGAAATTGCTCAAAGCTGTTCAGCCGGTGCAAGAGCCCGAGTCGATCAACTTGACCTGAGCAAGCTCGGAAACCATGCAGTGCTGCTATGCGTGTGAAGGACTGTGGCGCTCATAGGGGACTTCAGGCCAGTGTTGGAGGTTAAGTTCCATGTCCATTTTTATTGGCAGCATTGCCAGGAGGTCCCTAGGTTGACAACACCGATGGTAGTCAGTTCACATATGTGCATTCATGTAGACTCTCTCTTTCCTGACCTGACCTGGAAGAACTTGGGAGCTTTGAAGCACTGGGTTCCCAAAATGGGTAGTGTTCCATTCTCCATGTACTAACATTTTTCATCTTAATGGGCACAAAATTCACACCAAAATAAGGTGCCCTTCCATCCTACTAGTAATTTGGCACTTGGGGATTTGGGAGCACCTCTCCCTGTCTCACCATTCAGTGCTGCACCACCACATTGCCCATGTCCACTGTTTAGTACATGTGACAGACCACTCTGGAAAGTTGTACACAGTGGGTGGGACAGCTTTGTAAGATTCGATATTCCCACCCATAGGGGTGAGTACAACACAGACAAGTGTTTAACCTGGGACCTTCTTCTTCTATATGGTTCAGTATCACACTGCACACACCAACTAGGTGTGTGGTAAACAATGATTATATTCCTCATCATAGGTTACAGCCAGAGTGGTTCATCTAAATAGGTCATCCATCTAACTGTAGATAGGGGGTACACTGAAAGGAAATACTGGACTTATTGAGCTGATCAATCATGAACTTTCACTGATGACAACATTCAAAGAATGCCTGTCACTCTCTGCTGCTTGCCAACAAGTCAGAAGTCTTGGGAGAGGGAGCACGTAAATAATTTGTAAAGTAGAGCTGTCTCCCCTAAGTCGCCTAAAAGTTGCCTGAACCAGCTTTTGCATGAGACATTAAACCCTCGCCTCGGGTGAACTTAAAAGATCCCGTGGCACTATTTTGAAGAAGAGCAGGGGAGTTCTCCCCAGTGTCCTGACCAATATTTATCCCTCAATCAACATCACAAAAAAACAGATTATCTGGTCATTATCACATTGCTGTTTGTGGGAGCTTGCTGTGTGTAAATTGGCTGCTGCGTTTCTTACATTACAACAGTGACTATACCTCAAAAAAGTGCTTCATTGGTTGTAAAGCACTTTGAGACATCCGGTGGCAGTGAAAGCCACTATATAAATGCAGGTCTTTCTTTTTTTGAACTGTCTGTAATGAAAGGGCGGTAGTGAAAAAGTTGATGATTCAGTTTGTTTAAAATGGTATAAAAGCACTTAACTTTTACTTTTTTCATTGCTTACTTCTTAAATAAGAGACAGTTTTTCACCGCTTCACTGAATTCTATTCTTTACAACCCAAAAAATTATAGTTCAACATTTAAAAGGTTAGAATTTGGATTATGGAGGTCGCCCTGGAGAAACAACTTTTCAAAATGGCCTGATCCATGATCCTCAGATCGTTACCGTGTATTTATCTTGGTCCTGGTAACTCATGGACTTATTCTGATAGGAATCCATTTGCTCCTTTCAAATATTAGTCACCATTCCTTTAAGCATCCTGCACAATGTGTTTCAACACCAGAGCAACTTATAAAAATAAGAGATTGTTTACAAATTCTAAAGCGCCTGGACATTGCTAATGATTACCGATAGTAACATAAATCCCAGCACTTTCATGTGTAACAGGAGCTATGTGAACAATTTGTCAGCTACAATCTCCTTTGCAGAGCAATTGATATAAAACCCTAGATCAAGAGGGCCTTGATATTACCTATATTTACTAAAAATGAGCCAACTCAAGTTACAGGGGTCATCTGAAAGTCTCTGCTGTCTATTGGCTGTATTGATCTGATATCAGTACAGGAAAATGTTTCTACTTGTCAGGGGATAAGATAGTCACTAATAAATCCAATTGGAAATTCATGAGAAACTTCTTTACCCAGAATGTGGGATTCGCTGCCAGAAGGAGTGGTTGAGGCGAGTGGCATAGATGGATTTAAAAGAAGCTAGATAAACCCCTGAGGAAGACAGGAGTAGAGGAATATATTGATTGGGTTAGATGAGGTAGGGTGGGAAGAGGCTTGTGTGGAGCAGAAACACCTGCATAGACCAGTTGGGCCAAATGGCCTGTTTCTGTGACGTGCATTCTATGCAATATATAGGATGAATTTGGAGAGACTTAGCCTGATTCTTAGTCAGCATGATCCCACAGCACAAAACTGCCTATAATATAGCACTAATTCACAGACAATTGTCCATCTCACTCAAAGGCACCGTAAGGATGTGGTTTTTTTTATTTCCAAAATATACTTTATTCATAAAAATCTGTAAAAATATACATGACAAAACAGTTCCAAACAGCACCAAATCAAAAAAATACTAACAGTGCAAAGGAGGTCAGTTTTCTTCAATACAGGAGTGAGTTGCCTCACAACCCTTCCATTTCATTTTTCATGCCATATACATTTTACACCAAACGAAAATTTTCCCGATACAGTTCGAGGGGTTTTCCATGGATCCAGCCCCTCTGTTTAGCTTGGTGGGGGGACCTTACACAGTGGTCTTTCCCCATTGAGCCTTTCTGCGGCTGCCCCAAGCTTTAGTGCGTTCCTCAGCACGTAGTCCCAGACCTTGGAATGTGCCAGTCTGCAACATTCGGTTGTGGACAACTCTTTACGCTGGAAGACCAGCAAGTTTCGGGCAGACCAAAGGGCGTCTTTTACCGAATTGATAGTCCTCCAGCAGCAGTTGATGTTGATCTCGGTGTACGCCCCTGGGAACAGCCCGTAGAGCACAGACTCCTGCGTTACAGAGCTGCTTGGGATGAACCTCGACAAAAACCACTGCATCTCTTTCCACACCTGCTTTGTAAAGACACATTCCAGAAGGAGGTGGGCAACCGTCTCTTCCCCACCACAGCCACCTTGAGGGCATTGTGCGGAAGGGGTGAGACTTCGGGTGTGCAGGAATGATCTGACAGGGAGGGCTCTTCTCACCACCAGCTAAGCTACATCTTGGTGCTTGTTTGAAAGTTCTGGTGCAAAGTGACTGTAAGGATGTGTGTCTGGGAACTGGGAACTGGAAAAAAATCCTACTGGTTCAGTGGCAGCTGTTCTCTGAGGTTACTGTAAAGTTCCCCTTAAGTTGGAGCTGACTACGTTCGACCTGACTGAGTAATTATACATGCTGACACTGAGCGACAGAATGAGGAAAATGTTTCATTTCTCCTGCGCTGACATCCTTTGCCTTAAAAAGCACAATAGCTAAAGGGGACTTCATAAAGGTATTTGGGAAAGTTTCCTTCATTTACATAATTACAAATACACAGCACAATCCCACCATATACATTATCAGGCCATTTGCACATTGATGTGACTATGATGAAAATAACATACAGCTTTACTGCCTCATCCTCGCCACTCTCAAATGAAACAAGTTTTACCAAATGTACTTTCATGAAAGCAGTAACCCATTGAGCTGCTGGAGGCAGGGACCTCTTAACATAAAAAGAAGCATAAAGTCACATTTTGCTTTAGTGTTAGCTATGGCTCAGTAGGTAGCACTCTTGCTTCTGAGTTATAAGGTTCTACGTTCACATCCCACTCCAGGCCTTGAACACAAAAATCTAGTCTGACACTCCAGTGAAGTACTGAGGGAGTGCTGCACTGTTGGAAGTGCCATCCTTTGGAAGGGAAATTAAACTGAAGCCCTGTCTCAGGTGGACATAAAAAGACCCCATGGCACTATTTTGAAGAATAGCAGGGGCGTTCTCCCCAGTGTCCTGGCCAATATTTATCTCTCAATCAACATCACTAAAACAAATTATCTGGTCATTATCACGTTGCTGTTTGCTGTGTACAAATTGGCTGCAGTATTTCCTACATTACAACAGTGACTACACTTCAAAAAGTACTTCATAGGTTGTAAAGCACTTTGAGATGTCCAGTGGTTGTGAAAAGCGCTATATAAATGCAAGTCTTTCTTCCTTTAAAGCGGCATGCTCAACTTCAACATGACTGTTATATGTAAGGCTGTAAATATCAGAGTTAGGCTGCTAAATATGTAGGAAGTCACAGGCATTGTTGGCTGGCACAGATGAAACCTTGGCCTTTCCTGTTCATTATTCTACCCCTTCTATCCTCCCAGTTTAGCTCCAGAAGTCCTCAGCAGGCAACTAGTAGTTCTGTTTGCTTGGCTGTAGAATTAGACAACCCACAAAGATTTGAGCTTCTTGGCCAGTCTCTAAGGTGCAGCCTCAATGCATGTTGTGACCTGCAAAGAAAACATTCATTTACTTGCTTGAAAAGATAATCCTGTACCTCTGATATATGGAGCACTTCACAACATCCAAATACTGAAGATTTATAATAGATATATAGGAGAGACAGACAATATAACCTCAAAGTGTGTAATTCCCTTGTAGGAGTTACAGGACATCATCTTACATTGTTAATATCTTCAAGTACGTTTCATTTCACCTCACTACAACCTCAACAATTTGAGAAAAATGAACCTTTCTGGTACATCATGGAGAACCATAATTTTCAGAAACTGCACAAACTTTCTACTTATAGCTCGTGATGCTACAGGATATCCTTGCATTACAGCATTGTAAATCACTGCACCATATACTCTACCTTCCCCAGCTGTTATTAAAATTGTTACAAATCCATTGAGCTCCCTATACTAACCAAATGCTGCAGGATCTGTCTCCGGTTTTAGACTTTGGTAATGATTATCCTGGTCAGATATTTCTTTTCCAGCGTTTCTATCAGTATAGCAGTGAACTTGTTGCTGGCACAGTGGGCGTCAGATTTTTAATTTTGAAAGGAAATTCTATCTACTTTCTTCCAAATTTGCATCAAAAGACAGCACCAGCTGTGTTTTATTCTTTGCTCAATTAGGTCATGTTTTTCAGTTGGCTCATTGTCAGCTTTGGCTGAATGGGTATCACTCTCACCTGTGAGTTAAGAAACTGTGGTTTCAAATCCCACTGTTGAGACTTGAGTGCATAATCTAGGCCGATGCTTCAGGGGAGTACTGCACAGTCAAAAGTGACATCTCTCAGATGAGATGTTAAACTGAGGCCCTGCAATGCTCTCTCCAGTGAGTGTAAAAGATCCCAATGCACTTTTGAATAAATGCAGAGCAGTTTTGGAGTCTTGGCCAACGTTTATACCTCAACCATCAAGCAGAATTTTCCCAGCACCTTAGAGGGGGGTTTGGAGGTGGGGGCACAGGAAAATAGCAAAGAAATGTGTCAGGCTGGCTCCCTGACGTGTCCCGCCTCCTCATATTTATAACGGAGGTGGCTTCAGAGCGGTGACGGCAAGCCACCCAGCAGCAGCAGGAAGCCAATTAAGGTAATTATGGAGGCAATTAGCCTGCATTTTTGGAAGGCTATGGAATTTTGCCAGCAGTGCACAGGACCCTCACTGTGTCTGCTGCTTGACTACTCACTGGATGTGACAGCAAAGTGGGGAGTTGAAAACACCATGAGATTCATATGCAGTGGTCATTTTAAAAGACAAAATTGGCGATCCTCAGGACATTTACAGGCAAATGCTAGCAATTGCTTGCTTGTCACCTGCAGACAGATCCACCGGATAGTGGTAGGTGTGAGGAATTGGCTGCCGGTCCCATCAGCAGTATGGTGCCTCCATGTTTCCTTCCTCTCCCTCTCCATTCACCTCAGCAACACACAGCATTCACAGTGGGTCTGCCAGCCACTCTTCACTTCATCCACTCCAATTGGCTCTCCCACGTTCTCAGGCCGCCTGCTGTTCCTAATTGGATGGCAGTCCTGGAGGCGGCTTCTCAATTGTCCTCCTCTGGGAAGATCGTGCCTGATGTCCCGCCACGCTTACGTCCGGGCTCATGACCTGAAAATTTACGCGATGTCAGACTCCTGATTCGAACTGGAAAGTTCAGCCAATCATCACCAAAACAGATTATCTGGCCATTATCACAGTGCTGTTTGCGGGAGCTTGCTGTGCACAAATGGGCTGCCATGTTTCCATACATTACAACAGTGACTATAATTTAAAACTACTTAATTGGCCGTAGAGCACTTTGGGACATCCTGAGGTCGTGAAATGCACTATATAAATGCAAGTCTTTCGTAAAGACTGTTCTCCACTTCCGGTCTAGTGTCAATGACTGACAGATCCAATACTCTGCAACAGAGCCCCATAATAGCATAGTCAGGGTCTGGAAAGAACATTATACTGAGTTGCCATCTGACTAAACAGGCCCTTGTAAAGACACTTACTGCACTTAATGGGGATTGAATAAGCATTGGTGATCAAATCAGAGACCATAATGAACCCAGCTGATGGAAGTAAGTGGATTCTGCACTGCGCCACCTAGGTAATTATGGAGTGGCCCAAGCAGACGGTAATCATGCCAAATTCCTAAATGCTGGTTTAAGTGAGAGGAAAGGGAACAACAAAGGCCTTGGAGAACAATGCTAGGAAGCACCTACTTCTCTTGAAGCGATCCTTTTCAGGTTGATGATTAGAATTCTTTCCTGAGACACAGTGTTGCAGAATATGGTTCTGGTTTCTATCCACAACAAGGAGGATCCAAGTGATCTTGACAACTACTTAGGAAGCTTGCAATTTCACTGGCTGTTAAGATGGTTCTTCTGGCTGTCATGGCTCGCACATCAAATGCTCTGGAAAATGAGGGGCAATCGGAGAGAAAGAGGCAGAATTTCACTGTTTTTGAAGAGTAATGTTTGCTCCAATGGGAATAGAAGATCTATAGCTAAGGAGTTTCTTCATGTCTCACCCTTCCATCATTAGAGTGGCATGGTGATGCTTCGACCTTCCTACTGGCTGTTAGGGGTGGGCACCCATGATGTGCCCTTGCAGCCACAATATGTCTTTCAGCAAATGCAAATGATCTGTCCCTGGGATTTAGGTTGGCCACTCCAGCTTGGGACTAGGGTGGGCAGGAGCATTGCTCCGCTGCACTCGACTGGCTGTATGGTCTGCCAGGAATTTCAGGGTAGTAATCTTCATTTCCGACATTACACATTGCGTTGAAGGTTAAAATGATGCAGAATCTAACCATCTCCCCTTGACATTCAATGGCATTACTATTGCTGAATCCCCCACTATCAACATCCTAGGGGCTACCATTGACCAGAAACTGAACTGGAGTAGCCATATAAATACCATGGCTACAAGAGCAGGTCAGAGGCTAGGAATCCTGAGGCGAGTAACTCACCTTCCGACTCCCCAAAGCCTGTCCACCATCTACAAGGCACAAATCAGGAGTATGATGGAATACTCTCCATTTGCCTGGATGGGTGCAGCTCCAACAACACTCAAGAAGCTCGACACCATCCAGGACAAAGCAGCCCGCTTGATTGGCACCCCATCTACAAACATTCACTCCCTCCATCACCGACGCACAGTGGCAGCAGTGTGTACCATCTACAAGATGCACTGCAGCAATGCACCAAGGCTCCTTAGACAGCACCTTCCAAACGCGCAACCTCCTGCAACTAGAAGGACAAGGGCAGCAAATGCATGGGAGCACCACCGCCTGCAAGTTCCCCTCCAAGTCACACACCATCCTGACTTGGAACTGTATCACTGTTCCTTCACTGTCGCTGGGTCAAAATCCTGGAACTCCCTTCCTAACAGCACTGTGGGTGTACCTACCCCACATGGACTGCAGCAGTTCAAGAAGGCAGCTCAACACCACCTTCTCAAGGACAATTAGGGATGGGCAATAAATGCTGGTCTAGCCAGCGATGCCTACATCCCATGAATGAATTAAAAAAAACTTCTTTCTGAAATTAGACTCCAACGGTGGAAGGTTCAATATGTTCCACATAGTGGTGATCATGCTCATGGTTAAGGATTTGAGAGCATAAAAAATTCCCTTAGATCAAACAAAGTTTTTCTTTCCTGCTTATAATTCAGTGCTCACAGCTCAAATTGTAAAAAAAAATTGCCTCTGACACAAAAGCCGTTCCTAATCATATAATGTCTTCAAGTTGAAATCCGCCTGCACTGTCAGATCCTTTTCTGTTTAAAACACAATCAGCAAATTCTTACATGCCAAGAGTGCAACTTTGAAGATACAGACAAAAGTGGATGGTCTTGAATATTTGATAGGTTGTGGAGTTATGTAACATGCTTATGTAACAGGTACAGCTTTCAAAGTGTGTACTTTTCCATCCTATTCATAAAGAAGCTTTTAATGTCCCTCCCTTCTCTTGTTCTCAACCTTTAAAACCAAAGTGGTTAAAAGCCTGTTGAGTGATATTAGCAAAGAAAGTGTTAATATGTTTATATGAAATTGCCTGTCTCTATTTGTTTAACCCTCTTGTAAAACCAGGTAAGATGCTGAACAAAGAGATTCTAAACCAAAGTGTTGACATGTTTGTTACAAATACTGCACAAGTGTGATTTCAACCACAAAGTATCATTGAAGGTTTTCAGGTTCCAGTCAAGCTGCGATACTGACTTCACCATGTACGACGAGGCACCAGAGACTGTCTGTCAAAAGGATTACCTTTGCTTGATACGGTAATTTGAAAAATTCCAGGCGGCAATAATCAAAAAGCACAAAATTCAATTGATTGCAGCCAAAGTCTTGGCCCAGGTGGAAATGGGATCTGATGACTTGTCATTGCATCAGCAAAAGAGCAAAGCCAATAAAACCTTTGGAATACTGACAAGTTTGAAAACAACGCCCTCATAGCAAAACAGATCAAGAAAATTGCATGTGAATGATTTAAAACTATAAAAAGCGGTGCCATTGCAGTTTTCACTGCTTCAGATCAATAAACATAGTAATGTTAAGATCATTTTGTTTGACCATTATAGCTATTATCAGCCCTATCTTTCTCTCCAAGCCAGTAATGAGCATTTCAGAGCTGGTAATGAGTACAGTTGCCGCCAAGAAGCCATTGCTTTATTATTTTGAGACTGATCAGTGAATATAAAAGCCAGCCATGACTCAGAGTGCCTAGATCTACAGAGAGGTAACCGTTCATCAAAGGAATTGGAATTTGGAACTTTGATGCTATGAACTAGAAAAATTCCCTTTGTGTTCCATAATCCCCATTAGCCAAACAACCTGATTATTAACTCATTCAGAAATATGCTGCTTTATTTATTTATTTATTTAGAGATACAGCACTGAAACAGGCCCTTCGGCCCACCGAGTCTGTGCCGACCATCAACCACCCATTTATACTAATCCTACACTAATCCCATATTCCTACCACATCCCCACCTGTCCCTATATTCCCCTACCACCTACCTATACTAAGGACAATTCATAATGGCCAATTTACCTACCAACCTGCAAGTCTTTGGCTGTGGGAGGAAACCGGAGCACCCGGAGGAAACCCACGCAGACACAGGGAGAACTTGCTTCATACAGTACTCTGCAGAATCTTTAGATTTGACTGTCCTAAAAATGAAAGATGTTTCTCAGTTCACTTTTAACTGAAAATTCCAGCAGCCAAGACAGTCTTCTCACACTATCTGCTTTGGACAAGCTGGTTGGAATCAGTTGATTATTGCAACCAGTGTTGGAGGGGTGGGCGAGGGGCAGAAAATACTTCTCAAAGGTGAGACTGCTTCACAGTGGTACATTTTTAACAATAATTTGAGCACGTTTGTGAAATCAGCCGTGGCATACTGGATTAAATGGGTCAAGTCAAATTCTTGTTCAGACTTAAATTTTAAATAAAATATTTTTGTTGATTGCTGGACAGAGATCAAAGGATTACGTCAGAGGGCCAAATAGAAAGAGCCACCCACAGGCATCTGCAGGGAGTAGGAGGAAACGGAGGAATATGCAAAAACATTTTCTATCTAAATCTGCCACATGCAGTGAAGCAACATAATTAGTGGCCTATTTGTGCTGACTCTCATCAGACCCGATCTGTGGCGTGTTGTGTGCTCCTCCTCAGATATTTAATAAATGAGTAGTTCTTTTAAACACTACAAAAGCATTCCCACTCACAACATTTTAGATTTTGTTCAGAGAATATATGGTTCACCTGGAAATGCATCCTGATTTCATTTGTTTTCAGAATTCTAGTTTATAATATCTATCATTCATAATTCAGTCTTGTTAGATGGTTTAGATGGCAGAAGCTCCACGTTTATTTCAAAAGTTACCAGGGCAACATGATATCCAGAGTAAAGGTTAACTGCTGGTTAAATGAGCTGCACCATGAATACAATTATATGTTATTGTATTAGTCTGCTGGGTTACATTAGTGACGTAGATCTTGACCCTAGATCAGTTCAAAATGTATATGTTTGCCCTCTGGTTGTGTTATGTGAAGGCTTGCTTCATTTAGTTCATGTTAATTTGATCCATCTCAACAAATCCAAGACCCCAGAGAGTTGTATTTTAAGGCAGATATTTCCTCCCCTTGTTCCCTTTCTATAAGACCTTGTTTATCAAGAAAGGCAGAACGGTGCAGTGGATTTGTTAGTCACATATGGACCGGTTTAGTCAGGTTTCTGTCCATAGTTCCCCATATAATCTCAATCGAGCCAAGTGAGAAGGCATCCAGTGGAGGTACATGACTTCCTCGTGAGTTGTGGGGAAATCACAAATCACCACAAGACCAGGGAAATGGAACCTTGGGTCACTTGCTAGGTTTTGTGGTCACAACGAGTTTTGCGGACAAGCGGAATTCATTGTGTTTGATCATAATGTTCCCGAATCACTTTCTATGCAGTGTCCAATATTTTTGTTCCTACATTCTTCAGGAGCAGTTTCACCTCCAAGTCATAAGGTCATGAGTTCAAGTTCCACTCCGGCGTAGGCTGGCAGTTCACTGCGGGATGCTGCATTGTTGAAGATGCTGTCTTTCGAATAGAATGTTAAACCGTCAGCCTGGCAGTATTCCAAGAAAAGCAAGGAGTTCCACCATCCCATCCAACAATTATCTTTCAACCAGTATTAGTGAAAACAGGGCTCCTGGTTATCTATCTCATTGTTGTCTGTTGGACCTTGATGTATGCAAACTGGCCTGCTGCATTTTCCCAACAAAGTGTCCACATGTCAGAAATAATGAATTGTCTGAAGAGTGCTTTTGGATGTCCTGGGGCATTAAAGATGTTCTATAAATCAACTTCTTTCTTTGTATCAATGGAACTTTGTGCCGAGGCATTGAACAGTTTTACATGTTGGCACCCATGCCAGCCGTCAAGCATTCTCAAATCAGCTACAGCATAGTTAGGTGAAGGTGAAGAACAAAGCTCCCTCTTTTTGACCCAACCTTGGCCTCAGAAGAGCATCTAGTGGACCACTGTCACATGCCCTTTCCCCACACCAGCCATCAAGTGGCTTCTCTGAATGCGACTGCTGATTAGTGCTGCAGACCCACGCCCACTAAGAAGTGAAATAAAAACAGAAAATGTTGACAATACTCCGCAGGTCTGGCAGCATCTGTGGAGAGAGAAACAGAGTTAACATTTCAGGTCCGTGATATTTCATCAGAACTGGGGAAAGTTAGAAATGTAATAGGTTTTGAGCAAGTGAAAGTGGGGGTGGGGAGAAGAACAAAAGGAAAGGTCTGTGATAGGGTGGAGGGAAGGACAGTTTAAATGACAAAAGGTTTCATGGTGCAAGGCCAAAGGGTGTGGTAATCGGAAAAGTAAAGAAACAAAAGATGTGTCTCGAGAAGGTATGAATGGCAGGATCCTGAATAGCTGCTGTACCAAAAGCAAAGTAAAAAAAAATAGAGAAACAAGAGAAAAAAAAAGCAAAGAAAAACAAAATAAGATGGGGGAAGAGGTTACAGTCTAAAATGTTGAACTGAATGTTGAATCCAGAAGGCTGTAAAGTGCCCAATTGAAAGATGAGGCATAGTTCCTTGTTCCTTGAGCTTGCACTGAGCTTCATTGGAGCTTCCCATTAAGAAGTAGATTATAATGAAACAGGCCATTCAGCCCAGCCTTTCTTGCCAATGCTTATGCTCCACTTGAGCCTCTTCCCATCTATCCTCATCTAAATCTATCAGTGTAACCCTCTATTGCCTTCTCCCTCATATACTTGTGTAGCCTTCCTTTAAATGCATCTATGCTATTTACGTCAACCACTTCCTGTGGTAGCAAGTTCCACATTCTCACCACTCCCTGGGTAAAGATGATTCTTCCAAATTCTCCAATGGATTTCTTGGCGACAATCTTATATTGATGTCCTCTAGTTAAGTTCTTCCACACAAGTGGAAACATTCTTTCTGTATCCACTCTATCAAAATCTTTCACAATTTTAAAGACCTCTATTAGGACTATTATGTGGGCTGAAACTGTCCAAACCGGAGCTTCACAGCAAGATAGGAGGAGGTAAGAACCTGGGCTAGTGTCGAGCCCTAGTCCCAGGGATAAAAGTGCAGCTTCCGACCCCACTACATCATCCTGTCCCCCTTTTATTCCACTTTAAAAAAGAATATTGACTACTCCACTTTTGCAAGAAATAGTCCCAGAGTCATAATTTCATTTCGAGCAGAGTACACTGATGGTGTTAGGAGAGACTCACAATCTGAGGGAGCAGTCTTCTGTTAATGCGTTAGATTACAGACTCTCTGATTCTCTTTAAAGCAGTGCCAGGAATTCAGCAACTTGGACGTGAGCTGACAGCACAATGGGTGAACTTGACCCAACTGCTTCCTCTGCCATTAATACTCAGACAATCCACTGATACTGTGTCCTGATACTGTGTTCTCAGCAGTCATTATTGTAACATGCAAGGGTAAATTCACTTATCTGGCACCCCCTATGGATAGCTGCATTCAAAGGGAGATTGGACAGCAAGATTGGCACTACATGGATTCCAGGGATGGGATTAGCCATATTTCTGGCCCACACTCCCTTTACATGATGGGAGTGCCGATTGGTAATTTATCAGGAAAAGGCAGGGCACAGGAACATCATTTTTTTCACTCTTTCAGGGGCATTCTTCCGTGTCTCCCACCCCCCACCCCCATCCCTGCCTGTCGTCACTGTCATTTATTCCTTTCTCCTCCCATCCTGGTTTTGACTCCTTGGTGCATATAGTTCTATTGCTGCTGGGTCTCCTGTCCCAACTGACCAAGTGTGAGACCGGACAATGTCTGCAGCTCCTTGATCTATTCCTCATCCAAAAGCACACGTCCGCATATTTCCACCAGGGCTCGCCAGATAGCATCTAGGGGGAGGAACCTAGCCCAGTTTTGTCCCCCCACCAGCCCATCTCAAGGGTACTGAGGCTAATTGTAGTCTCTCCCCCTCGCCTGGCTGAGATCACATAACTCTCTACAGATCAGGGATCAAAGTTGGGAGTCTCCTTACCCGTGCAGTTCAGTAATTCACTGTTAAACATCTAGACCTATTAGGGAATCCCTTAATCTGTAAGTCATTTTTCATTTTGTTCTTTGTTCGCTGGCCAATTGTCGTGATGCTGCAGGACAACTGCATTCTAAATCTTGCAAAACCTCAGCACCTTTCCAAATGGAATTGAAGCAGGTCTAAATTGAGTTTGTTTGCATTCAGGCCAGGCACTCAACCTTGAACAGACCTATCTTTAATGTTGTCAATACCCTGCATGATTCTCAATACCTGAGTCAGGCCCTCCCTCAGTCTACACCTCTCCAGCCATTCCAAACCTCGGGGTCGAGGTTTATTGGCAAAGCTCAGTCCATTTCGGCTGGGGATCAGCCCCGCTGCCCATCTCTGGGCTGGATTTTTCCAGTCCTCTAGGGATGAGCTTATAGGTGGATTGGGGGGAGGGTCATAAAATGACAAGGGAAGATGTGGGTGGAGGAGGTGGTGTGCCAATCACTGTACTGTCACCATGACATTTTAACACTAATGGGTGGGCTCTGTACCATGTGGGGAGACCGCCTGCTGAACCCTAGCGGCCTGCTTATGTGCTCAGTTTGGGAGGCCTGCTAATCGGGCACTCAGAGGGCCCCACTGACGGCAATTCCTACTTCTGCGACAACAACCCCACCCGCACAAATGCCCCCTCGCAAAGGCCTGCTTGACTGGCCTTGGCGACCCTCGACCCCACATACTGGTAGCAAGGGCGGCCTGCTCCTATGGTGTCCTCTCTGCTGGTGCAGTCCCGGTGGTGCTGCTGAGACTTAAGAGCTGCCGGCCCTCCGATTGGCCGGCAGGTCTTGGGGGCAGGCGCCTGTCTTTTAAAGGGACAGGAACCTTGCTGGCAACTAATTAGTTGCTGGAAAAACAGAAAATCCAACTGGGCGGTGGGGGGGCGGGGGATGTTGGCAGTTATGGGGAGGGTCCCACAAACGGCCAAGGTTGGGTTGCTCCAGGCTTTTGGGCCCGTCGTTGGGGCCTTCACCACTCTGACAAAATTCCAGACCCGCTATCTTTGCAAGAGCCATGGAGAGGCCAATTCTCATGCTGAGCTGAAAGACTGACCTGGCTGGGACTCTTTTCTCAGGAAAAGAGAAGGCTGAGAAGTGAACTAATTGAAATCTTTAAAATAATGAAGGAGTTTGATAGGGTAGATATAGAGAAAATGTTTCTGTTTGTAGGTTAGTCCAAAACTGGTGGCCATAAATCTAAGATAGTCACTAATAAATACAAGAGTAAATTCAGGAGAAACCTTTCCACTGATAGAATGGTCAGAATGTGGAACTCACTACCACATGGAGTGGTTGATGTGAATAGCACAGATGTATTTAAGGGCAAGTATGATAAATACGTGAGGGAGAGGAGAATAGAAGGTTATGAAGTAAGGTGGGTGGAGGCTTGTGTGGAGCATAAACCAGTTGGGCCAAATGTCCGAGTGCTGTGTTATAAATTCTGTCATTCTCGGAATAGATGGATATATGTGCTTGAAGACATTGGCATTGAAAGGGTTAAGCGGTGCAGAATTGAATTGTTACAAACAGGCAATTGAAAGATCTGCGCAGAATATGAAGTATCAAGACTACAAACAGGAGCTTTTACTTTATTGCTGACTTTAATCCATAATTCTTAAAAGAAACAAATTAAATCCAATCACCCAACATGTACTTCATTTTTCACAGACACTCTTGTTGCCAGAACATTTCAATGACTTGCAAACTATTATTTTAATGGGTGTCGGTATTCAAATTCTGCTGTTTTACATTAGAGGGACTTTCAGTCAATAACTGAATTACCATCTATAGTCTTGTCAAGATGAATTTGTCTAACAACCACATTCCAGAACCAGTAATTGAATGTAAACATTTTAAAACACAAAACTAAAAGGCTAACATGTATAAAGACTAACCCTTCACTAGTGCATTCTGCCTGCTAGACAGAAAGACTTGCAGTGCATTACACATTGAAGCACTTTGCGTACATCAATGAATTACTTTCAAGGGCAATGACTGCTGTTATGTAACCAAATATAGCAGCTGTGTGCAAACAGCAAGATCCCACACAACAACAATGAGATAATAAATGAGATTCATCTGTCTTTGGCCGTTTTGTTTGAGTAAAGGATTTTGGTCAGCTCCTCCTCAAATAGTACTAATGAAATTTTTGATGTTCATCTGACCAGGCAGATGAAGCCTCGATTTAATGAGGAGTCCCCCTCTGACAACGCAGGGCGGCACAGTGGCGCAGTGGTTAGCACCGCAGCCTCACAGCTCCAGCGACCTGGGTTCAATTCTGGGTACTGCCTGTGTGGAGTTTGCAAGTTCTCCCTGTGTCTGCGTGGGTTTTCTCCAGGTGCTCCGGTTTTCTCCCACAAGCCAAATGACTTGCAGGTTGGTAGGTAAATTGGCCATTATAAATTGCCCCTAGTATAGGTAGGGAAATATAGGGACAGGTGGGGATGTGGTAGGAATATGGGATTAGTGTAGGATTAGTATAAATGGGTGGTTGATGGTCGGCACAGACTCGGTGGGCCGAAGGGCCTGTTTCAGTGCTGTATCTCTGAACTGAACACTCTCCCAGTACTGCACTGGTGTACCAGCCTGGATTATGTGCTCAGGTCCTGAAATGGGGCTTAAACCCACAGCCTCCTGAATCAGATATAAGAGTGTGGTCAATGCATCCACTTCTGTGTATTATTGGTTCTACTGAACTGCAGGAATACCAAGCAGTTTGGGCCCCAGTCTCTCGGCTTAATTCTCTCCCTATCCCCCACAAGCAGTTAGGATGTCAGAACAAAGTGTGCGGGAACTGCACACATAACCCGCTAGATTTATGGAAGGGGGACAATATAGTCCATCAGCCAGCAGGTCTAGTTGAGAAAGGAAGAAGCCCATTCTCATAAGGCTGCTTTCCTTACAACACCTCATTGCTTCACTGAGAAAGCAACTAAGCTTAGTGAAGAGAGATAGAGAGGCAATGGAAGAGAAAGGTCCCAGTTCCATCCACAATTATACCTCAGGCTTTGCTGTGGGCTGACAATCAAAGCCAATCAGGACAGTTCACCAGATGACTGCAACAGATCGGCAGCAGATGGTAGTTGCCCAAGATATTGGCCTTTTAATTGTCCCAACTGAAAGAATTGGTTCATGATTCAATGAAACCTGCATTAACACATAGCAATTTTTGGGGGGTTGGTGAGTGAGATCAACACATATTCTTACAGTTAAATGGTAATTGCCACTTAACCTTTTTAAAAATAGTCAGCTTTTGCCACTTTGAGATTTAATGCGCATAGAATTGTCAGTCGTAAAATTCTGATATTTCTTAACTTCGTTAAACCACTGAGCCCATTACTCACTAACATGGAGCAGGCCACCCACATCCAGTTCATTTCGGAGTTCGGATTCTGCAGGGGCAAGCAATGGATTTTCTCTTCAGGCTGTCAAGCAGTTGGCTATCAATATTCCATCACCAAGGGGATATACATTTTGTAGAACACTTAAGCTGTCAATGGTGATGAAGCCTACACTTGTGTTAGCTTTTGTGGCCGTGTTTCATACTTTGCCCCAGAGAAGATCAGATGTGATTACCAATCCAAGCCTGTGAGTGAAGATGCCTTGAAACCTCGAAAAGTAGAGGTAGGTGGACAACTAAATCATCATCAAGTGGCTGTTGACCTGGTCTTCTCAATGTCAAAGACATCACACCATTTGTCCACCAAGTATTTGATTTAGCCACAGTCTGCACATCTTTTGGATGAAGATTAGCAACTTCGCACTGTGCACAGTGGTTAGCACCGCAGGCTCACAGCTCCAGTGACCCGGGTTCAATTCTGGGTACTGCCTGTGCAGAGCTTGCAAGTTCTCCCTGTGACCACGTGGGTTTTCGCCGGGTGCTCCAGTTTCCTCCCACAGCCAAAGACTTGCAGGTTGATAGGTAAATTGGCCATTGTAAATTGCCCCTAGTATAGGTAGGTGGTAGGGGAATTGAGGGAAGGTGGGGATGTGAGAGGGTAATGGAATTAATGTAGGATTAGTATAAATGGGTGGTTGATGGTCGGCAAAAGACTCGGTGGGCCGAAGGGCCTGTTTCAGTGCTGTATCTCTAAATAAAATAAGAAAGAGATCACCATATTTTTGTAATAAAATGTACTTCTTTAGGGAAATTTGATTGTGTTGACCGAGGTGAGGATTGTCAATGTTAGCACAATACAGCTGCACTTTGAGCATCTAGGGCCAGATTTGCAAAAGGCTGTGGGCGCAATTTCAAAATCATGGCCCCGGAGGTTGTCCCGGGATCCCGACGCAAGAGCTGGCTGGGGGAAGGAATGGGAAACCCACTTGCCGCCAATTAACAGCCCCTTAATGTCCTTAAGGATCTTGTTAAGGGGCCTGTCCAGTGCAAAATGGAATTTTTGAACTTTATTTCGGTGAACCTGAATAGTCTGGTGCATGTTAGTGCGAGGCTGTCGGGTTCACTGAGAGGCCAAATAAAGTGTATTTGTCTTTGTCTTAGGAATGCGTTTTCATGGATCTTCTTGCGCTGGTGCTGGCACTGAACCTTAATTTTTACTGAATAGCCCATTTCATCCTCATCCATGCTGCTGGCCCTGTAAGGAGCTGCTGGCTTTCTTCGGCAAGACAGCAGCAGTCCCAACGTAGCTGCTGCCTCACTTTGTAGCTAGCGTCAGGCACATATCTCCCACCACTCGGAGACTCTCGGCACTACTAATTGAATGCTGCCTCGCCTTCAGCCCAGTTAGGTCAATTACATTTAAAAATAGAGCCATGAGGCTTAGGGTCAGGGCCTGGAATTCATCCGGGCATCAGGTTCCTGACCCCAATTTGAAAATCCAGCCCCGAGTTTCAGCAACAAAGACTTCCAGGTCAGACAAAAGATGGGCCAGGAATATTAGAGTCATAGAGTCATAGAATTATACAGTTATACAGCACAGAAACAGGCCCTTTGGCCCATCGTGTCTGTGCCGGCCATCAAGCACCTATCTATTCTAATCCCATTTTCCAGCACTTGGCCCATAGCTTTGTATGCTATGGCATTTCAAGTGCTCATCTAAATACTTCTTAAATGTTGTGAGGGTTCCTGCCTCTACCACCTCTTCAGGCAGTGCGTTCCAGATTCCAACCACTCTCTTGGTGAAGATTTTTTTCCTCAAATCCCCTCTAAACCTCCTGCCCCATACCTTAAATCTATACTCCCTGGTTATTGATCCCTCCACTGAGGGAAAAAGTTTCTTCCAATCTATCCTATCAATGCCCCTCATAATTTTGTAGACCTCAATCAGGTCCCCCCTCAGCCTTCTCTGCTTTAAGGAAAACAACCCCAGCCTATCCAGTCTCTCTTCATAGCTGAAATGCTCCAGCCCAGGCAACATCCTGGTGAATCTCCTCTCCAGTGCAATCACATCCTTCCTATAGTGCGGTGACCAGAACTGTACACAGCACTCCAGCTGTGGCCTAACTAGCGTTTTATACAGCTCCATCACAACCTCCCTGCTCTTATATTCTATACCTCGGCTAATAAAGAAAAGTATCCCATATGCCTTCCGAACCACCTTATCTACCTGTGCTGCTGCCTTCAGTGATCTATGGACAAGTACACCAGGGTCCCTCTGACCCTCTGTACTTCCTCGGGTCCGACCATCCATTGTATATTCCCTTCCATTGTTAGTCCTCCCAAAATGCATCACCTCACACTTCTCAGGATTAAATTCCATTTGCCACTGCTCCGCCCATCTTACCAGCCCATCTATATCGTCCCGTAATCTAAGGCTTTCCTCCTCACTACTTACGACACCACCAATTTTCATGTCATCTGCGAACTTACTGATCATACCTCCTATATTCATGTTTAAATCATTAATTTACACTACAAACAACAAGGGTGCCAGCACCGATCCCTGCAGTACACCACTGGTCACAGGCTTCCACTTGCAAAAACAACCCTTGACCATCACCCTCTGCCTCCTGCCATTAAGACAATTTTGGATCCAATTTGCCAAATTGCCCTGGATCCCATGGGCTCTTACCTTCTTAACCAATCTCTCATGCGGGACCTTATCAAAAGCCTTACTGAAGTCCAAGTAGACTACATCAACTGCTTTACCCTCATCTACACATCTAGTCACCTCCTCGAAAAATTCAATCAAGTAAGTTAGACACGATCTCCCCTTGACAAAGCCATGCTGACTATCCCTGATTAATCCCTGCCTCTCCAAGTGGAGATTAATCCTGTCCCTCAGAATTTTTTCCAATAGTTTCCCTACTACTGATGTTAGACTCACTGGCCAGTAATTACCTAGTTTATCCCTGCTACCCTTCTTAAATAATGGTACCAGATTCGCTGTCCTCCGATCCTCTGGTACCTCTCCTGTGGCCAGAGAGGATTTGAAAATTTGTGTCAGAGCCCCTGCTATCTCCTCCCTTGGCTCACAGCCTGGGATACATCTCATCTTGGCCTGGGGATTTATCCACTTTTAAGCCCACTAAAACAGCTAATACTTCCTCCCTTTCAATGCTAATTTGTTCAGGTATATCACAATCCCCCTCCCTGATCTCTACACCTACATTGTCCTTCTCCACAATGAACACAGATGAAAAATAATCATTTAAAACCTCACCTATGTCTCTGGCTCCACACACAGATTGCCACTTTGGTCCCCAATGGGCCCTACTCTTTCCTTGGTTATCCTCTTGTCCTTGATATACTTATAAAACACCTTGGGATTTTCCTTTATCTTGCCTGCCAGTGTTTTTTCATGTCCCCTCTTCGCTCTCCTAATTACTTTTTTAAGCACCCCCTACACTTTCTATACTCCTCTAGGGCCTCCGCTGTTTTCAGCGCTCTGAATCTGCCATAAGCCTCCTTTTTTTTCTTTATCCAATATTGTAAATCTCTTCTTTGCTCTGCCCCAATAAATAGGTTAAAATCCCTCTGTGCAATATTAGTAAAGAAAGTGCATGAAACAATTTTGGCCAATAATTTAAAGACATTAGACCAGTTTAGTTAAATCGAGTTTAATGATAATATCACAGCATGGCTTTAACAGAAATTTACTTTAATCCAAACTTCCGAAGAATACAGTCCACTGCATTACTATGAATTTTTCAAATCCACTGTCCTTATAATGTCTTTAGTGAGATTCTGAAATTTATACTGAGGTTTGGGTGGTTCTGACATAGACGAAGATACAGAACTCAGCATATTTACCTGTCAATTTGATTTCCCTCTTCTCTAAAGGATCCTGTCTCCACTTCACAAAATGTTCCCCCAGCTGAGAGAGGGCAGGCAGGTAATTCATTTCCTGCAGCTCTGTAAACAGATGCTGGGAGCTATGCCTGCACCATCTGGCTCAGCTTTCCCCCTGATTTTCCGTCTGCACTTTTGGCCCATGAACAGATCCAATCTTCCTCTTGTCTATCTAGCCCATCATCAAATTTTAGTCTAATCCAGTATAATAATACCTTCAAAATATTACACACAACAGAAGGATTCCGATCTGCCCCTAATTGAGAAACCTATTTTCGAATATTGTTTTTTTTACATGGCAAAACCAAACCTCTCTGCAATACATTCAGAAAATGATGTGATCTCATAAGCTGATCAAATGCTTTTGCTAATCTGATATGTATTTGGATCTATGCGCCTTATGGCTTATACAGCTTAGTAAGTACTGCTAATTCAAAATGCAATCGGTGTATCCACATAGAAAGCAATTACAAACCTCAGTGTATTACTTCAGGGGAAAGGAAAATCCAAGGGGACCAATTTCTGCTCAAAGTACTTCACATCTCTATCTGAAGAAGGTATTGTAACCTATATTTGTTATCTCTCAGAAAATATTGCTGCAGCAGATAAAGAAATCTGCCAACTTGTGTCTTCTTTCCCACTCCATCACTGGTATATTACAGTGATGGTTCAGATACCCAGATCAGGTCCATTCATTGCAATGGAGCCAAACCTTCAAAGCAACTTCACTGCTGATTTGGGAAGATCTATTGTAGAAAGTCACACTATGAGCTGACACTGCTACACATTTTCTATGGTCAAGTCATTGTAAGAAATGTATTTTTGACTTGCAGCCCCTGTATAACACTGCTCCCTCCCTGGTCAGCATTTATCACTCAACCAACACCTTAAACACATGTTATGGCCATTTATTTCATTGCTGTTTGGCAGAAACTTGCAGTGTGCAAATTGGCTGCTATGTTTTCTACAATACAGCAATGACTACCCTCCAAAAGTACTTTGTTGGCTGTAAAACACTTTAGGACGTCCTGACAGATGGAAAAGTGCTAAATAGACCAGCTATTTCCATCTCTGTAAGATCGCCTGACTCTGTCCCTGCCTCAGCTTACCTGCTGTCGAAACCTCCATTCATGCCTATATTACCTCTAGACTTGACTATTCCAACCCACTCCTGGCGGGCCTCCCATCTTCCATCTTGCATAAACTTAATCGCTCCACTATTGGTCACCTTCCCTAATATCTCCTTATGCTGTGCAGTGTCAAATTTTATTTGATTAAGTTCCTGTGAAGGGCCTTCACAGAATCACAGAATTGTTTCAGCGCAGAAGGAGGCCATTCGGCCCATCGTGTTCACACCGGCTCTCTGAAAGAGCAACTCCCTCATTCCCCTGTCATCTCCCCATAACCTTGCACATTCTTCCTTTTCATATCACTGTCTAATTCCCTTTTGAATGCTTCAATTGAATCTGCCTCCACCACACTCTCAGGCAGTCCATTCCAGACCTTAACCACTCGCTGTGTGAAAACGTTTTTCCTCATGTCACTTTTGCTTCTCTTATCAAATACTTTAAATCTGTGTCCTCTCGTTCCCAATCCCTTAATGAGTGGGAACAGTTTCTCTCTATCTACTCCGTCCAGACCCCTCATGATTTTGAATACCTCTATTAAATCACCTCTCAGCCTTCTCTTCTCCAAGGAAAACAGTCCTAACTTCTCCAATCTATCTTCATAACTGAAGTTCCTCATCCCTGGAACCATTCTCTTGAATCTTTTCTATTACTCTCTCCAATGCCCTCGTATTTTTCCTCAAGTGTGGCGCCCAGAATTGGATGCAATACACCAACTGAAGCCGAACTAATGTCTTATACAAATTCAGCTTAACTTCCTTGCTCTTGTACTCTATGCCCCTATTAATAAAGCCCAGGATACTGTACGCTTTATTAACTGCTCTCTCAACCTGTCCTGCCACCTTCAATGACTTATGCACATATGCAACTAGGTCCCTCTGCCCCTGCACTCCCTTTAGAATTGTACCCTTTAATTCTATATTGTCTCTCCATGTTCTTCCCACCAAAATGAATCACTTCACATTTCTCTGCATTGAACTTCATCTGCCACCTGTCTGCCCATTCCACCAACTTGTCTATATCCTTTTAAAGTTCCACACTATCTTCCTCACAGTTCACAATGCTTCCAAGTTTCGTATCATCTGCAAACTTTGAAATTGTGCCCTGTCCACCAAAGTCTAGGTCATTATATCAGGAAAAGCAAGGATCCCAACACTGATCCCTGGAGAACTCCACTACAAACCTTCCTCCAGCATGAAAAACATCCATTAACCACTACTCTTTGTTTCCTGTCACTCAGCCAATTTCATATCCATGTTGCTACCGTCCCTTTGGTTGTATGAGCTACAAGTTTGCTCACAAGTCTGTTGCGTGGCACTGTATCAAACATCTTTTGAAAGTCCATGTACACCACATCAACAGCATTGTCCTCATCAACCCTCTCTGTTACCTCCTCAAAATACTCCAGCAAGTTAGTTAAACATGATTTTCCCTTAAGAAATCCATGCTGGCTTTCCTTAATAAACTCACATTTGTCCATGTGACTATTGATTTTGTTCCTAATTATTTATTCTAGATGTTTTCCAACCACCAAAGTTAAACTGACTGGCCTGTAGCTGCTGGGCTTATCTTTACACCCTTTTTTGAACAAGGGTGTAACGTTTGCAATTCTCCAGTCCATTGACACCACCCCCGAGTCTAAGGAAGACTGAAAAGTTATGGCCAGTGCCTCTGTGATTTCCACCTTCACTTCCCTCAGTATCCTTGGATGCATCTCATCCGCCCCTGGTGCTTTATCCACTTTAAGAACAGACAGCCTATCTAATACGTCTTCTTTATCAATTTTAAACCCCTCTAGTGTCTGACTTACCTCCTCTTTCAACATTGCCTGGGTTGTATTTTCTTCCTTGGTAAAAACAGATGCTAAGTATTAATTTAATACCTCAGCTATGCCCTCTGCCTCCATGTGTAAATCCTCTTTCTGGTCCCTAATCAGCCCCCCTCCTCCTTTTACCACCTTTTTACTATTTATATGCCTATAGAAAACTTTGGGATTTCTTTAATGCTAGCTGCCAGTCTCTTTTCATGCTCTCTCTTTGCTTCTCTTATTTGCTTTTTCACTTCCCCTCTGGACCTTCTATATTCAGCCTGGTTTTCAATAGTATTTTCTACCTGCCATCTGTCATAAGCACACTTTTTCTTCCAGGGAGCTCTGGATTTGTTTGCCTTACTCTTCCCCTTCGAGGGAACATACCTTGACTGTGCCCGAACTATCTCTTCTTTGAAGGTAGCTCATTGTTCATCTACCAGTTTTCCTGCCAGCTTTTGACTCCAAATTATTCGTCCCAGCTCCATTCTTACCACATTGGATTTCGCCTTCCCCAGCTAATTATTCTTACCCTGGATTGCTCTTTGTCCTTTTCCATAGTCAGCCAAAACCTTATGATACAATGATCACTATCCCCTAAATGCTCTCCTGCTGATATTTGATCCACTTGGCCCACATCATTCCCAAGAACCAAGTCTAGCAGTACCCCTTTTCTCATTGGACTAACAACATATTGTTGTAGAAAATTTTCCTGAACACACTCTAGGAACTCTTCCCCCTCACTACCCTTTACACTATTATTATCCAAGTCTATGTTTGGATAATTCAACTTCCGCATTATAATTCACTCTATAATTTTTACACTTTTCTGTAATTTCCTTGCAAATTTGTTCCTCCACGTCCTTCCCACTAGCTGGTGGCCTACAGACAACACCGAGAAATGTAACTGCATCTTTTTTGTTCCTTAGCTGTAGCCAAATTGATTCTGTCCTCGACCCCTCTGAGACATCCTTTTTCTCCAGCACTACGATGCTCTCCTTAACTAATATTGCCACCCTTTCCCCTTTTTTCCCTTTCCTATCTTTCCTGAACAGGATTATTTAACACCCAGTCCTGCCCTTCTTTGAGCCAGGTCTCTGTTATAGCCACAACATCATATTTCCACGTGATAATCTGCGCCTGTACCTCACCAGTCTAATTAACCACACTCCAAGCATTCACATACATGCACATTAACCCTGATTCAGACTTTATTACTTTCTCCCTTACTCTGTCCCCACCTAATAATGTACTATTCCCCACTCTTGTACTATCTATCTCCCCCGGTATTCTGTGCTGGTATTCCTCTCTAATACTTGCTCCTGGTTCCCACACTTGGGACATTTTAACACATTAAAGGTGTTGTATAAATGCAAGTTGCATATGAATGCATAGTAACAGTTTAATAACAGAGTCTCCATCAATATTGGCCTTTCTAGAACTCGCTTGCCAATCCCTCCTTTTTGCTACTTCTGTCCCGGCTTTTAAGTTCTTTTCCTTATCTATCTGTTTGTGCTTCCAGTCATCTCTCCTAATGCTTCCAGAGTGAAGATGAATGACACAGAGAATTCTTGGTGACACTGAGTCAAAAAAAGATTAGACCGGAAGCAATAGCATCTACACAGAAGGAATTTTGTTTAACATTGATGACTTTTGGTTTGCTGAGAGAGTGTATATTTTCTGAATCTGTTTATTAAATAATGGTTGGATGGGCAGACCATTTCTGCATTGAATATAAATTGTTGTTTTTAGACTTAGCTCACTTCTGCACTTAAAGAAATGCAGATAAGGAGAGAGTTATCTGGTGTAGTCAAAGGAAAAGCAGTAAACCAAATGCAAAGTCACAATGCAGAGTAACTATCAAAAGCACCTAGATTTGTAGTGCGGGGAGGAAGTCAATCAGCTTGCTTCCACTGTGACCATTGGTTGCCTTGTGGACTTGAAAGATTCTCCCTCTGTGTTGCAGTGAATCACAGCACTAAATTATGGGGATTTTATTCGAGACAGGTCAGTACTTGAGAACACCAATTTGTGGATTTGTGTTTTGTCACCAAGGAATTATCATTGAACTAACACTATTCTGGAATTTTTCAATATCTTTTTTCTTTGTTCACTAAATGTATCTTCAGAGGAACATGGGAACAATAACAGACCATTTAGCCCATTCCAACATTCTTAATACCTTTGGCTAACAAAATCTATTAATCTCAGTTTTAAAATTAACAATTGATCTAGCATCAATTGCCATTTGTGGGAGTCCCAAACTTCTACCACCATTTGCATGAAGAAGTGTTTCATAATTTCACTCCTGAAATGTCTCCTCATCCTAGACTTCCCTACCAGTGGAAATACCTTCTTGCTCTCTACCCTATCTGTGCCCCTTAATATCTTGAAAATCGATCATCAAATTTAATCTGAAATCCCCTTCGAGTTTATTGATGATAAAGATGCACTATTACTGTGGTTAATGACATGTGCTCAGCAACAACTTACTTCTATATAGCACTTTTAATGTAGTAAAACATATCAAGATACTTCACAGGAGCGATATCACTCAAAATTTGACACCGAGCCACATAAATAGACTTTCTGACAGATAGCCAAAAGCTTGGTCAAAGGAGTAGGTTTTAAGGAGCAACTTAAAGGAAGAGAGAGGTAGAGAGGCAGAGAGGTTAAAGGAGGGAATTCCAGAGCTTACGGTCTAGGCAGCTGAAGGTATGGCCACCAATGGTGGAATGAAGGAAATCGAGGGTGTGCAAGAGGCCACAATTGGAGGAGTGCTGAGATCTTAGAGGGTTTGTGAGGCTGCAGGAGGTTCCAGAGATAGAGAGCGGCGAGGGCATGGACTGATTTGAAAACAAGGATGAGAATTTTAAAATCGAGGTGTTGCTGGACCGAGAGCCAATGCAGGTTAGCAAGCACACACTGATATACATTCAGGCAGCCCGCAGAAGAAGTTGAACTACAGTATGTGAAAGTGTTTGGCACATATTTTGCATTGGGTTTCTTCATCCCATCCTACCCTCCTGCCTTTAAGCCACTAACTTTTGTTGAAGTATGGTTCATTGAAACCAGGGCCATCTGCTTCCTGGTACCGCACTCAAATGGCCATTTTTCATGTGTAAGCATCGATAATAAGTATCGGCAGGTAATTCGAGAGTAAGGCATCAAAACCAAGCCTGATCCTTTCCTGCATGGCATCAACCCTCTTGAGTTATCTGGGAGTCTCCTGGAATGGATGACTGATCTCCCACACACTACAACTAGCAGTCGGGGAGAAAGGTCCTTTGTCTACACGGGTCTTGACTATTTTTATTTATTTAGAGATATAGCACTGAAACAGGCCCTTCGGCCCACCGAGTCTGTGCCGACCAACAACCACCCATTTATACTAACCCTACATTAATCCCATATTCCCTACCACCTACCTACACTAGGGGCAATTTACAATGGCCAATTTACCTATCACCTGCAAGTCTTTGGATGTGGAGGAAACCGGAGCACCCGACGAAAACCCACGCGGTCACAGGTAGAACTTGCAAACTCCGCACAGGCAGTACTCAGAATTGAACCCGGGTCCCTGGAGCTGTGAGGCTGCGGTGCTAACCACTGCACGACTGTGCCGGCCCTATGTACTGTTCATACTCCTGCTCTGATCTGGTGATTTTTGTTGTAGCCAAATTTCTATGGAGAAAAATTTGTGAAAATTGAAGGTTTTCACTCAGTAATAAAGTTTTCAAATTTGAATGCCTCCAGGCTAAGGACATGACCTGAAAATCAAGATTACCATGCTGGATTCAGTAACTCCACAGTGGTGCGGAACATTAAAGTGCAGTTTCTGCAGCAATCTGCTAAAAAGCTGATAACTTGGATCATTCTGCCTCTTTTTGTCAACATCATTAGTATCTCATCACATTAGCAACCCAAGGAGAGACCACACAAAATGCTTAAAGGTTAGATGAATGAAAATGTCTTTTCATGCTTCAAATCCTTAATGCCACCTTGAATCCATGCAGACCTTTTGCATATGATCATTCAAAACACAAAACATGGAATGGAAGCCAAGCAGAATTCCAGCAAGTGGTTAATCAAAAGGAGCTTCCAAAAATTGGAATCCAACTGACCATGTTAACTGAAAGAAGCAATGTACAAGAGTTAAAAAGAAAGAAAAGAAAGGATTGCATTTATATAGCACCTTTCAAAACCTCAGGACATCCCAAAGCACTTTACAGCCAATGAAGTGTAGCTACAGTTATAATATGGGAAACACAGCAGCTATTTCTGCACTACAAGCTCCCACAAACAGCAACGACCAGATAATCTGTTTTTTAGTAATGTTAGTTGAAGGATAAATATTGGTCAGAACACTGGGGAGAACGCCCCTGCTCTCCTCCGAAATCATCACATGGGATCTCTAACATCCACTTAAGCGGGCAGACGGGGCCTCAGTTTAACACATCCTAAAAATGTCCCGCCAACAGTGCAGCACACCTGCAGCGGAGTAGATATTGTGCACAAGTCTCTGGAGTGGGATACTTGGAGGCAAGAGAGCTAGCACTGAGCCACAAAGCCAGTTGAAGAAAAGGTCTGGAAATATCTTGTAGGGGAGAGCAATGAAGATCATTTTTTTTAATGACAGTTGAGAATAGTGAGGCGTGTGTCTGTGTCAAGTATACAATTTTTAAATAGTCATGTAACATGGTATGAGGGAAGGGCTAAAATAGATTGATTGGGGCAATCATTTATTAACAGTTCAGTACAGGACACAGGGAATTTCTGCAAAGCCATTCATGAGAATACAAAGGTCAAAACATCCATAAAATTATCACAGGTAGAATCAACAAAATGACCCTAAAGGAATCAAAGAGACAATTGATTGTTAAAATAAGAAAAAGAAGCTTTGAAATAGGTTGATTGGCAAGAATACAGAAAACTTCAGAAGATTATCAAAAGGATGATCAAATGTGGGGGGGGGGGGGGGGGTGGGGGGGGGTGTGGTTTGGGGGGGAAATTAAAATGAGTTTTACTTTCTTCTAGTTTTATTAAACAAGATTATAGTCCTGGAAGAAGCAAGAGTATCAAAGAGGAAGGCAAAGAGGATGAAATGGCAAAAGAACCAGAGGCAATATGAGAAAAAAAAATTCCGCAGTGAGTTGTTATGATCTGGAATGCACTGCCTGAAAGGGCGGTGGAAGCAAACTCAGTAGTAACTTTCAAAAGGAAATTGAATGTATACTTGAAAAGGAAACATTTCCAGCTCTATGGGGATAGAGAAAAGGAGTGGGACTAATTGGACAGCTCTTTCAAAGAGCTGGCACAGGCACGATGGCCGAATCATGTCTTTCTGTGCCGTATCTTTCTATGAATCTGTGAAATGGAGGATGATGAGAAAATGTTCAATTTATATGCAAATATTCCCCTGAATTATTTAACAAACCTACAAGAATACATTCAGCTAGAATTGGCAACTCAAGCGCGCGCACACACACAAACATACACACACACACACACGCACACACACACGCACATGCACACACACATTCCAGCTGGAATTGTTGGATGGAAATGAGGAACTATGGCTGATATTGTCCCTCCTTGGCCTTACAGCACTGAGGCTAGTTGTAACTTGCTGTTGCCTAAGCTGGAACCAGCTAACTCAACAGAGGCCAGGGATCAACTCCAAGAATCTTCTGGTCTGCTTAACACTGGCAGTGTATTCACAACAGAGGCAGCAGACAAACTACTGGTTGTGTTCTTATACTATAGCTAGCGAAATGTCAGAGGGACCTTAAACCCACATACACGCTGAAGGATTCCTTCACATTTGCGAAGACCATACAGGACTTGCATATCAAGAGCAATGCCGTGTCCATGTGATCATTTGACATTGCTAGCCTATTCACCAATGTACCACTTAAGGAAGCCATAAATATTTGCGCTACAGTACTATATCATGGCGATCTAGACCCACCACCACTGTGTGAATCAGTATTCATTGAACTTATGAACTTGGCAGCGCAGTTGAGTTCAGTTTTAACGACACCATGTATGCTCAAATAGATGGTGTTGCCATGGGATTCCTGCGAGGCTCAGCTCTCGCAAAAATCTTTGTTGGGTTCCATGAGAAATGTATCCTTGAGGGAATGACACCTAACCTCCTACCTTTTGCATATTTCCGATATGTAGATGATACATTTGCTATATTTGAATCCGCAGTGCATGCAATCATTTCCTTACATGTCTTAATGGGCTTCATCCTGTGCTCAAATTCACATTTGGAATGGAGCAGTCAAATGAGGTCCCTTTCCTTGACGTCTTAGTTGAGAAATCTACTAATGGGTTCGCTACCACAGTCTACCGCAAACCGACCTTCACTGGTCAATACACGCGTTGGGATTCTGACAGTTCCACGCGCTGTCAGATTGGCCTCATCGGCAACCTCATAAATAGGGCCTGAGCTATTTTCTCACCATGCAAGCTTGATGCTGAAATAGGGCGAATCAAAGACACCTTCCGTGACTATGGCTACCTTGATCAGATCATTTCTTGCCGTATATCATGCAAACTTATGAACGGGCCTAAGGCTGTCATTTTCGGCCCTGGAAAATGCCCAGTCTACCTCAAATTACCCCGGATGGATAATGTATCCCAAAAATTTGAGCAACAGATGAAGCTAGCTGTTTCATATTGCTGCTGTGCAGCAGCAACACCTGTGGTGTTCGCCACTAACAGGATGCTGCCGTCAAGCCAAAAAGAAGTCCTGCCTATCACACAAATGAGTAATGTGATATATGAATTTCAGTGCCACTGTGATGCTAGGTATATAGGCTGTACGTCCCAAAGACTGGCGGATCGTATCAAACATGTCCCTTCTGCTGTTCACAACAGGCAAGGTACAGGCTGTACCCAGCCAGCCCGTGCTTGCAAAACTCAAAACACAGTGTCCAACATTAGATGTAATTCCGCGATTGGACAACATTTTTTAAATTCATTCATGTGATGTGGGCGTCGCTGGCTAGGCCAGCATTTATTGCTCATCCCTAATTACCCTTGAGAAGGTGGTGGTGAGCTGCCTTCTTGAACCGCTGCAGTCCATGTGGGGCAGGTACACCCACAGTGCTATTAGGAAGGGAGTTCCAGCATTTTGACCTAGCGACAGTGAAGGAACAGCGATATAGTTCCAAGTCAGGATGGTGTGTGACTTGGAGAGGAACTTGCACGTGGTGGTGCTCCCATGTATGTGCTGCCCTTGTCCTTCTAGTTGGTAGAGGTCACGGGTTTGGAAGTTGCTGTCTAAGGAGCCTTGGTGCATTGCTGCAGTGCATCTTGTAGATGGTACACACTGCTGCCACTGTGCGCCGGTGGTGGAGGGAGTGAATGTTTGTAGATGGGGTGCCAATCAAGCAGGCTGCTTTGTCCTGGATGGTGTCGAGCTTCTTGAGTGTTGTTGGAGCTGCACCCATCCAGGCAAGTGGAGAGTATTCCATGACACTCCTGACTTGCTAAGAATTACACTGACAACCAATTTAAGATTGTCAATAGGGCCCGCAGTGTGGCACATTTTCACGTACTGGAAGCTACATATATTAATACACAGGGCCCTGTTCTTTGCAGACAGAAAGAATATGTACAAACATTGCGCCTGTTTCAGCTGAACAAAATAAGTGACAGCCATTCGCTGGTTCATTCCTCAGGGCAATGCCTTGACAAATCAGAGTCAAGCTGCCTGGTTTTAATTTCAAACAAAGCTTGGTAGTTAACTGTCAGTCACCATTAACAGGTACATTCTCCATGGCAATGCCTCTACCAATCAGAGTTCACCTGCCAACCAATCAACAGTCTCTTCTCATACAGTATAAAGTTGTTCTTTTCCCTTACATTGGTATTCTTGTAGATTGTCCTGATGAGTGCAAGACAAAAAGCTTTGACAATATGTCTCTATTTTCAGCATGACCTTAAACCCTTTAACTTGTATTTATTATCACTTGGAAAACAAACAAGACTTACAGGAAAAGCAGTATAGTTTACAGGAAAAGCCAGATAATGATCTGGCACCATTCGATTACATAAATGTACTTGCAACTGATAATTGAAGGGATCAGTCACGGACAAGAATATTGTAACAAGCTTGGCATCAACTAATCACTACATTTTGATTTATGCAACATTTTAAGCTTTAGCGGTGGCCCCACTTATGATCTTGACCTTTCATTCAAGTCTCTCAATATAAAAGTGTAGTTGCAAGAATGTGAGGTATCAGACTTATTCAAGAAGACCTACTTCATCAGATTTCAGTAGTTTCCCCAGGATCTTTAAAAAAATTACCGCTTATCTGAGCTGTTCTATTGTCACAGCTAATATACTTGCTGCCTGCTGAATATCTCCTGAACAGCCATTACTTGCAGACAACAGCAGACAGGGAAGGACACACTTGTCTATCCAGCCTGGCCCACACAACTGCAATGTATTGGACATCACATTTTTTAAATATTCTTTCATGGGGCAGGCCAGCATTTGTTGCCTATCCCTAATTGCCCTTGACAACTGAGTGGCTTGCTAGGCAATTTCAGAGGGCAGTTAAGAGTCAACCACATTGTTGTGGGTCTGGAGTCACATGTGGGCCAGACCCAGTAAGGACAGCAGATTTCCTTCTCTAAAGGACATTCATGAACCAGATGGGTTTTTGCAACAATCAATGATAGTTTCATGGCACCATTACTGAGACTAGCATTCAATTCCAGATTTTTATTAATTAATTGAATTTAAATTCCACCAGCTGCCAAGGTGGGATTTGAACCCATGTCCCCAGGGCATTAACCTGGGCCTCTCAATTACTAGTCCAATGACATTACCAATACGTCACCGTCTCCAATATATCATCTCCTCACCCCACCCAAAATCCATGTGATCTGATAGTGTGCATTTTACACTATCATATAAGTTAAAGTTAACCACACACCATTGAGACCCATGTGAAGAGGGACCATCTGGGCAAGTTACTGCTACCTGTGGAACCCTACCCCACAATGAGCTTGCACCTGAAAGATAGAATTGATAGTGGAAGATTACTTACCACTGCAGCTGAACTAGGAGCTGCATTACTTTAGGACCAGACCTCAGTGCAAAAGCCTTATCTATCACCAGTTCACTCTAAACTTGCTTATTAAGTTTGTTAATATCCTCGATTACCATCAGATGTTTTAATATTCATTAAGTGTCGCTCAGGGCCATTTCTGCATCTTTGAAATAATTCTGTATCAAACCCATATGAGGTAATGAACAATACAGTCAGTGCAGCTTGTTGGAGCAGTGGACATAATGAGGCAGAATGGTGATGAGTGGGACAGATTTGAAATCCCTATCTCAGTTACGCTGTACAGATAAGTGCAGCATGAAGGCCAGGAGGACTCTACTAGTCCAAAAGGGAAGAAAATCCAACAAGGCTGCCAGGCTGGTAGTAGTGTTAAAGTGTTTGTATACTAGAATAAGGCACCATAAGAAGGACACTCAAGAAATGACTCGTGACTTGTGAATGCTACTGTCTTGGTTTTTAACAACAAAGTGATTCCTGACAACGCTGGCCGCCACTGACGTCATCAGGCTGCGCCGCGGTGCGCACATGCGCAGATGGTCTCCTGCTCTCTGCGCATGCGCTGCGTTCCGGCTTTTAACAATGAGCCACCAGTCCTTAAAAGGTCACTGCGAGACCCATGTTTTCTATACCTTCTTCAATTAATGCAATTGTGACCAATAGAGAGTTGGGTTCTGGGTCCATCATTGTGGAGTTCGCCTCCTTTTTATTAAGAGAATGTCAGTAACGCCAGGAGTAGGTGCATCATCTACTAATATTTTTCCTTTGTTTACACCCTGCTGATGACTCATGAGCTCATCCTTCTAATGGTTTGCTTGACTTCAGTTCCCTGCTAAGGTGCAGACATTCATAGAAATTTAAGCTCCCAGTTGCATCATTTTGAATCCCAAGTTCAGATTTGGATTCCGACCTACCCACTCCCATCAGACAAGCTCAAACCTCTTTGTTGGCAGTGAATAATTTTTTTTATTGATTTACCTATCTTTTGGAGTTCACACAAAGCTGGGAAATGGAAATTAAGGGTCTTAATGATATCCAGGATGAGACCGTGAGGCAAATTCGCCAGATAATGGTTCAATTTCTCTGCACCATTTGAAAAATCCAGACTCGACTGGTAACACAGGAGGCAGTGTAGTGTGGGGCATGATGCTAGCTTGCTTCTGGAATAAATAATGTTTACTGTATTTATTAAAAACTTAGCTGATGGGATAGAAAGACACACATCCAAATTTTCCGATGACACAAAGATAGGTGGCATTGTAAGCAGTGTAGATGGAAGCATAGAATTACAAAAAGATGATAATAGATTAAGTCAATGGGCAAAACTGTGCCAGATGGATTTCAATGTAGGGAAATGTGAGGTCATCAACTTTGAACCTAAAAAGATAGAACAGGGTACTTTCTAAATGGTGAAAAGCTAGAAACACTGAAGGTCCAAAGGGATTTTGGGATGCACGTACACAGACTGTTAAAACAACATTGACAAGTACAGAAAATAATCAAAAAGGCTAATGGAATGCTGGCCTTTATATCGGACGGCTAGAATACAAGGGGTAGAATTTATGCGACAGCGAAACAAAGCCGTGTTAGACCACACCTGCAGTACTTAGGAAAGGTATATTGACTTGGAGGGAGAGCAGAATAATATCTGAATTCCAAGGGTTAAATTACGAGATGAAATTACACAAAATAAATCTGTATTTCCTGGAATTTAGAAGGTTAGCGGGTGATTTGATGCAAGCGTTCAAGATTTTAAGGGGAACTGATGGAATAGATAAAGAGAAACTATTTCCGTTGTTTGCCGTTTTGCCATTGTCTGCCTCTGTGGTGCCGCTGCTCGGTTAACGAGCTGCCGGCCTCTGATTGGCCGATAGCTCCCAGCAGGCGGGACATCCACACTAGCGTCCTTAATCTCGGGGAAGGCCCACTGCTGTCCATGTCAGTGCCTAATTGGCACCTAATCTGGCGGGACTACCTCAGAGGAGGCGATGCAGGGTTCTTTTGTTCTTGTTCAGGGAATCAAGGGGTATGGCGAGTGGGCGGGAAAGTGGAGTTGAATCCTAAGATCAGCCATGGTTGTTTTGAATGGTGGAGCAGGCTGGATGGGCTACATGGTCTACTCCTACCCGTACTTCTTGTGTTCTTGGGGAGGCTAGGACTCGGGGGCGTAGTCTAAGAATTAGAATCAGCCTTTAAAGGTGTGAAATTAGGAAATGCTTCTATATGCAGAGACTAATAGAAGGTTAGAGCTCTCTTCTGCATAGCGCAATTGATGCTAGATCAATTGTTAAATTTAAATCAGAATGATAGATTTTTGTTAACCAAATGTATGAAGGGATACGGGGCAAAGACGGGTATATGGAGTTAGGTTGCAGATCGACCATGATCTCACTGAATGGAGGAACAGTTTTGAGGGTCTAAATGGCCTCCTCCTGTTCCTACGTTACTAGATCTTTAGTGATGTCAAGGTTTCCTCACGAGAATGTCAAAGAATAGCCAAGCGTCAATGCCAAATGTGAGATAATATGCTGGTTCAAATGAATTCTTAAATTACAACATGCAATCAGAGGCCTAGGCACAGCTTCCAGTGTTATCTATGTGAACACCTGTCACTGCACTTAACTGGAACAGGCAAGAGGGGACATCCAATGTCCACTAAATATCTAAACTGAGGCAATGAAATGAATCAATTATCAGTGAGGATTGAGGAATGAATTTCAAGCTTATCCCTATTGAAAGCACAATTTGGCAATGTGGTTCTCCCGTACCAGGACAGCTTGCAAAAGATGCTAGCGGCAGAGCTGATGGACCTGTAACTGGTGACATCATAGTATTATTGCATCGTCAATTAATTAATAGGAGCAGATATTTTTGCACATCGAATCCCTTTCTGATTTCATAAGCTGTCATGACCATGGTATAATTACCATCACTGGCACTCCTAATTTGCAAAGACACTGCTTCTTTCACAACTCAGAAGAAAGAGGAAAGAAAATGACACTTTCATTTAGCATCATATGTCCCAGCACTAGATATAATTTGCAGAGTTTAAAAGCCTTTACCACAAGGGACTATGCCAGTATTGCTATGCAGAATCAATACTTTTCATTGCGTCAAGTCTCAATGAATCTAATTGACATTCTCGTAAACCTTAAACCAATGTCTCCTATAAACTCTCTCGTTTAATGTCACTTGAACACACAGCCTAGACTTTAACATATTCTATTATTCAGTGGTCCCAACAGACTAAAATTACTGGGTTAAATAGATATACGTGAAAGATTCAAAGCACCACAATGACAATGTAAAGGGATGGCATAATAAGTTCATCAAAAAGGTTAATTTCATTTATTAGCGAAACTAGATGTGTTCTATTGAAGGAAACCCAACATGTTTTCTGAATTCAATTTTGCATGAAATGTTTTGAGCGAGCGAGTCATTTCACCCGTTGTAACCTGTAATTTGTTTTCAGTGATTGGTTAGTTAAGTGAAATACCACATCGCGGATGGAAAACACTTGCCCAGAGCCTTGCAATAATAGGTATTTTCAATCGTCATTCTGAGGATGTGGGTTCCTTCACGCCTTCTGATTCTCTCCCACGCTTCTCTCCCCTCTGTCAGTACAATTATAATTTTACGAGAGTAGGATTTGTCCTTCAATCAAAGAGCCTTGGTTCTTTGAATAATTTACTTAACATCACTTATAGGAGCATCTGATAAGGTGAAGGGAAGAGAAAATGACAGTTGACTCTGCTTCTTTCAATGGAAAGGACTTCATTAATTTTTCATTGCCATAGTTGGGTTGCATGCAGTATGGTATTTATCATGTCAGCAATGACCTTGCTTCCACATTCATTCCCCCCTTCGAGAGCTGTTTTCTGCCATCTGTTTGTTATTAGTCAATCTGCAGCACCCGCACCCTTGTCAGAGACAAGAAAGGAAAGTTAACGTTTTGCAATGGTTTGAATGGAACCAGAGTACAAGGTCAAGATTATTGTAAAAGCACTGAAACTTGGCCTAATCTGCATCAGGAATCAATTAGTTCAGAGAGCATTAAACCCATGCTCAGCTGAACAGTCTCACACAGCTGGCACAACAAGCACCGTGACAAGCACTTTAATGCAGTTAATTATTAATAGTTTTGCCTTTTACAACTTACTATATTTACACATTTTAAATTACACTTACGAATGTTCTCACCAGCACTTGGGTGTGAATTATATCGTAAGATCATTCCATCCACTTCTCATCGAAATGAAAATAGAATGTTATGATCACAGATATGTTGCGAATGTTGGGCTATCGTCCATCCCATCATATTGGAGACTATTTCTAACACCTGGAGTAGGTTTTTAACTGAATCTCATCTGTATTTATGTTGTTTGTATAGTCCTGGAATATTAGTTGAATTACATTGAAACTATCAAATGCAAACAGGCTGTTTGGACCAATCAGCCAGTTGGTGTTTATTCTCCGCACAGCGTACCATTCCTATGTGCACAACCTGCTCCATATCCATTTATTTCCCTTTTGTTGAACTGCCTCTAAAGTAGTCTTAAATGTCGAAATGGTCTCTGCTTCAATCACTAATTCCAGTAGAACATACCACAGTCTCACAAGCCTCTGTGTAAAACAATCTCTCCTGCTCGCAGTCCTAAATCTCTTACATTTAACCTTAATAACTATGTCCCCTTGTTCTAGAGCACTCAATCACTGAAAACAGTCTGTTTCCATCTATCTGTCCCAGTTGAAAATGCTTTGTGATCCCAAAGTAATTGAATTATAAGGCTATAAATTACTGCTTCTGATTGAAGGAAATGAACAACTACCATTTCTGTTTGACATTTTGTTGTTTGCTTTTTTTAATGGAGGCATTAACCCATTTAGAATAGGTTAAATTAACATACAAGGGAATGCCGTAAGAGCACATTTAACATTCACTACTATTTATTATTTACTGCTGGTATTTCTGCAGAGAAGTGTTATACAAATATTCCTAACAAACAGCATGTTCATTTTGCCTTCATTATCACCTATATCAAGCTGAACTCCAAAGCAGTGTTTTTGAATTGGAACCAACCATGGATTCAGCCATACCTCCAAGTGTCCTTTGGGTGATTAACATTCCAATTTATTGCTTTCTGATCTACTTGGATGGGTCACGAAACATCCATTTCATTTCCTGACTCCTGACCTTACAATGTTGTGGGCAAACCTTCTGAGTGCCATGATCCAGGCAGGTGTAAGATTGGAGTTGAACATCAACCCTAATGTCTTTCAATTACAGCATCCAGATTTTTTTGATGATCCAGCACTCGACCTGGTAGCCCACTTCGATAGAAATCAAGTCAAGTTTTCTCCGTGGGAGTCCTTTGTCCATCAGGGATTTGGCGTGGACAGTGTTGCATTTGGCAGTCCTGAGCAATAGAAGGTTAAGTCGAATCATGGACTCCCAGTCTACTTGTAATTTCTGCAGCCTGAAGGAGTCCATGGGGGGGTATTTTATGGAGGCAATGGGGGTCTTGGCCACCGGCTGGAGAACCAGTAAGAGACCTGCATGCCTCCTTTGGGGTAGGCCTGCTGTATCACGAACTAATCATGCACTTCAGAGGCCACTGGCGGGCCTTCCCTGGGATCAGGACCCCTGGGACGGGAAATCCCACCCACCGAGAGCTGCTGACCAATCAGAGACCAGCAGCTCTTCTGTTCAGCTGCGCCACTGGGGAGGCGGTGGCTGCTGCTGGAACTGCATACAGCAGAGGCCCAGGATTGTGGAGTGACCCAGGCCAGAGGTAAATGACAGCAGAAGGGGTTTTGTGGGGTGGGGGTTGCAGGGGAGGAGGGGACCACAAGCAACACACACAGGTTTGTATATTGTGCTCCATGCGTGGTGGCAGGAAAAGGCTGTTAATTGGGTATTAATTGCCCACTTAAGGGCCTCAATTGGCAGTTGGGCTGGAAAGTTATCTACACTGGTCACCATCCCGCCTAATTAAATGCCCTCCCTGCCTCCAACCCGCCACAGGGGAGAGCATAAATTACTGCCCCATGTTTCACATTTATACAGGATGTGTGAGGTTGCAGCCCTACTTCACTATCTGAGGGGGCTGCTCCTCATTTTTTTGGCTGCACTTCAGTCCCACACTCCTAATCTTTGGCCACCCAGTACAGAGATAAGTGGGTATATTGGAGGACATCCTTGTGGGACTGCTTCTGGGCCTGGCCAAGGTGGCCATTAACAGGAACAGGCAGCAGGCGGTGGGGAGGAGAGGGGGGGTGGTGTTGTTCGGCCCAGCTGCCTACCTCTCTTTCGCTGCTATGCCCACGCCTGGATGTCCCTGAGGAGGGAACATGCAGAGTCCTCCGGCAGGCTTGAGGCCTTCTGCGACTGGTGGGAATCAGGGCAATTGGAATGCATCACCACCACCCATCCCCCCCCAACCAGAAATATCACCTTCATTTGATGAGCCAAGCTTCCTTGAAAGTCTTTGGATTTTTGTTTTTAAAAAAAGGCCAGTCTATTAGTGTGTGCCCTTTTAAGAAGAGGACATTCATTGCCTTCTTTTAATTTACAAAACTTTTGATTAGTTAATATAAAAGAGATAGAAATCGTGATGATGTCGATCATTCTGGATGACTTGTTAAATGTATAAGGGTCGAAGGTCACCAAACCTAACATTCTGTCACTTTGGGCAAAACTTTTGAGACCCCGTGACACTAGCAGATCTGTAGATGAAGTGGTGAAAGTGAAAAACTTGTGAATCCATTGGTCAGAAACCTATGCGAAATGCATCTGATTTTCCAATCAGACATCTTCCATGAAAAGTCTTGTAAATAGAATGAAATATTTTGAGATCACGCGCTGTCAACAAAGCAATGATCGGTGTAATATTCATATTCTGCCCTAGATGTCTGTAGCACTCTAGTAAATAATAAATGATGCAAGATCTAATGAAGCCATCTAGGGACAGATCATTATGAATTTACCTTGGCTTCACATCCTCTTCTCAAATTCAACTCCCGGGCCGGAATTTTACTTTCGTCAGATGGAAGCCGTCCACCGACTGGGCGATCCTGCCTCCGTCTGGCCTGGGGATCCAGACCGCATTCATGGTCCCCGGGCCCTTAATTGGTCTGAGATGTGACCTCCACTTCATTGAGGCAGGAAGTCCCACTTTTGTCAGGGGGCTTTTCTCAGGCTTGGGCCGCCCGAGGGTAAACTCCCCATGGCAGCGGGCGGAGGCCCTTAAGTGGCCGTTAACTGGCCACTTAAGGGCGTTGATTGGCCTGGGGCGGGCGGGCCGGTTTTCGAAACTGCCGCCCCATGGCTCCTCACGGCTGGACCTTTTGCTCATAAATCCCAAGGAAATACAAAAAAAAATATGAGCGCAATGTACAGTTAAAAATATCTTTCTGTGTTAATGTATTGATAATTGTATGCCTATGTCCTAGTCTGCTATTTTTTCATATTAAATTTCTATGCCCACATTTATAATGGAAACCACTTCATACAAACTCCTTAGCCCAGATTTAATTGTTGTAATGGTGGTAAAACTGTTAGTGCTCACCATCATTACAGTTGTGAAACTGGCAACAACTTCTGGCTTCCGCATATGCGCAGTTAAGTGCGGAAATCCAGAAGCTACTGTCAGTGTTTGTCTGCTCCTCCACAGTGTGTGCTGCTGAAGCCCCCTCATATGGGAATCTTTTAGAAATCACTGAACTGACGAGAAAGTCCCCTTTTACACTGTAATATCACTGTTAAAACCCCCAGAAAAAGTTATGCCTTGTTAATGAGGTGTAACTGTGTTTTTAAAGGTATACTACATCATAACTACTGCTGAACAACCTCTCTGGCCCTGTTAAACTAATTTTATATTTGCGTAATGTCAATTTTTTCCATTATGATAAAATTTCCATAGGTTTTTATTATAATCAAAAAATTAAAAGTTTATTTATGGTATTTCAGCTTCTAATGCATATTTCTCTCTCTATAAAATTTATATAAAGTGAAGGATAATCAGTGCATTTAACTTCCTGGTTTGCTGTCTTTGGCTGTGATTGGCTGCTTACCCTTCTTGATGCCGTCACTGTTGCTGGATGCCTGCTGCTCCCCTTGACCTGGTGCCAAATTCAAATTAACATCGGGCAAGGGGAAATCCAAGTCACAGAGATTGCTAGATCTTTGTGGTCAGCTTTCTTCAAAGTCAGTGACGAGTGCTGCCACTTTGCAACTGACCACAAAATCCAGGTCATTATGTTGTTATGACATCCTCTGACCTGATGTGCCGCTGCGTGAGCATCATCACTAGCAGGAGGGCATAATGTGACCATAGCACATTTACATAGGCAATTTCCATTACAAAAGACATAGGAATTTATAAGGGAGATATGAAAATAAGGACAAAATGCATGACTTTAAAATGGTGACTGAATGACTTCTACATGCCCTGGCCCAATTATTGCCATCCTCTAACCTCCTCTTCACCTGTCGGCTACACTTGATCTTAACTCCCCGTCAGCAGCGCCATGGGGGAATCAACTTGTAGCTATACACAAACTGGCATATGTACCATGTTTTGCTTTATCTTTGTTGGCTCAGACTTTTTGCCTTGTCTTTCTTGTGTTTCTCCCTGTTGAAATCCTTTTTTAATATTTTTGAATTGAGGCCAAAAGGACTTTGCAAAGGGTCCAAGTGGAAGCTATGTCAGGCTACGAAAGGCTGCATTATGTTCTGCTGATGCAGAATTGATGGGCTGAATGGCCTCTTTCTGTGTTGTACCATTCTATGACTCTATGGCACTGCGCTGCAGTGATAAAACATACATTAATTTGTCAAATTACTGTTTAAGCCTAATATTCAAGAAATACTTTGTCGATCCACAAATACCCTCTGAGGAGCTTTACATCATCCAGTGGCATGAACAAGGTTGTAGATGTGGACACCATAAACTGTATATACATTTCTCTCTGAATGTAACATTATATGTGGCAGTTCTGATGAATTAATTTCTCCTTTAACTCTGCTCTGTTCAAGGGACATTTTGTGACAAGAATGATAGCTAGTTCAAAGGTTCATCATGATAATGGTGCAGAATGGAAGAAAAGAGCAAATAGCTATTTCCCACCATAAATAACAAAAGAACTAGATCTGCCAACATTTGTTGCCGTGGAAACTGGATACCACTTTTATTGCATTTTACATGATATGTATGTCTGTATCCAATGTAATGGGGCTTTGAACTGTAGTTACTTTTAGATTTATTTCTGACTCAAGTACCCATCTCAACTGAGAATGTAGATCATAATTGTGTTAGAGCTTGCTTTTGATATGCATCATCCATGGGTTCTAATGAATTCAGGGGTGTGGAGAACTTGCTTAAATGCAGTGCAGGTGAAAAAAACATTGGGATCTGCTTTCTGCTGCTACATCTCATGGAGGTTGACATTAAGGAGGTGGAAAAGTGAAACAGACAGTCCCTATGTATAGCAAATGGGTAAAATAATCAGCTAATTTGTTCAGATGGCGTCAGTCGAGGCAGGAATATTGGTCTGGACACAGGGGACCAGTACTTTGATTAGCGCTCTGAGCTCTTTTTGAGTCAAACTGAACATGTAGCCACTCAGCTTTGCATCACAGCGAAAGGATGACCTCTGGCAATGCAGCACTCCCTCAGAATCGCAGTGCTCAGAACTGTGTCAGCCTAGATTATGTGCTCAATTCGTAAAGTGAAGCTACAGTCAGTGATATTTTGTAGGATTTTATTTTCTTCAAGCATTTGTTTTGCACATTCAGAACTGCAAAGGTGGTGGTAGATTTTCTAAGAAATACGAAATAGGTTAAAATCTCCCTTACGGACAGCCATTCCATTATATTTTATCACACATCAGTGAAGCCATTATACAAAATGCAGACAGATGACAGACTGGGACAGGCCTGCAGTCAGCTCTGTTTTATACTAATGGAAAGTCCATTTGCTAGGTCTTCCCAAGCTGCCAATTAATTGAAATATTCCCTTAACCCTTCCAAGTACTAAAAAGAAAAACTTGCATTTATATAACATCTTTCACGACCTCAAGATGTCCCAAAGCACTTTATAACTAATGAGGTACTTTTGAAGTGTAGTCACTATTGTAATGTAGGAAATGCAGCAGCAAATTTGTGCACAGCAAGCTCCCACAAACAGCAATGTGATAATGACCAGATCATCTGTTTTAGTGATGTTGGTTGAAGAATAAATATTGGTCAGGACAGCAGGGTAAACTCACCTGCCCTTTTTCATCCATCTGAGCAAATAGACAGGGCCTCAGTTGGAAAAAGTCACTTCTGGTAGCACAGCACAGTCCTGGAATGTTGACCAAGACTTTTGTGCTTAAGTCGTTGAAACAGGACTTAACCCCACAACCTTCTGACTGAGAGTAGGCAGCAATACCCACAAAGCCATGGAGGATTGGAAGACTTCATGCCAAACAAGGGAGAAACATCAGAAACTATTACAATTTTACAACTTAATTTGAGACACTTTGAAACGAAAGGAATGTTTGCAGGTTCAATACAATTTTTGAATTCTAATTTAAAATCAGCACTGGAAATTTACAAGTAATATTTCTCTGACATATGATGAGGAATGTAGCTTTTATTATGTATGCAATGCATACCTGGTATTTCCTGATATGGTGCTGTAAAATAAAAGTTTATCTCTTTGCATTTTGCATCTCTTCTACTATTTATTATCAGTAGCATCTAAGTCATGAGATGTGCACGCAAGTTTAGTGTTCAGCTCAAGGAATGAGCCAGTTACGGGAGAAAGTGAGGGAGTGATCTGGGTAGCAGGAGTTGTACTCTTACCCTTCTCCCATGGAGCTTTGTGACTCTGCTTTCAGTATAAATGAGGCAGTGGTGTGAACCAGCAGATAGTGTGACCTGGAGATCGATAACTCCTAAATAAGAAAGAAAAGCACAAAGTTATAGTGCCTTTCACAACTTTGGGATGCGCTAAAGTGTTTTACAGCCAACAAAATACTTTTAAAGTGTATTTGCTGTTGTAATGTAGGAAGTGTGACAGCCAATTTGTGCACAGCAAGATCCCACAAACAGTAATCTGATCATGACCAGATCATCTGTTTTTTCCCCCCCATGATGTTGGTTGAGGGATAAATAGTGATCAGGACACCAGGGATAACCAGCTGCTCTTCTTCAAAGTACTGCCATGAGATCTTCTATGTTCACTCGAGAGGGCAGATAGGACCTCAGTTTAATATCTCATCTGAAAGACAGCATCTCTGGCAGTGCAGAACTCCCCCAGTACTGCACTGGAGTGTGAGCCTAGATTTTATACTCAAATCTCAGTTGTTTTGAGTGTTACGTGGTAACACGGTACATTTCTATTTGTGTCTTTAACCCAAGACACTTTTCAAGAACTAGGATGACTTTGAATGGACAGAAGTTCACAGAGTTGATAGAATATGAGGTCACTAGGATAGGTTTTGCAATGTTGGCCTGATGATCTGACAGAGCCCCATGAGGAATGCTTAGGTCTTGCCTGTTGTGATCTGTGCCCCCAGCCGAGCCACTGACTACAGGGATCTGGATGTCAGTGGATGCAACTGCCTGCCCAGAAGGGCTGGGAATTGGGCCTCTGGAATTTAAAACACATCCGGCAATTAAAATACCCCGGGGCTCATTTCTCGAGTTTCGAACTCACACTCCAATCACCCATTGAAAACTGGCCCAGAGTTAAAATCAGGCCCTAGATCGAACAAACTGTATCCTGCCATGTATCTGCCATACTTCAAAAAAACATGTTTTGTGTGGTTTTTTTGCTCATGTCAAGGCAATGGACACAAGTCCTGAGGAATAGAATATTTTTTCATTTTATTAGCCACTCAATATCGAACACTCCAAGGTCATGTACATCAAGGTCTATGCAGAGCAAAGCTCCCTTTTCTAAAATAAAATACTAATGATTTGCCTATAAATCTTACACTGGCATCAAAACACTGGCAATCATTGGCTATATAATATCCATGCACTGCTGGTAATGTCATATATTTTCTCACTGGCAGTTCTGGCATGCTTAATCAGTTCATACTAAATTCCTGTTTCAAATTTAGGCATGCACAGAGGAATTTAGCACAAGTGTGCTCAACACAAGTTGAAAAATAAACTCCAAACTTTACAAAACAATATAATGGCTACACTCACTAAGCAGGGAAAGAGCTCCTTTTGAAAACTGTTTTCTTGTGTATGTAAAAATTATAAGAATTGATTGTAGCTGGGAGCTGGATAGTGAAAGGAATGCTTTGCATATGAAATTGGAGTCAAGTAGATCATTGGGTGTCCTGCGAATAGGCTTTTGGTCTGATTATATCCCAATGGTCGAGAGCCTGGTGAGGGGAACGCACTGCCTCCTGTTGAAGTGGCTACATCAAGTAACGGGTTGTTGGAACCATTTCAGCTTTCACAGTGTGACTGAAATAAACACAGATTGTATGAGCAGTGCAGCTGATGTTGAGTGCAGATTTCCAGTTCTCCAGAGTATTATGCAAGACCAGCTTTCTTGTACGTGCAGATCATTGTGTAAAACTCCAACCAGCCCCAGAGTACACAGCTTTTAGCATGCTGCTGGTTTTTGTCTCTGACAATCACTCATGTTGTTAAGATATTTGCGCAGCTCCTGCATGCAATAACGACACTCAAAATTAATTTTTGGTGTGTGCAGTGTACTGACAGTTTGCACTTATTCTGTTGCAGGAGGCAAAGATTGACGTTGTCTGATAATCAGCACAGAGTGCTTGTTGGCTGTGGGTGGGAGGTGATGCTGTGCATGGTTAGAATCATAGAAAGTTTAAGGCACAGAAAGAGGCCACTTGGCCCATTGTGTCTGTGCCGGCTGAAAAACAATCCACCTATTCTAATCCCACTTTCTAGCATTTGGTCTGTGGCCCTGCAGCTAACGGCACTTGAGGTGCATATCCAGACTCCTTTTGAATGAGGTGAGGGTCTCTGCCTCATTTACCCTTTCAGGAAGTGAGTTCCAGACCATCACCACCCTCTGGGTGAAAAAGTTTTTCCTCATCTCCCTTCTAATTTTTTTACCAATCACTTTAAATCTATGCCCCCCTAGTCACTGATCTCTCTGCTAAGGTGAATAGACCCTTCACCTCCACTCTATCCAGGCTCCTCAAAATTTTGTACATTTCAATCAGATCTCCCCTCAGCCTTCTCTGTTCCAAGGAGAACAACCCCCAGCCTATCCAATCTTTCCTCATATCTGCACTTTTCCAGTCCAGGCAACATCCTTGTGAATCTCCTCTGTACCCTCTTTAGTGCAATTCTATCCTTTCTGTAATGAGGTGACCAGAACTGCACACAGTACTCAAGTTGTGGCCTAACCAATGAGTTATACAGTTCCAGCATAACCTCCCTGCTCTTATATTCTATACCTCGGCTAATAAAGGAAAGGATTCCATATGCCTTCTTAACCACCTTATTGACCTGTCCTGCTACCTTCAGGGATCTGTGGACATTCACTCCAAGGTCCCTCACTTCCTCTATAATTATCAGTATTTTCCCATTAATCGTGTATTCCTTTGCCTTGTTTGACCTCCCCAAACGCATCACCTCACACTTCTCCAAGTTGAATTCTATTTGCCACTTTTCTGCCCATCTGACCAGACCATCAATATCTTCCTGCAGCCTACAGCTATCCTCCTCGCTATGCACCACATGGCAATCTTTGTGTCGTCTGCAAACTTCTTGATCATGCCCCCTACATTTACGTCCAAATCATTAATATACACCACTAAAAGCATGGGACCCAGTACTGAGCCCTGCATAATGCCACTGTAAACAGCCCTCCAGTTGCTAAGACAGCCGTCAACAATTACCCTTTGTTTCCTGCCAATTTTGTATCCACCTTGTTGCATTTCCCTGGATCCCATGGGATTTTGTTTTTTTAACCAGTCTGCCATGTGGGACCTTGTCAAAAGCCTTGCTAAAATCCATGTAGACCACATCAATTGCACTACTCTCATCTATCTTCCTAGTTACTTCCTATCTTCAAAAAACTCGCTCAAAGTTGGTCAAACAAGATCTTCCCTTAACAAATCCATGCTGACTATCCTTGATTAACCTGAGCCTTTCTAAGTGACAGTTTATCTTGTCTCTCAGAATATATACTAATAATTTGCCCACTACTGAGGTTTGACTGACTGGCCTGTAATTATTCGGTCTATCCCTTGCTCCCTTTTTAAACAGAGGTGCAACGTTAGCAGTTCTCCAATCCTCCGACACCACACCTGTATCCAGTGAGGACTGGAAAATGATGGTCAGACCCTCTGCTATTTCCTCTCTTGCTTCTTTTAACAGCCTAGTTAAGGGGGGAGAACTATCCATTAGACGAGTAGCTACGACTTCATAATTATGTAAGCAGCAAAGTGACCTCCTGCTTCCTTGTCAATGAAAGCACTTTTTTTACAGCTCGACACATGCTTGAAATAACCAAAAATGAAAGCAATACTTAGAAGGAAGAGTATATTTGAGCAAGGAATAATTAATCTCTGGAAGCCCATAGTGCAGTATGACTGAAAGTCAAGAGCTTTTTGCCCAGAGTGAACTATCTCAACTTTTGAAGCAACTGAGTTCATAGTAATGAATTTGACCTTGATGCAAGAAACAGTCCTTCCGACATTGGAGGTCCCCTTCTTTAAAAACGTATTGTTGAGAGTAGAAGACAGAATAGTCACTCATTGCTCTCAGGCTCCATTCACAGTGGCGGCACCATTTTGCTTGTTTTTCTTGGCTATGGTACAATAGGATGAAAATAGTGTGGGCATTTCATTGCTTACTTGCAAAGTTAGCTAATCTGAAATATAATGGAAGTAGAGTTTGAGCTCGGCAGTGCGGACATTGAAGCTGTGTTTCATTCTGTGGGGACGGATAACAGTGGTGGGAAGTGTCGGCAAGCCCAGAGGTGTGCAATGGCCTTTCTTTGGATTTCTCCAAATCTTTCCCATCCTTTTTCTCCTAAAAGCCTTGGTGGCTATCATTCATATATGAGCTTTGGTTGATTGCTGCTGGGCTGTCTGGTCACAGCAGGACGCAGAGGCACAACAGCAGAGGGAGGAGTGAGTGACCACTGCTGGCATTTTGCTGAAGGTCCTAAATTCAAATCTGACCTGCAGAAATGGGACAAAATTCTCCTGTTTCAATGGCTGTAAAGGTCCTAATTGAAAGGAACATAAGCAAAGCAATTGGATCAACCCTAGTTCCCAGTGGACATGAGTATAGAGTATAAATAGAGTATACAGCTGCCCTCACACTTAATGATGATTTGACAATCTCACTCAGGGGAGAGATGGTGAGACCTGGTCAGTTAACACTGATCCAGTAATGAGTGAGCAGTGTTGGATCATTGGTCTAACACTGGTGGAACTCATGAGTGAGAGACCTGAGTCTGCTGCCAGTCTTCCGAAGATGGATTTAACAGGACAGGAGTGGGACCCATCACATAAAGAAAGACTTGTATTAATATACTGCCTTTCACAACCTGAGGACATCCCAAAGTGCTTTATAGCCAATGAAGTGTAGTCACTGTTGTAATGTAGGAAACGGGGCAGCCAATTTGTGCACAGCAAGCTCCCACAAACAGCAATGTGATAATGACCAGATAATCTGTTTTGTGACGTCGATTGAGGGATAAATATTGGCCAGGACACTGGGGATAATTTCTTCAAAATAGTACCATGGAATCTTTTACTTCTACCTGACAGAAAAGACAGGGCCTTGGTTTAACATCTCATCTGAAAGACAGGTGCTACATTGTGCTAGCTGACTTCAAACCTGATGTCAAGTGGCTAGGAGTCCCTGAGGCCAGTGGCTGGGAAGCGATACTGAAGGCAGGTCTTGTCTATACTTGGTCATAGCCACTCCCAGCGACTGTACTTTGTCTCACAGTCAGCTAGACAAAATCTCAGCAACCCAACGCGAATCCTGGGAGATATAAAAGTGCTTTAATTTCCTGTCTGCTTCAGGATTTCTTGGCTGGTGCAATTTTTTTTCCATTTGAAGCAACCTAAAGATAAGTGTCTGGCAGGAGCTACCGAGTCTTAACAAATCGAATTGAATGAACATCGGTAGAGACACAGTCATTAGCACTGGCTGATTAAAATCTAATGGTGCATACTCATTCTAGAATTTAAAAAAAAATCTTTTCATCAATTTGCAGTTTATCTTTTTGCCTGGTTTTCTTTCTCCCCTCGTCCACTAAAGGTTTTAACTCCTTCCTATTACAGAACGGTTTCAAATAATATTGGTTGCATTGTTATCCAATCACCAGCTAATATTGTATGGCAAAGAACATTTTATTTCTAACTGGCACAGGTAGAAGGGCCTCTTCCGGTACCGTAAGCTCTCGGTTCATTCTATGAAATCTTGCCAACCATCGCATAAAGCCTTCCTGACTTAGGTATTCTGGCTGTGGATATTTGCCAATGCCATGGGATGATCGGAACATGTTGGCGTTCGCCAGTTTGGTTTGCTCGCTGATGGGGTGGGCTGAGTGTTTGAACCCACTTGCCACAGGAATCAAGTTGCTGCGACAAGCATTGCCAATGGCAGACATTTCTCCTGACTCGCACTAAGCCCTCTTCACCCATCACCCCTGGGCTCACAACTTACTTTGGCTCCCAGGTAAATGGTAGATGTCTTACAGGAAAGAAAGGGGAGCATTGTTGTATGGGTCTCTCCTGTCTGAAGTATATTACTATAGCCTATTATCTTATAATAAAGGAGTAATCTCTATTGTATCTTAAATCGGTTAATGCCTCCACTACATTAGTAGAAAGATTTGAACAGGAACTTATTCACCTTGCTCTGCCAACGTGGAGAAGGCGTTGTTGTTAAGTTCTTGCGAAAAGCGTCACTGCCTTATTAAAGACAAAGTGGAAACTTCTAGAATGATTAATTAGCTCGTGTAAAGGAAAACAAAATCAATCACCAGATATCTGTCGGATCAATTTGTGGTGCAGTTAATTCAAACAGCAAATCAGGCTCAAGTTGCGTGAAAGCTGCCACAGAGAGAGTTGATATTCTCCCTGCAGATCTGAATAGAAAGTCATTCATTATTACCATCAATATATAGGCAAACTAAACAAAGAGAAAGCATTAGAATTGGAGGCCTTAATCTGTGCAGTGCGACAGTCAGGGCAGATGATCTTACTGTTGTTAAACGGCCTGTTAGGACTGGGACTCCTCCTTATCAAGTGGCCTCAGAGTGAGAAGCTGAGTGGAGCCAATGGATCCTCGACTGAGAGCAGAAACAAGATTATGTTTTACATTTCTTAGTAATCTTTGATAATGTTGTTCACTTAGCCACTTAAAGTCTATTGCATGTTTAATTCTTTAATAAATATATAAATGTCAGTAAATTGTCTCATGTAGCATTCTGTATACAACTACAAGAACCCCCTCTCGGTGTCTCCTTAAGTGGGGAGATATTTATTGGAGAGTTTCCCAGACACTTATAATATCTGGGATATTTATGACTTTGCTATAATTATTCAAAAAATAGGTTATCCAAAAGATGGTAATATTCTCTGTTAGTTTTCTGTCTTTGAGGGAAGACTAGTTCAGTTCTTCAGACCCAAACAAGTGTCTGTAGGAATCTGTCTAGTTTCAATTTGAATAAAGGTGGCTCAGAGGGATGTATGCTTGATTTGGTTTCGTCCCTATAAGGGGTTAAAGTCATAAATCACTTCAAGTTTTCCCAGCCCTTTGGAGATGAGGTTGGAGGCTGCGGGAAAGGGTGGGGGGGGTGAGCGCGGCAGCAGGAAAATAGGGTGGAGCCACATTGGGATGGCTCCCGACACATTCCTGCCTCCAGGTACTTTCCAAAGGACAGGTAGCCAATTAGGGCAATTTAGCAATTGTAACTGTAGTTTCCCACCATCAGTGCGTCCCTGCGCCAGCTCATTAAAGGCCTACTCTCGGTGGCAGGCCAGACGCCATTGGAGCTGGAGGCTCCATGCCCCAATCATGGGGCCACAGGGATCAAAGGCCGCAGCCAGGTCCATCATTACTCCTGCGGAGGGGTTTCCCATCCACCCCAATGGCCCTACCGGCTTGGAGCCTCTTTATTTGCTGACTTCTCTGCAGGCAATCGAGGCACCTCCATGTTGAGCACCCTCGTGGTCTCCTGCCTGCCTCTGCAGCGCCCATCTCTCCCGCTGGGGATGCCAGCCCAACTGCTGTGGACCCTCTGATTGGGCCTTCTGATTCCATAGTTCGCCCGACGTCCCAATTGGACAGAGCTCCAGAAGGCAGCTCTGTAATTGGCTGCCTCTGGGAAGATTGCACCTGACGACCACCCCCCCCCCACCACCACTCCCCCATGGCCACTTCCTGCTTTCTGACCTGAAATTGAGGCCGACTTGGGGTCATGACCCATTCGGGAAAATCCAGCCCTTAGTTTGCACAGGCTGTAAAAGAAAATTGAAAGACTTGCTTTTATATTGCACCTTTCATGACCACAGAGCATCCCAAAGCACTTTACACCCAATGAAGTACTTTTGAAGTGTAGTCCCTGTTGTAATGCTGGAAATGCGGCAGCCAATTTGTGCACAGCAAGATCCCACAACCAGAAATGTGATAAATGACCAGATAATATTTTTTAAATGATATTAATTGAGGGATAAATATTTGTCAGGACACTGGGGATAATTGCCCTGCTCTTCAAAATAATGCCATGGGATCTTTTATATCCACCTGAGAGAGCAGACAGTGTTACAACCGAGAGAGCCAGGAATGATGGATAGGGCAGCACAGTGGCGCAGTGGTTAGCACCACAGCCTCACAGCTCCAGCGACCCGGGTTCAATTCTGGGTACTGCCTGTGTGGAGTTTGCAAGTTCTCCCTGTGTCTGCGTGGGTTTCCTCCGGGTGCTCCGGTTTCCTCCCACAGCCAAAAGACTTGCAGATTGATAGGTGAATTGGACATTATAAATTGTCACTAGTATAGGTAGGTGGCAGGGCAATATAGGGACAGGTGAGGATGTGGTAGGAATATGGAATTAGTGTAGGATTAGTATAAATAAATGGGTGGTTAATGGTCGGCACAGACTCGGTGGGCCGAAGGGCCTGTTTCAGTGCTGTATCTCTAAATCTAAAAATGTAAATCTAAAAAAACTAGAGTCTAGTCATTATAGACGAATAAGTGTTTATTTACAGAGATACACTTACATATTATGCACCTCGAATTCAACCACGGCAGTATCAGTCTGCTCCTACGTATAAGAACCGTTAATGCCTACCATCTGAATACAATTAAACACCCAATTAGTATACAGCTAACAGACAGGATCTCAGTTTAACATCTCACCTGAAAGGCGGCACCTCTGACAGTGCAGCACTCCCTCAGTACTGCACTGGGATTAACAGCCTTGATTTTTGTTCTCAAGTCCTAGACTGGGTCCTGTTCGTAATTTATGGTGAGATATCCTTTTACTGGTCCTGGCTTCAGACAATGCTTGTGTAGTCAGAACTATGAATCAGAAAGTTATACCCAATACATGAGGGTGGTCCACTGAAACCTCCTTTACACTAATACCCGCTCAGTCCTTCCCCATTGCCACCTTCAATTGGTTGGCAGCAAGTTGAACTCTTAAACTGTTCTCGTGCTCCCTCTAGTGGAAATAGAAAATAATGCTTCATCTCTCCGTTACATTGCAGAGTTCCATTAACCCTGAGCTTCTGGTTGCTTGCCATTTTAAATATGCTGAGAGAGGTGCCATGCTTGTCTATTATCCACTCGGACGCTGAGAGAGGTGCCCTGCTCGTCTAATTATTCACTCGGACGCTGAGAGAGATGCCCTGCTCGTCTTCAAGACAGCACCATGGAATCTTTTACATCCACCTGAGAAGGCAGGTTAACATTTTATCTGAAAGATACTGCCAATGATTGTGTAGCGCTCCCTCAGTATTGCACTGGGAGCGTTAGCCTAGATTTTGTACCCATGTCTCTGGGGCAGGGCTCGAACCCACAGCCTTCTGAGTCAGAGCTACCCACTGAGACACAGCTGATACTTAAAAAAACACACCAGCCCTCAGATCAGACGTAGTATGTAATACAGCAGGGCTCTGGCACGAAAGACTCCGCTTTGTAAGTGCTGCACCACTAGAAGCCATCAATACACAGACCTGATGCCTAATTTTAGATAAAGTTAGAATAACCTGCTAATCAAATCTCAGCACTCAGCTGAATCCTTAACTTTATATTCTCTGCTCTTTACTGGAAGGCTGATCTAACCTCTTAGTTCCATTTTGTTGCAATAATCACCGCAGTCGCCAATCATCCTCTTACCCTAATTAAACCAACTAAAACCAGTCTCTTGAGTAACTTAGAAGCTTCAGTCTTCTAATGAAAAATAGATTGAGCTCCTGGGCTGAAGTCCCCGAAATAAGACGATTTTCAGAATCGTTTCTTTTTAACAGGGCCAGCTGGAAGCAGAGCTGCTCAATGCAAGTTTTCACGAATGCTTTGAAGATTCTGCCTGGCTTCCGTCGCCTGCCCTGAAGATGCTGGGGTAAAGGTCCACAGGCATCCACCGGTCTCCTGTACCTGCGAGCCTGGACAGCAACTGTAGGCAGACTGATTGACCAGGTGGGGCTTCACAGCCAAGCCTAACCTACCCTTGCACAACCTGTTCGAGCGGGATGGGGGCGGTCACTGGACAGCAATGAAGAGTGTAAACCCTGATTAATCCCCTAAGCACCCAACGCCACCAGCAGCACCCCCTCCCCATCTCGATCCCATACAGACTGTCGCACCCATATTGCCAAACATGGAAAATGATGGGCAGGAAAGATCTGTTCCATCAAGCCTGCCCCACATACAGTCACGATGCCTGAAGCATCATGATCAGCAACATCCTCTTCCCCACCCTGCTCCCCCAATACTCAACAGTTGCCATAGAGTCTGTGGCAGAGGCAGAAAACAGTTTTTAAAAACTCCAAGCCCAACTGCGGAAAAAAAAATCTAAAACATTCCTTTCTGATCCCCCTCAGCGATCGAAAACTATTCCAGGAGCCCTTGCTTATTTTACCTGATATTCCACCTACCTTTTGTAAGACGTGATCTCCTCCATAGCGGTCTTTTGATGATTTGCAGAGAGTCAGCACCCACTGCACAATCTGGGAACTCATTCCCAATGTCTATTATCCTCTGGGAAAAGGATATAACCTATCCCTACCCTTGTGTAATTTATACACTTGATCCCTGTTCTTCCCTAATCTATCAAATTGAAATAATTGATCAATGTGAACACAATCTAATCCTTTATTTTACATAACTCCATCAAATCACCCCCATGTCTATGTATCTCGAAAGTGAAAAGACCCAGCTTTTACACCTATTTTTAAGCCAGGACTTGAGCACAAAAATCTAGGCTGACACTCCAGTGCATTACTGAGGGAGTGCAGCACTGTCGGAGGTGCCATAATTTGGATGGCATGTTAAACAGAGGCCCCATCTGCCCTCTCAGCTGGACGTAAAAGATTTCACGGCACTATTCTGAAGAAGAATAGGGAAGATTCTGGCAAGCTGTTCTGCTGTCTCCACCCACAAGAACACAGGAATTAGGAGCAGCAGTGGACCATTTGGCTGCTCGAGCCTGCTCCACCATTCTATAAGATCATGGCTGATCTGATTGTGGCCACACTGCACTTATCCCCGGCATCCTGGCCAATATTTATCCCTCAGTCAATATCACAAAAACAGATGATCTGTCATTATCACATTCAACAACACTCAAGAAGCTCAACACCACCCAGGACAAAGCAGCCCGCTGGATTGGCACCCCATCACAAACATTCACTCCCTCCACCATCGACGCACAGAAGCAGCAGTGTGTACCATCTACAAGATGCACTGCAGCAACTCACCAAGGCTCCTTAGACAGCACCTTCCAAATGTGCAACCTCTACCAACTAGAAGGACAAGGGCAGCAGATGCATGGAAACATCACCAACTGCAAGTTTCCCTCCAATTCACACACCATCCTGACTTGGAACTATATCACCATTCCTTCACTGTCGCTGGGTCAAAATCCTGGAACTCCCTTCCTAACAACACTGTGGGTGTACCTACACTACATGGACTGCAGCGATTCAAGAAGGCATCTCACCAGCACCTTCTCGAGGGCAACTAGGAAGGGCAATGAAAGCTGGCCTGGCCAGCGATGCCCACATCCCCATAAACTAATTTTAAAAAATTGCTGTTTGTGAAAGCTTGCTGTGCGCAAATTGACCGCCACGTTTTGTACATTACAACAATGATTATACTTCAGAACTATTTCATTGGCTGTAAAGCACTTTCAGATCTCCTGTGGTCATGAAAATTGCGATATAAATGCAAGTCTTTTTTTTTCTTGCAGTTGGCCATCATGCCTGCATTGGCTTTTTGAATGGGCAAATCCAATTAGTTTCACTCCCCCAGTATTTCCCTACAGCTCTGCACATTTTTTCTTTTCAAGTATATATCCAATTCCCTTATATTCATAATGGCTGCTTTGCTAGATTGTGGTGTTCAACATTATTCTCTGGTGTAAAATTGCTGAGTGCAGGGAGATGGAATATAAATTAAGAACTAAACATAAAAATGTATTTGTACCTTGGGGTTTGCCTGTGCAGACTTCAAAGCACTGGGGCTATCAGCAAGATTGCTGTGACGTAGAGCTGGGTGGTATTAAAAGATTATCTTCAAACTTCATCCTCTCCTATTCCCCAATCTGTGGCTCCAACCGTCTGTCTAAAAGTGCGAGATCAGAAACCCATGAGCTGCCTGCACACACAGGATTGTTTCTTGTAATTGAGTTACATTCTCAGAATGCTGGTGACCTGCAGCAAGCAATTTTACAATTTCATAATTTGATGCCAGTTTGCAAGGAATCAAGAATGATATAATAAGAACACAAACTTGAATTCTCCATCCCATTTCCATTCTGATCTCTCTGTCCTCAGCCTCATACACTGTTCCAATGAAGCACAACACAGGTTCCAGGAACAGCACCTCATCTTTCTACTAGGCAGGCTATAGCCTTCTGGTCTTAACTTTGAGCTTAACAAATTTAGATCTTAACCCTCACTCCCATTTTCTCGGACAGCAAGTGTTGTAATTGGACGAGGGCTGCACTAGAGTCACTTGGACGGGAGGAGGTCCAGACTGCTGCCTGAGGTGGGAGGTCCTCTATCAGTGGACAGTTGGTGGGGTGGTCGACACCCCAGAGTCTACCATCTTTCTCTGCCACAGGAGCCTTCTCCTCTTTGCCAAACTTTTCACGTTTCCCTTCCCCTCTGCTATTCCGCCATTGTCATTTACACCATCCTTAGACCCATCTTTTGTTTCTTTCATCATTTTATCACCATCTTCTTTTAATCACTCCCGCCTTCCACCCTATCACAGACTCTCCAGTGTGTATGTGTCTATGGGTGTGTGTGTGTGTGTCTATGTGTGTGTGTGTCTGTGTGTGTGTGTGCTGTACCCAGGTGTCCATGAGTGTGTGTGTGTTATTAATAGGAACATAGGAAATAGGTACCAGAGTAGGCCATTCGGCCCCTCAAGCCTGCTCCGCCATTCAGACAGATCATGGCTGATCATCTACCTCTATGCTATTTTTCCCTCTATCCCCATATCCCTTAATGTCATTAATAGGAACATAGGAAATAGGTACAGGAATAGGCCATTCAGCCCGTCGAGCCAGATGTGTGTGTTTCTGTCTTGGCCAGAAATTTGAATCAAAATAGAAAATGCTGAAAACACTCTGGTTCTAAGGAAAGGTCATTGACCTGAAACATTAACCTCACCTCATGTTCCTCTCTCCACAGGAACTGCCTGACCTGCTGAGTGCTTCCAGCATTTTCTGATCCTGTTCTTACCTGATGGTGACACGTGTGGATTTTCCAACAGGGGCAGGAATCAGGTGACTTATTCCACCTCCCCCCCACCCCTCCCACCCACCCAGCTCGAAGGTACTGAGCCCAACTGTTGTGCCGAGACTTCGCACGGCTCTGAAGAATTGGCTGAGCACAGACTGCAGATTACATCTGGGCCCTATCAGGTCTCTTTCATTCATTCCCAAACAGGGCAGTGAATTTATGAACTATGCCAAGGAAGAGTTACATTAAACTATTTGAACAAACAATTAATTGTACGTGTCCATGGTCAGTCAGTCAGTGGATGCATTTTAAAGGCTTGCATTTATATAGAACCCTTTACATCCTCAGGACATCCCAAAGTGCTGCACAGTCAACAAAATACATGTGAAGTGTAGTCACCGTTGTTATGTAGGTGAAGCATGACCGCCAACATTTACACAGCAGGAGCCCACAAACAGCAAATGAAATAAATTACCAGATAATTGGTGGAGGGGTGAATTTCCTCCAGAAAAATGGCATAAGTCACAGTTCTAAACCCAAAGTTACAGTGAGCAGGGACTGGAGACCACCCCTGAACCCCCCAGGCCCAATTGTGGAAATTCATCCCCAATTATCTGGTTATTCATCTCATCTGCTTTAGTGATATTGATTGAGATAGATGTTGCCCAGAAAACCAGCAAGAACACTTCTGCTCTTCTGATGCCATGGGATCTTTTATATTCCATCTGAAATGGCAGACCATGCCTGGGTTTAACATCTTATCAGAAAGATGGTACTTCTACCGGTGCAGCACTCCCTTGGTACTGCCCCCCGACAGTGTGGCACTCCCTCAGTACTGTGCCTCTGACAATGCAGCACTCCCTCAGTACTGCCCCATCTGACAGTGCAGCTCTCCCTCAGTACTGCGCCTGACAATGTGTGCTCCCTCAGTGCAGCACCCACTCAGTGCTGCCCCTCCAATCGTGCAGCATTCCTTCAGTACTGCCCCATCTGACAGTGGGGCATTCCCTCAGTACTACACTGACGTGTCATCTGGATTATGTACTCCAGTCTCCGGAGTGGGACTTGAACTCTTCCCTCCTGGCTCAGAGCTGAGAGGCTACCAACTGAGCCATGGCTGACACTTTATATTGTAGATAGAATGACCACCTAACCTTTATCAGGCATTTGAAACATGGTTACATTTAAAGTTAATTTTCAGACTATTTGGTGCAACTACTTGACAAACAAGAGCACACAGGCTACAATATTGCTACCCACAGACTGTGAATAGACTGTCACCTACAATATCTCCATTACCTTATAAATTCACAACCTATTGCTTTCTATTATCCTGAGACTCACAATCTTGCATTTAGCCTTCTGTGACAAGAAGAATTGTGGTGAATAATAAACTTGCTTTCATTATAAACTGTGTAAACCTCCATTCAGTCTGCAGGTGAGACCCTGAGCCAACTGTTGCCTGTCATTTTAATTCTCTACCTTGCTCCCACTCTGACCTTTCTGTCCTTGGCCTGCTGCAGTGTTTCAAAGAAGCACAATGCAATCTCGAGGAACAGCAGCTTATCTATCGACTGGGCACTTTACAGCCTTCAGGACTCAACATGAAATTCCACAATTTTAGATTGTAACCTTTGCCCTTATTTTGTTTCATTTTTGGTTGCTTTTTTTTTTGTCTTGTTTCTTTCTTAATCACTTTGCTTTGTGTTTGGATGGCTGCTAGTCTGCCATTCATACCTCCTCTAGACACATCTTTTGTTTCTTTACTTGCCCCATTACCACTCCCTTTGGCTTTGCACCATGAAACCTTTTGTCATTTAATCTCTCCTGCCCTCCACTCTATTCCCTTTTGTTCTTCTCCACCCCCCCCCCCCCCCACAACTTTCACTCACTCAAAACCTATTACAATTCTAATTTTTCTCAGTTCTGATAAAAGGTCACTGACCTGAAATGTTAACTCCTTTCTCCACAGATGCTGCCAGACCTGCGAAGTATTTCCAACATTTCCGGGTTTTTTTTTTGTTTTACAATGTCTGATGCACTTCTAACTATCATTCTCCATCAACTTATTCTCCCCTCTCCCATCAATTTACTCTTTTCTCTGAAGAAGGGTTGATCCATAATGGAGTAACACAACACAGAATGAGGCCATTAGACCTATTGTGCCTGTGCTGGGTGTCTAGCTCCATCTGAGTCGCTGCCCTTTGGGTGAGCACTTCATGTGTGACCCTGTTCACTGTGTGACTGTCAGTTGGTTATTCCACTGTGCGGGTGGGAGGGGGGGCATTCCTCAAACAAAGCTTAATACAGTCCTCATCTGATGTCCGAGTTGGATAGCAATCAGGAACCAAATTCTTCCCTCCTAGATGAGAGGCAATTAGATCTTGTTTCCCCTGAATCTGACTAAAATTAGTCAACTCGACACAGGACTTTGGGCCCTAACAGTCTAAATCCAGTCATTTGTTGTCATTTTCTGTTCTCTCTACTGGACGTGTCAGCGTACACTGATTAGGGATGAAACTTTAAAGGATTTTCTCCAAGGCAATAAATCGAACACTCGAGAAACCTGAGCACAAAATCTAGTCTGGAATTCTAGTGCTGCACTGAGGGAGTGCTGAACTGTCGGAGGTGCCATCTTTCGGATGAGATGTTAAACTGAGACCCCATCTGCTCCCTCAGGTGGATAGAAAAGCTCCCATGGCACAATTTCAAAGAAGACCGGGGCAGTTCTCCCAATGTCCAATATTTATCTTTCACACAACTTCGCTAAAAAATGGATTATCAGGTCATTATCACATTCCTGTTTGTGGGAGCTTGCTGTGCACAGATTCGCAGAGCTTCCTACATTGCAACAGTGATTACACTTCAACAAGTGGCTGTAAAGCATTCTGGGACATCCTGAGGCTGTGAAAGGCGTTATATAAATGCAAGTCTTTCTTTCTTTAATGTCTTATTGAAAGGCCATGGGACAACTCACTGCAACTTTACAACATTATGGAAATGTTGAGTTCAACAATTTCAGATGATAACCACTGCTTATAATTCTGTTGTTGCCATTTACAACTCCTCCAGACCCAACTTTTGTTTCTTTACTGAGCTCATTACCATCCCCTTTTTGCACCCTCATCCCTTCTGTCATGTAATCACTCCTGCCTTTCCTTTTGTTCTTTCCTCCCCTCCCCTCTTTCCTTGCCTCTGTTCTTGCTTAAAAACTGCTACATCTCTAACTTTTTCCAGTTCTGAAATAAGAACCATAAGAAATAGGCCCCTTGAGCCTGCTCCGCCTTTCAATACGATCATAGCTGATCTGATCGTGGCCTCAACTCCACTTTCCTGCCTGTTCCCCATAACCCTTGACTTCCCTATAGTTCAAAAATCTGTCTATCTCAGCCTTGAATATATTCAATGACTCAGCCTCCACAGCTCTCTGGAGTAGAGAATTCCAAAGATTCACAACCCTCTGGGAAAAGAAATTCCTTGACCTTCATCTCCGTCTTAAATGGCAACCCCCTTATTCCGAAACTATGTCCCCTATTTCTAGATTCCCCCATAGGGGGAAACATCCTCTCAACATCCTCTAATCTGTCAAGTCCGCTCAGAATCTTATTTGTTTCAATAAGATCACCTCTTATTCTTCTAAACTGCAATGACGAGAGATCATTGACCTGAAACATTAACTCTGTTTCTCTGTCCACAGCCTGACCTACTGAGTATTTTTAGAATTTTCTGTTTCTATTTCATTTCAACACTTCCTAAATACAAGGCTTTCACGGAGGTCATTGTCCCAGGTATATAAACCTCATTTTGCTTCAGAAAGGGAAGGGTTTATACTGTTGTACTGGAGTCTTTATTGTGGGGAAGGTAGTCTTGAATAATCCTCCTGATGGCTCATTGGGTACAGACACCACCGGACGGACCACTGATCAGGAAGCTCTGATAAATCAACCCTCAGTCTTTGCTGTTAGCTGACCTCATACGGAGAGTTGGTGAGACATTACAACTGGTCTCAGTGTGCTGGGCTAGGGAGAGGGGTGAATCCTTGGTTCCCCTTCCTCACTACATCTTTGCTGGAAAGTGCGTGTGTTCGGAGATTGGACGAATATAGCTTCAGGCTCAGCTGTGATGTTCCTTACGATCAAACTGTCTAGAAGTGTCCAAACCTTTTAACTCAGCAGACTGCTTGAGCTGTTAATGGAGCCTCAGGGATCACGCCTCAAGTTTCATCCATTTTCACATCCCAAGTGACTAATTAATGACTCCTTGATGACTTTTTTCCAATTTTTCAACGTTGCTGGGATGCCTCGCTCGACCTGGCCTTGTTGTGATGATACATAATCTGCAGACATAGTTTCAGATAAATACAGCCAGCATGGTTACTGAGAAAGAGACAGGGAAATGGAATTAGATTTCCCAAATCAGCACTGCAGCCTGGGAACCAATGTGAAGTTCAAAGAAATCAGTGCAATTAGATTTTCACTATGAAGGAAAAGGGCATTTATAACAGGGAAAATATAATTATTGATCATAATTGAATTACATGAAAGATGTTAGTTGTCCCCATGTGACACACGGGAATCAAATTTTAAGTAAAATGTAATCTGTGGCATGTGGCTCTTATCTCTACTCTCATGTAATCACATTCTTTGGGATACTTAATCGGTAACATGAAAAGGTTGCATAAGTATAAATGTTATAAAGAGATATCTGTCTTTGAGATGCAGCATTAAACCGAGGCCCTGTCTGCCCTCTCTCTTTGATGTAAAAGATCCCATGGCACTATTGCGAAGAGGAGCAGGGGAGTTATCCCCACTGTTCTGACCAATATTTATTCCTCAACCAACATCACTAAAAACAAATTATCTGGTCATTAGCTCACTGCTGTTTGTGGGATCTTGCTGCGCACAAATTGCCTGCCGCGTTTCCTACATTACAATAGTGACTACACTTCAAAAGTACTTCATTGGCTGTAAAGAGTTTTAGGATTTCTTGAAGTTGTGTAAAATGCTATATAAATGCAAGTCTCTTTTTTTTTTCTTTGTCTCTCCCTGTCTTCTGGTTTTCTCTCTCTTTCTTGTCTCTGTCTCCTCTCTTGGCCCTCTGTCTCTCTTTGTTTCACTGTCCTCTGTTCTCTCTCTCTTTCTTTTCTCTCTCCTCTCTCTCACCTTCCATCTCACTGCCTTCTGTTCTTCTCGCCCACTTTAAGGTCACACTATATCTTTGGAAAGATGCTAATATCGTCAAGAATATTAATTCCTGCTTCAAAAGTCATTTCCTCTCTGAATAGGGGCAATGGGAGAGAACTGGCTGGGGCCACAGGGAGTGGGAGAAAATGCATGAGTTATTTATAATCACCTGACCTGGAAGTCTGGTAAAGGTTGCTCCCTGAGAGATCAAAATCCACCAATTGATGAGCAACCTTCTTTGGTCCTCAAAACAGTTTGAAGGTGATTTGTCCATAAACACAAAGACGAGGAGGCCAGGCAGGAGAAGAATCAAAGGAGCGCGTGGGGTTGCTTTCAGCCTATAGATGCCTCTTGAACACCACCGGTCTGGGGTGCAAACTGAAATGTTATTTCAGCTGCACAGTTGCTTTTATAGTGGGTTTCTCTTAGTCTTAGTGGGGCTGGGTCTTCCTAATAACTGAGTCTCCAGTAAGTTTGCTTTGGGGTTGCCATCAGAACCTTGCATTAGGATCCAGTGGCATTAGCACTGGGGAGGCGGTGGCATAGTGGTGTTGTCACTGGACTAGCAACCCAGAGACCCAGGGTATTGCTCTGGGGACATGGGTTCAAATCCCACTGGAGCAGCAGGTGGAATTTGAATTCAATTAATAAATCTGGAATTAAAAGCTAGTCTAATGATGGCCATGAAACCATTGTCGATTGTTGTAAAAACCCATCTGGTTCACTAATGTCCTTTAAGGAAGGAAATCTGCTGTCCTTACCTGGTCTGCCCTACATGTGACTCCAGACCCACAGCAATGTGGTTGACTCTTACATGCCCTCTGAAATGGCCGAGAAGCCACTCAGTTGTATCTAACTGATAAAAAGGAATGAAACCGGACGGACCACCCGGCATTGCCCTCCTCACATGGGACTGCAGCGGTTCAAGAAGGCAGCTCACCACCACCTTCTCAAGGGCAATTAGGGATGGGTAATAAATACTGGCCTGGCCAGTGACGCCCACATACCATGAATGAATTTTTAAAAAAAGCACGAGTCTCACGTAATATTAAAGCAGCTTATGCTGCTGCTGTTTGTAGCTACTCCTACCAGGAGATCCAATGTCAATGGTATGTCACACTTGTCTATCTTGCACCATCCTCACACACCCACTGTGACTCATCTGCAACTGCTCTGTGACATCCATCATCCAACTACGCCTAGGTCAATCCCTCTTTCTGCTACCCTCCACTTTGCCGTCTAGAAAAGATCTCTGTAACTTTTCAGCTCTGTTCAAATGGCCAAAATACTGACATTTTCTTTTCTGGATGTCACTTCGTAGAGTTCTTTTTGCTCTTGCAATTTCAAGCACCTCTTCATTTGTCTTATGGTCTGTATAGGAATTTTAAGCATACATCTTAGCATCCACATTTCAAAGGCCTCTATATTCTTCCACACAGATATTTACTTATTGTTAAATTAACCACTCATTATACACTGTGCCTGATATTAACTGCAATGAGACAATATCCAGCACAGGGTATAACGAGCGGTTGGTCTGATAGCGCCCTATTTGCGTGAATGACCGATTTAAATTTCTACCTCACAATCTTTCACCTCAAAGAGCAGAAAATTCATCAAAAAATAGGCACAAAAAACAGAAGTTATGATCTGGAATGCACTGCTGAAAGGGCAGTGGAAGCAGATTCAATAATAACTTTCAAAGGGGAACTGGCTAAATACTTAAAAAGGAAACATTTTCAGGCCTATTGAGAAAGAGCAGGGGAGTGAGACTAACTGGGCAGCTCTTTCAAAGTACAGAGAGAATGGGCCAAATGGTCTCCTGTGCTGTAGGATTTTATGAATGACCTGAAAGGTCAGCCTGACATCTATACTACATTCTGATCCATCATCATTTACCTGGATCAATAAATCTCTTAGAACATAGAACATATAGTTGCTGGACCATTACTGTTTCAGTGTACTGTTGCCACTTACAAGTTGACACTGTGACATTTTAAATGTCATTTTTCACAATGATAAAGAGGATGCCATTTTGATGGCTCTGTGTTTCTGATTTTTTTCCCCATCTCTTTCCATCATTCTCTACAGCATGCTTTCAGACACTGTTTTATTTCTGTATCTCTCTTTTTATGGAGCATTCAGGTGGATTAATGCATTGCACAGGCAGGACTGAGAAATATACGCATCCCCGTTCTGTTGAGACAGATGCAGTTAAAACAAGACAAGCAGTTTTAACATGGCAAAAGAACCAGGGGGGAAACAAGGAGAATTCATTTTTATGCAGTGACTCGTGATCTGGAATCCACAGCTTGAAGGAGGTTCAGCAGTGACTTTCAAAAGGAAGTTAGATACATACTTAAAAAGGAAAAAAAATTGCAGGGTTATGGGGAAAGAGCAGGGGCTAATTGGATAGCCCTTTCACAAATGGGCCAAATGGCCTCATACTGTGCTGGGTGTTTCCATGAGTCTCTGAGGTACCTTATATTGTTGCATCACTTCTGAACATTGTTTCTGTCTCCAATCGAGTTTCATCCTCATCTCCTGAAGGTGCTGACTTGCACTGAGTCCCATTTCCAGGTAGCCCAGTGGTACCTTGCTCAAGTAGCCAGTCAGCAAGTGAGTGTCAGCCCAGTAATTAAATGCCAGCATGCTACTCGACAAGCATTGCAGCTCTGCCCAGTCTTTCCTAGAGAGATACAGCACTGAAACAGGCCCTTCGGCCCACCAAGTCTGTGCTAACCATCAACCACCCATTTATTCTAATCCTACATTAATCCCATATTCCCTACCACATCCCCACAATTCTCCTAACACCTACCTACACTAGGGGCAATTTACAATGGCCAATTTACCTATCAACCTGCAAGTCTTTGGCTGTGGGAGGAAACCAGAGCAGTCTTGTCACAGCTCGGCCCTGGCCTGACGCCCATGTATCCTTACACTTTACCACAGAGGTCAATAGTGTCAGAAGTGGGAATGTAGAATGACCTTTATACCTGCTGGCCCTGGGTAAAGAACTCAATTTCAGTGCCGGTATCACCACCTGCTGAGAAAACTTGCATGATTTACAGACCAGAGATTGAAGCACAAATCCTTCTAGTTCGGTTCCAACTGGGCAATGCAGTAATAAACCAAACTATTGGGAAAAAAACATTGTTTGCACATTATTGAGGTCTTCTACTTTCTACTTACTGATTAGTAATCTGAAGCTGATTCAATGACATCCCCCACCTTGAAAGGAGACAATCCTCTGATCCAGATCACCAGGCGTCATCCAGAAATGACAAAGTTAACTCCATACGTAGTGGTCACCATCACATCTGAACAATTTTCTGACTCAACTATAAACATTAGTCCTTCTTGTCTAATTAGTTCCTCATATCTTTTTCTGCCCCTTCCCAATCTCAGTAGCCCACCTGCCACTGAGGGATTGGTGATTTTCCCTTTGCCTCTTTGACGCAGGTGTTGTGGAGGGTTGGGGGGTGAGGGTATGAGAGTGTGTGCTGGGGTGGGCTGGGCACCTGGTGACCCTCTGCTAAGGAATTCCCCTCAGCATCGTGGCTGAATTGAGGAACCTGCCTCCATCGGGGGAGGGGGACATCAGACTGGATGCATTACTATGTTCCCATATGTGAAGGACTGGGAGTTGCAGTGGTTTAGACATTGTGGTGTAGTGGTTATGTTACTGGATTAATAATCCAGTTAAAATCCAAATAAAATATTTTCTGAGTTGCTTTGCATTGCGGCCCTCACTCATCGCCACTGTCACCCTATTCTTGCAGTTGTCAAAGCCCTTTAACAGTCTCAGTGCAGATCCGAGTAGGAATGGGGAACAGACACAAACGCAAAAATGTCCCTAATTTGGCACAATAGGACGGCTGATACAACAGGAGGACGACTGCTGTTGTAGTTCTTCTCCACGTTCTGAACTACATTAATGAAGTTTTACCCTGTATCAAACGAAGCTGTTGCCGATCTGGGAATGCTTGTGCTTGCCAATGCTTTCCTGAACTAGGAAAGTGCTTCATCCGCAGCACAAAATTCCCCACCTCATAGTGCACAAAATTCAAAGAAAGACATTTAAATTGATAACCCAACACCCTTACCATTATATTGCTCAACAAATTGGTGTGGAGACTTGCCTTGGGCAATATTGCATCAGCTGCCGCTTAGGACCGTGTAATATTCCGTTCAGCTACAGTCAATAAAACAAAATATCTGGCAGGATGTATAATAGATGGTCGATGCAATACGGCTCGTCAACCTGTGCGGAGTTTGCAAGTTCTCCCTGTGACCGGGTGGGTTTTCGCCGGGTGCTCCGGTTTCCTCCCACAATCAAAGACTTGCAGGTTGATAGGTAAATTGGCCATTATAAATTGCCCCTAGTGTAGGTAGGTGGTGGGAGAATTGAGGGAAGGTGGGGATGTGGTAGGGAATATGGGATTAATGTAGGATTAGCATAAATGGGTGTTTGTTGGTCGGCACAGACTCGGTGGGCCGAAGGGCCTGTTTCAGTGCTGTATCTCTGAAAAAATAAATAAAAATAAAAATAAATAAATAAACCAAGAGAAATTTCTACCCCATTAGTCTTAACAACAACTTGCATTTATATAGTGCCTTTAACATAGCAAATCGCCCAAGGCGCTTCACAGGAACAATGATCGAACAGAATTTGACATTGAACCAAAGAACTTGATCAAAGAGGTAAATTTTAAGGAGGGACTTAAAGGAGGAGAGAGAGGCAGAGAGATTTCGGGAGGGAATTCCAGAACTTAGGGTCCACGCAGCTGACAGCACGACCGCCAATGGTGAGACAAAGGAAAGAGAGGCTGTACAAGAGGCCATAGTTAGAGGAACTCAGAGGTTACCTCTCCAATTATCTCCCTTCTTAGGATATTTCTGTGACAGCCGAAGGATTTGAGGAAACGAGGCTTGCAGAGTTAATGATGCAGTGTAGTGTGGAATGTTATGTATTGCGCTTAGTGTAAACAAAGGCCTGTCTATAAATTCGCCCTGTAACTTTTATAGGAACCTAGGACTTTTATAGGTATAATAACTTGGTGAGATCTATTATAAAGTGCACCTTTTACTCTGCATCATTGGCATGACTCATAACTACAGTACACTGAATACAAAATAACCTCCCTTTCACTCCAGTAACTCAACATGATTCATCACTTTTTGACCAACTTGCAAGTTTATCTTTCTTTACACAATATTAGAGTGTGGAACACAAATCTGCTTCAATCCTAGATACTACATCAGTGTAAAGAACCTATCTAATCTTATTATAACGTTGCATTGAATCATCATGATCTAAGAAGGAATAGCTTGTGTAAAGTTTCAAAACACTTGATTATACAGCAGCTCAGCCTCTGATTTCCAACTCTTATCTTGCAGTCTCCTCCCAAAAGTTGGGTTTGATTTCCTTCTTACCTCTGAGTCAGAAGGTCATAATCCAGGCTGCCACTCCAGTGCACTAAAGGCCTGCTACCCGACCTGAATCCGACGGGACACGACGACATGTGTCGGGTTCGGGTCGGGTTGGGTCGGACTGAGTTCTGGTCCGAGTCGGGCCGGGTCCGGGTCGGACACACACAGCACGAATTGTTCAAAGTTAAAAACTTACCTGAGCTGCGAGTCCGGGACGTCAAGCAGGGAAACTCTGAGTCTGGGCAGTGAGCGTGTGAGCGTCTCTATGACGCCATCACGCTCATGCTGCAGCTTCCTGAAGATTGGGAGTTGGAAGGTAAGTAAAGGGAACTTTCCGGTGGTCGGGTCGGGTCAGGCTCGGGGGGAAACTGGAGGGACTTGGGCCGGGTCGGGCTCAGTTCTGATGTGGTTCCGTCAGGTTCGAGTAGGGTTTTTTTGTGTGAATTGAGCAGGCCTTTACAGTGCACTACTGAGGGAGCACTGCACTGTCGGACGTACCATCTTTCAGGTGAAACATTAACTCGAGGCCCAGTCTGCCATCTCAGGTGAACATAAGAGATCCCACAGCACTATTTCGAAGAAAAGCAAGGGAGTTCTCTCCAGTGTCCTGGTCAATATTCTTCCTCCAACATCACTAAGAACAGATCATGTGGTAATTCATCTTAATGCTGTTTGTGGAATCTTGCTGTGCACAAAAATGACTATTGTGTTTTCCACATTACAACATTGACTACACTTCAGACCAACTTAATTGGCTGTAAAGTCCTCCTGCGGTCCTGAAAGGGGCTATATAAATTCAAGTTCTTTATTCTTTCTGCACCTTCTTGTGTTCTAAAAATTCTTGTAGAAGCAGACACTCCTCATCAGAACTGCTGCTGAATTAAGGTCGATGCCTGACTGTCCACCTTCCCCAATTCATGGCAACCATCCAGGTCTCAGCACATTGACACATCCAGATACGCTTATGCCTTTTTAAAATATCATTAGCAACCAAGGCAACCCTCTGTCTCAAGATCTTTAACATACAATCAATGAAATGTGCAGGAGGCTTTGTAAGAAACCTCAAGCAATGCCAACTAACGTCTAAGGAACGAAGACTCTATGAGCATATCTGGTGCATCACAGAGAATGAGCAAAGTGGACTGCCAGCCATCGCATTACAGATGGCATCCCACAACACAAAGCTGGCTGACCTCTACAGCATAAATTATAGACCAGTCAGTCTTACGTCGGTAGTGGGCAAATTATTGGAGAGGATTCTGAGAGACAGGATTTATGATTATTTGGAAAAGCATAGTTTGATTAGAGACAGCCAGCATGGCTTTAAGAGGGGCAGGTCATGCCTCACAAGCCTTATTGAATTCTTTGAAGATGTGACAAAACATGTTGATGAAGGAAGAGCAGTGGATATGGTGTATATGGATTTTAGCAAGGCGTTTGATAAGGTTCCCCATGGTAGGCTCATTCACAAAGTAAGGAGGCATGGGATACAGGGAAAGTTGGTTGTCTGGATACAGAATTGGCTGGCCCATAGAAGACAGAGGGTGGTAGTAGACGGAAAGTATTCAGCCTGGAGCTCGGTGACCAGTGGTGTTTCCGCAGGGATCTGTTCTGGGACCTCTGCTCTTTGTGATTTTTATAAATGACCTGGATGAGAAAGTGGAAGGCTGGGTTAGCAAGTTTGCCGATGACACGAAGGTTGCTGGAGTTGTGGATAGTGTGGAAGGCTGTTGTAGGTTGCAACGGGACATTGACAGGATGCAGAGCTGGGCTGAGAAGTGGCAGATGGAGTTCAACCTGGAAAAGTGTGAAGTGATTCATTTTGGAAGGTCGAATTTGAATGCGGAATACAGGCTTAAAGACAGGATTCTTGGTAGTGTGGAGGAACAGAGGGATCTTGGGGTCCATGTCCATAGATCGCTCAAAGTTGCCACCCACGTTGATAGGGTTGCTAAGAAGACGTATGGTGTGTTGGCTTTCATTAACAGGGGGATTGAGTTTAAGAGACACGAGGTTATGCTGCAGCTCTATAAGGCCCTGATTCGACCACACTTGGAATATTGTGTTCAGTTCTGGTCGCCTCATTATAGGAAGGATGTGGAAGCTTTAGAGAGGGTGCAGAGGAGATTTACCAGGATGCTGCCTGGACTGGAGGGCATGTCTTACGAAGAAAGGTTGAGAGAGCTAGGGCTTTTCTCATTGGAGCGAAGAAGGATGAGAGGTGACTTGATAGAGGGGTACAAGATGATGAGAGGCATAGATAGAGTGGATAGCCAGAGACTTTTTCCCAGGGCGGAAAGGGCTATCACCAGGGGGCATAATTTTAAGGTGATTGGAGGAAGGTTTCGGGGAGATGTCAGAGGTAGGTTCTTTACACAGAGAGTGGTGGGTGCGTGGAATGCACTGCCAGCGGTGGTAGTAGAAGCAGATACATTAGGGACATTTAAGCGACTCTTGGATAGGTACATGGATGATAGTAGTATGAAGGGTATGTAGGTAGTTTGATCCTAGAGTAGGTTAAAGGTTCGGCACAACACCGTGGGCCGAAGGACCTGTACTGTGCTGTACTGTTCTATGTTCTATGTTCTATAACTTGGCTCTGCTCCTTTGATACCAGACTCAGAATTTGCAACATCAGTTAGGCAATGGGTGAAACAAAACTGAAGTTGGCTAGCTCAGAGCTGCACTCATGCTCCGAGAAGTAGCACTTGAAAAGCCTGTAACATGTGTTTAATGCTTGCAGTGGGTCTTAGAAGCTTGGGACTGAAAAGTGATGCCTTTTGGAGTGGGAATCGCAGCAGGGGAAGTGGCGGTGGGGGTGGGGGGGGTGGGGAGTGGGAGGGTGGTGGGTGGGAGACAGAAAATACGGCAGACCCATCCACCTGGAAATCCAGTGTCGTGACGTCAGTTCCAGATTTGGTCAGTGGTGGGAAAGCTCCAAGGCGGTGACACCCCGAAGCGACAGAAGTGCAATTTAAATTGCTGAACAGATAGTTATCATACATTAGCATGCAATTGAAAGTGATTCAATGGGGGGGCTTGGAATTATGTGGATGACGGGCGGCCCTCACATGCCTTCAGATTCCCTGCTGCTGGAAAGGTGGCAGCACTGCACAAAGCCTTTAGTGCAGCAAATGGAAGGCAGCCATGACCAGCACTGCATCAGGGATGAGGGGGGAGTGGAGGCCATTGTCAGCCTACAGTGCTGTACACTCCACACGGATGGGCGTGTTGCCAGGTGGCACTACCGCCTGGGCATGTTGCTGAGTGATCTACACAGGTATCCATACCATTGGATGTAAGGGTTGACTCTCAGCGAGAGTGAGAGTGAGGAAGCTGAGAGGAGCAGCAAAGGCAAAGGTCCCAAGGCAACTTTGTCTCTGCAAGGACCGTGCTTTGGAGATTTAATGATCACCTGGCATGGGTCTCATACACCCGTCTTTGTGAACCCCCATGGCATGATGCAGTGCCTCTGACGGAGGCACACTGAGTGGCGGGCCAAGGAGGCAAGAAACAATCTCGTACTTACCCGCTTCCAACCACCCTGATGGCCTCTCAAAGTGAAATCAATAAAAACTCACTTCAATGCATTCAGTCTGTCGCCTCCTTTCTATCTGGATTCCATGCCAAGCAGCCAGTTTACCCACATGCTCTGGCACGTGTGAGACGCTTACCAAAGGGGAGGCTGTGGCTACACTGGCAGCCCAACATGGGAGAAAGGTGAAGTCAGCATCCCACAATTAAGGCATGAAAGAATAAGCATTTTTCACAATGAATATTAACTTTACTAATGAAAAAACTTTATAACAGAAAACAAATGGCAAATGTCAGACACCCATGAAACCCCAAGCGTGTCTAGGTGGTTTGCTTTATACATTTTCGAGTGCTTCTCCAATGTGTGACCCCTTTGCTAGCCGCTGGCCTAGAGGCAGGCTGCTGATCAGGCTGCCCCTTGGCTTGCGATGACTTCGGCAGGCATCCTCTGGCTGCCTGAGGCCTGGCGTGCCCCAGCTGCCTGAGGGTTTCCTGGACATGTGCAGGACTCTCCTCAGGCGTCGTGGCTGCTGGAGCGGGGATCACGGCAGAGGGACTGAGGAGCCACTGTCCACATCAGAGCACCCTGAGGGGGGCCCCCAACTGTGGACATCAGCCTCTCCTCCACCCTTTCAAGGCTCTTTTGAACCTCCCTGCTGGCCAGAGAAGGATGAGGACCTAGACCTTGCCACTGCTGCATTGAGCTCTTGGCCAAGGTGATGGTGTGCAGGTTTGTGCACATCAGTGGCATCTGGCTCTCCAGGAGGGTCGCCAACCTCTCGATGGATGGAGCCATGTGCTCATACACTTAAGACATGGCAGCAGTCATAGTATGGACGGGCTCCATTGTCCGCTCATGGCTACCCATTGCCTCTGGCATCACTGCCAAATATTGCCTTACTTCTCTCTGCAACTCCAGCATGCCCTGTGCTGTCGAACCCAGAGGCTCATCATCATCCTGGGGCTCACCTTGGCCTGGACACCCACAGTCCGCTGACTGTTCAGTGGTCTCGGCTGTCTCAGCTTTAGCCAGCTGCTTGGGCGTGCTTGTGGTGCTTTTACCAGCTTGTGACCCTGATTTGATAGCCGAGTGTAAACCCACCGAGGTCAAAGAATCTGCATTGGTGGAAGGTGCAGGAGAGTGTCACTTTAGGCCCCCAACCTGCCAAGAATGAGGCACATCAATTTTGTCATGAACATTGATTTTTTAACTGTTGTTGAAGCGAGGAAATGAGTTGTTAAACAGATCAGCCATGGCTGGAAAATAACATTTACATACTGACAGACATCAAAGGTGAGGATGCGCATTCCAGGGCCTGCTAAGGAGGATACAATCCACAAGGGCCAGGACTGATTAGACCAGCTGGTCACATAACTAACTGGCTGTTCCAGGGTTTTCTTTTGAACTGGCCACAGAGAGTTTGAACTCAGAGTGTCTGTTTGCTCCTGGACTGAGAAGATCTCTCTCCTGTCTGCTCCCATCTCTTTCTCACAAGCCTCTGAATCCACTGAAGACACATGAACCCCGAGAGAGAAAAGCCTCCTACAGTGAACAAGGTTTAAGAAGAATACTGGGCCCCAACGAAAAGCAAGATCTACCTACAATCAAAGACTCTACAGTGAGCTCCAAGAACCGTAACAACAACTCTTCAGATATTGCCTCAAACCTTTCCACTTTATTTCTTCTGCTCTTTTCTGTCTCTATTTGCATGTCTGTATCGTGTATGCATGCTAGCATGGGCGAGTCGTGTATCCGTAGGTGTTAACAGAATTAGAGTTTAAGTTTAATAAATTTCAACTTTCTTTTCTTAAACCTAAGAAAATCTTTTGTGCTGGTTTCTTTGTCTTATAATTGGAAAGCGATGAACAAGGATTCACCAAGAGGGAGCTAAAAACATGGCGTGTTTAAAATTAAACCCAGGTGAAGGCTGAGAGGGACCTCAAGACCCCTTTCTCACCGGGTCGTAACAAGAGTCATGTGACAATGCATCCTCTGACTGCTCCTCCTCAGGGGTTGATGCTGTCCCCCTTTAGCTGGAATCTCCTGCGGCTGCTGACCTGCATGAGAGAACACAGACATCTGTGGCTTAGGCTGTGCAGATCTCATCCTAATATCCATACGTGATGTGGATCTACAGAAGTATGTTGAATGTCATTTGAAGACAATCCTCACTCGCTTGCATGGAGACTCCAGTCTCACCATCCGCTACTGAGCGGCCGCCCTGGGTCTCCGCTAACTCCTGTGCCTCCTCTTCAGCTGTCGAGAGAGGCCGTATGTCTGGAATTCCTCTGCCAGTCCTTCAGGTCTCTCTGTTGTTATGGACCCGCTTGTCCTGCAAGTGGAAAGAGGGAGATTGTAGACTTTGCAGGAAGAGCGAGAGAACAGCTCTGCTAGTGGCAGCCCTTCATCCCCTGCTGGAGTTTCCTACATGGTTCATCCCCATGTCAGTTCTCAGGGGAGTTAATGGGGGTGAGCTTTGTAAGATAGTGGCCTGTGGCCAAGATGCAGAAATGCATCTGGCCGGATGTGGTGATTAAATGCCTGCTACCCGACCCGAACCCGACGGGACCTGACAGCATGTGTGGGGTTCAGGTTGGATCGTGTCCCTCTTCCGGGTCCGGCTTTCGGGCTCGGGTCAGGCCGGACACATACAGTAAGTGCTCTGCCGGTATGTATTAAAAATAAAAAATTTACCTGAGCTGGGAGTCCAGAATGAAACTGAGTCTGCGCAGTGAGCGAGTGATGTCACTATGACATCATCACGCAGGCGCTGCAGCCTCGTGGAGCTTCCCAGTCGGAAGGTAAGTAAAGGGATGGTCAGGTCGGGCTTGGGTCGAGTGTGGATCGGGCTCGGAGCGAAATTGGAGGGACTCGGGCCGGGTCAGGCTTGGGTCCGCTGTGGAGCGGTCGGGTTCGGGTTGGGTTCTTTTTCCTGAACTGAGCAGGCTTTTAGTGGTGATGCCCTACCCTCTTTGTCAGTGCCTTTGTTGTGCCTCCCTTCCCATGTTGCACTACCTCCTGCATAGCCATATGCAATCCCCAAAGTGGAGAGAGATGTGAAGCACTCACCTTGGCAGAACAAAGGAAGTCATTGACTCCATTTCTGCACTGCACACATTTTTGGGGGGTGACCCCACTGTACCCCATAGCATAGAAGGCTACAGGCCAAGTGCTGGAAAACGGGATTAGGATAGATAAGTGCTTGATAGCTGGCATGGACATGATGGGCCGAAGGGCCTGTTTCTGTGCTGTATAACTCGATGACTGCTGACCTCCTCTGTGATCTCCATCCAGGCTTGCTTGGTCAGACGGGAGGACCTCTTCCTGCCATCCCTTGGGAATAGAACCTCTCGCCTTTCCTTTGCAGCCTAGAGGAGAATCTCCAGGGAGGTATCACTGAACCATGGGGCCACCTGGTGTTTTTCCTCTGCCATCCTGCGATGTCCTTCTCCGGGGCGGGGCAGGGATAGGGTTCAGGGGTCACTCCAACACCTGTTTCAGCAGAGAACAGTAAGTGACTCAAAGTCAGCAATGAAAGCAGGGCTTTAAATATGGCGCCAACACCTGCTCCGGAGTCATCTGACGCCACAATCGGTGCTTCAAAGCCCACCCTCATAGAGAGATACAGCACTGAAACAGGCCCTTTGGCCCACCGAGTCTGTGCTGACCAACAACCACCCATTTATACTAACCCTACATTTCATCCCATATTCCCTACCACATACCCACCTTCCCTCAATTCTCCTACCAGCTACCTACACTAGGGGCAATTTACAATGGCCAATTTACCTATCAGCCTGCAAGACTTTGGCTGTGGGAGGAAACCGGAGCACCCGGCGGAAACCCACACGGTGACAGGGAGAACTTGCAAACTCCGCACAGGCAGCACGCAGAACTGAACCCAGGTCACTGGAGCTGTGAGGCTGCGGTGCTAACCACTGCGCCACTGTGCCACCCTCATTATGTAATTGGACGGGCTCCGCGCCTCCTTTATGATAATTGGCCACCCACCGCGTGATTGCGGTGGGCTCGCCACCTGCGTGACGAGTGGCGAAGACGCAACTTCCAGGCCTGCCACCAGAACCCGTGACGGGTTAACTAAATTCAGCTCTAGGTGTGCACTTGAAATGACTTTTGGCGTTTCGCAGTCTGTGCACATTTCAATTCTGACAACTGTCGAGCAGCTTTAGACCGATGCTCTGAGCTGCAAGGTTGAGTCAGGAGACCTGGAACAAATTGCCATTAGATACTGCAGCAAACACCTTTCTTCTTAGTGCATGTATAGGTTACGTAATTAATGATTTAGCCTTCTTGGTGGTCCTGTGTTATAGGCCAAGGATAGAGAAGCCTTTCCAGTGAATTACTATGCTGCAGAAAGGGCTGTATACAGGAATAATTCCAAATTACACTTTCCATCTTCTGTTTGCTACAGTGATATTTCAGGTGCATAATAGAAGCTGGGAAATTTGATTACAGGAGTGTATCAGTCACCTTTATTTCTGGCAATTTTTTTGCTCATCAAGATGAGGATGTTAGTGTAAGAAATGGAACTGTCTCGTTTCATATCAGGCTCATGATAAGCATTCCCAGCTCAGGAACAGCAGAACCAGCTGTTGTCTGAAGCCTCTTTGGTGCTGAAGGATTAATTAGCTGATCATAAGAAAGGTCAGCAATCTGAAACATTAACTCTCTCTCTACTGATGGTCCCTGACCTGCTGAGCGTTTTCCAGCCTTTTCTGTTTTTATTTCAGAATTTCAGCATCTGCAGTACTTTAGGATGGGTTACCTCACAGCTGGTTGGCCTGCCTCACACTTCCGTGCTATCATCTACCTCTGAAGGTTGCACGTTATGAAGAGCTCATTCTTGTGTCTGGCAGGAGTCCTTGGACAAAGTCCTCATTGTTGGTAAAGGCGTCTCTGCTCAGCCCCAACAATGTGCCTCAGCCCCAAGTGCAGGGGAGTGCTTCCTACTGCAGTGGAGTTTCCCTTACTGCAGTGGAGCATCCCAACCGCATGGGAGTGTCTCCTACGGCAGTGAAGTGTCCCCTGCTGCAGTGAGTGTCCCACTAATTGCATTAATTTGTCATGTAGCATCACACTGTAATTCAATGACTTGCACACACCGTGAATACACTGAAATTAAGATAAATCTGTCCATGCAAAAAAATCACCTGGAATTGATTGAGAAACAGTTCTAACCTTAGCCTCCAAAGCAAAGGCTCTGCTCTCTTGATGTTACCTTGAAAATGTCAGCGATACCTCCCATTAGGAATCTTCAATAACTGATGTGGTACTAACACTGTCTGCCTTCAAGCAAGGTGTGAATAAATACGTTTCTTCTTAAGTGCTAAATTCACTTCATTGATCTGCGCTCAATTAGGGGGATTGCTCTGATGTTGCTAAGCTTTGTGCTATTTGCAACTTGCTCAATCCAAAGTCAATCAGCCCAGTCTAAAAGTTTAACCACTGAGGGGGAATTTTAATCTTCCCTGATCAGCAGGAAAGAGCGTGGAGCAGTTCAAGTGGAGCAGTTCCATTACCCACTCCATTCCTGCCAATTGCCCCTTTTTACAGCCATTGGCTTTGGCTGGGAATGAGGTCCATTAATAAGTGGGGATCAGGCCCCCATCATTTTGTTTTATTCTTTCATGGGATGTGGGCATCACTGGCTGAGACAGCATTTGTTGCCCATCCCTAATTGCCCTTGAGAAGGTGGTGGTGAGCTGCCTTCTTGAACCGCTGCAGTCCATGTGGTGTAGGTACACCCACAGTGCTGTTAGGGAAGGAGTTGCAGGATTTTGACCCAGCGACAGTGAAGAAAAGGCAATATAGTTCCACGTCAGGATGGTGTTTGATTTGGTGGAAAACTTGCAGGTGGTGGTGTTCTCATGTATCTGCTGCCCTTGTCCTTCTAGCTGGTAGAAGTTGCTGGTTTGGAAGGTGCTGTCGAAAGAGACTTGGTGAGTTGCTGCAGTACATCTTGTATATTGTACACACTGCTGCCACTGTGTGCTGGTGGTGGAGGGAGTGAATGTTTGTGAATGGGGTGCTGGTCAAGCGGGCTGCTTTGTCCTGGATGGTGTTGAAGTTCTTGAGTGTTGTTGGAGCTGCACCCATCCAGGCAAGTGGAGAATATTCCATCACACTCCTAACTTGTGCCTTGTAGATGGTGGACAGGCTTTGGGGAGTCAGGAGGTGGGTTACTCACCGTAGAATTCCCAGCCTCTGACCTGCTCATGTATTTACAGTATTCATATGGCTGGTCCAGTTAAGTTTGTCGTCAATGGTGACCCCCAGGATATTGATCAGGTAGGTAAAGCAGTCAGGAAACCAGTGAGATCCTCCAAGAGTTCAAGAGAATATTCCTTTGAGTGCCCAGAAAGAGCAGCAATGCTCCTACAGGCACTACTAGGAAGGGCTGGGCCTCTCCTGCCCCAAGCTCCCCTTCCCCTGTCCCCTTAGCCAACCACGAAGCCCTCACAATGACCCTTTCATGATGCCCACCCTCTGGCCCCTTCTGAACCTATTTGGGTGCTTACAGCCTTCACTTGGTGCTAACATGCAGACTCTGGACTGCCCGATCTGCGTTCCCTCACCTCCCCTCCAGACCCCGTCAGCTGCTGCTTTCCACCCCAGACAGGCGAGCACCAGTTAAAACCTGCCAGGCCTCCACTGAAGACTCCCCCCAAAACCCGCTGGGATTAAAATCGGCCTTTTGATTCCACAGTTATTCATTGTGATTTGTTGGTGAAGCAAGTTTGATGATTGGAGAGACACCATTTGCACCCCTCCTCAGCTAAAGACATTGAGCCATTGCTGGTAAATGGTTTCACAGCAGCTTTTGCTCTCTGGCACACGTGCTCACTCTTCAAGGTTGAGTGAGTCAGCTATTTGATCGTGAAGGCTATCACAGCTGAGCCTGTCCTTAACACATACAGATTCTCCAGCATCGATCATTAGAGAGCTGGCTGATTCCCGTACCCCCTCTCACTCACTACCTGCCCACTTGTAGCACCTGAAATGTTGCCTTGGCTGAAAACATCCAACTGGTGGCTGGACCTCCTAGTCTATATTGGGCCAATATCATGTCCTCGTGTCCACCCTGTGGCTGGCCTGAAATCACCTGAATTCTGATGAGTCTTAACTGACCTGAACCCACCCCTATTTCTGAATTTCGGTTATTATCCTAGGCCTATTCTTCCCTTCTCCATCCCCAACCTCAAAGTAAAGCTTTGAGTTGAGAACAAGGGCAGGAATATAGCAGCTGCTGCAGGCCAGAGATGCAATTAAACCTACACAAATTACTGACATGAGAAAGACAATTGAGAATAAAAAAAACATTCTTTTTTTCAATCCTGGCTTCCAATTGCAAATATTTTAACAGGACAAAAATACAGAGTAATTGAAGAATAATGGATGTCTGGACATGACAGTGAGATACAAGTCAGTGATTCAATTAAGAGATTCTAATAAAGAGTGAAGCGGGATGTTTTAAAATGAAGTCACAACCCTGGTAATTAGTGGCTTTTCTCAAACAATAGCATGTTTTTTTCCCCTCTCCTGAAGGTGTTGGATCAAGTAGGTTAGGGCCCCTGTGAACACCACCAGCCCTCTGGCATCTAAACCTAAATCGGCAATTTACCTTGTGAGTATAACAGCTGAGATGTCTTTTTCTTAACTTTGCGTTTTTCCCTTGATGAATAGTGCGAAGCAGTGAACGGCTACCTGGGCTGAGTAACTGACAAGCACTCCTTCCATCTTTATACCAGGTTAGTGTTTGCTGGTTGGCACAGCCCACTTGATGGGATGGGGTAGGGGCACACACAGGACACGAGTATCTCTTGCTGGGTCTGCATCGAGGTTCAAGTCCTGCATTTTCTGACTCAGAGGCAGGAATGCTACCATTAAGCCAAAGGCTTGCCCCCGCAGCTAAGCTCAATCCTGCTCTTACCTGTCAAGTGCACACGCCCAGCGAATGTCATCAGATGATAATGAGCAATAAAAAGATCTTGCATTTCTGTAGCACCTTTCACAAATTCCAGACGTCCCAAAGTGCTTTACGGTCAATGAAGTACTTCTGAAGTGCTGTAATATAGGAAGCGCAGCGGGCAATTTGTGCACAGCAAGCTCCCACAAACAGCAATGTGATAAAAACCAGAAAATCTGTTTTTGTGATGTTGGTTGAGGGATAAATATTGGCCGGGACACCGGGGAGAACTCCCCTGCTCTTCTTCAAATAGTACCATGTGATCGTTTACGCCCACCTGAGAGGGCAGATGGGACCTCGGTTTAATGTCTCATCTAAAAGACAGCACCACACACAGTGCAGCACTCCCTCAGTACCACATTGGAGAGTCAGCCCAGATTTTGTGCTCAAATCTCATAGGACCTTCTGACTCAAAAGGCCAGAGTGCTACCCACTGAGCCACAGCTGACACCCAAATGAGATCCTTGGCTGATTGCTTCCCCAGTCCTCAGCCCATAGATGCTGAGGCCCATTATAGTTTTCCCATGGCCTACCCAGGTGAGGTCCACAGCGATGAGGACAGAATTGGGGTCAACTGTGCAGGCTTCCAAAGTCAACTAGCCCGTGGATGCTCAAAGTATGTGCTCACAAGACAAAATTGAGATAGGTACTCAAGGGATGCTGGCACTTGCAGAGAGATATCCCAGCAACTGTCAGCAATTTGGGGAGTGGGATGTAAGAAAATCAACCAAGAAGGCAGAAGTTTGGATGATGTCATACACTGACTCTGAAGCTTGAGCATTATTGTCTCGGAGCATCATCTGATCCCCTACATGAGATTAAAATTGCTTCAAATTCTCGGTAACAAACGTATGGATTTGCTTGTGTCAGTTCAAAAATTAAATTCCAATTGAATTGCCAATGGCTACCTCAGCAAACAGCAAATTATCCCTGTATGCTGAATGGCTTCTTGACTGTTAATCTGTAAAATGTTATAAAGAGTTGCATACAGGAATATATCTTAAGAGCCTGTAGAATGAGGTTTAATTGAAGGTTTTAAGAAGTTGTATTTTTTTGAATCTGGTGCCACTAAATATTGTCTTGGTGCATCCAATAGTAATCTTGAATGCGAATGGGTTATTATTTGCTTTTATCAGGAAAGAAACTTCTGGAGAATTTTCAGATCAGATTGACAATTTGCTCGCTTGAAAATCAAGTCGGGTGAGTTTTTTTTTGTTCATTCATGGGATGTGGGCGTCGCTGGCTAGCCCAGCATTTATTTCCCATCCCTGATTGCCCTTGAGAAGGTGGTAGTGAGCTGCCTTCTTGAACCGCTGCAGTCCATGTGGGGTAGGTACACCCACAGTGCTGTTAGGGAGGGAATTCCAGGATTTTGACCCAGGAACAGGTCAAGGAATGGCGATATAGTTCCAAGTCAGGATGGTGTGTGGCTTGGGGGGGGGAACTTGCAGGTGGTGGTGTTCCCATGCATCTGCTGCCCTTGTCCTTCTAGGCGGTAGAGGTCGCGGGTTTGGAAGGTGCTGTCTGAGGAGCCTTGGTGCGTTGCTGCAGTGCACCTTGTAGATGGTACACACTGCTGCTACTGTGTGTTGGTGGTGGAGGGAGTGAATGTTTGTAGATGGGGTGCCAATCAAGCGGGCTGCTTTGTCCTGGATGGTGTCGAGCTTCTTGAGTGTTGTTGGAGCTGCACCCATCCAGGCAATTAGAGAGTATTCCATCATAGTCCTGACTTGTGCCTTGTAGATGGTCTCCGCCAGCCAATGAGTGGGAGCTTTATTCATTCGACGTTTTTATCTGCTGGCCCTCCTGGTTTTTAGTGAGGCAGAAATCCAGCCCAAGGATTGTTTACAGAAACTCCTGTGAATTTGGAATTTGTTTAGAAAAATAACCAATTCTATAAAAATCCAAAAATTAGAAGTGAACTTCAGGGGAATTATTTCATTCTGCTGTGGAATGGGGTATGCATCATGAATCAATTATTGTGACACTATCACTGTGATGGATGCTATATAAACCCTGAGATTAAACAACAGCCTGAAACTCATTTTATTCCCTCTCTCATTTTACACTGCAACAGCACTGCTAACAACAGTTTTAAGTAGAGCTGTTACGACATTGATTGAAGTCTCGGAGTGGTTATTGTGATGCTCCCACTAATATTGTCACTATTAGAATTATGAAGGGAATCAAGGGGATGGTGCCAGACAGGTTAATGTGTCAGCCTCTGCTAATCACAGCATGGTTGGCCAGTGATGTGCTGAACTAGGACAAAGATTTATAAAGTCCAATTTGGCTCAAGCTCCTCTGCTGAAGGTGTTGACTCCTTATAGAGGTGCAGTCATCCCCACGATCTGACCATTATTCACTTGTGACCCTTGACAGGCTACTCGGTTAGAAGGAGAACAAAGCTGAGACCAATTTGTGTCTCACTCGTTGGGCAAGATTTTAACTCATTCAAACCCATCCCTTTGCACAGATTGTCTCTACAGTTGTTACATTTACCTACAATTCAACAGTGAGTTCACAACAAAAGTGTTTCATTGGCTGTAAAGTGCTTTATGACATCCTGCGGAAGTGAAAGATGCTATATAAATGCAAGTTCTTTCTTTAAGGATCCTGCATTGTCATCCGCAGTTGGTATCTTTGATTGTTTGCTCCCTAATGCAGCTGCTGCCAGGTGTAATATCCCAAGTGCCACCTCAACAGTGACCAGAAAACTCAGCCCAAACTCGCAATTGAATCTCAGACCTTCCTGGACTATAAGGCTTAGTAATTGACTGAATATGTTTGTGGAACTAAGTCAAACCTCAGCAAAGAATATAAAGAGAACCAGCTTTGGCAGAAGATGTAACAAACTATAAACTGATGTGACCTTTTTAATTATTTTTGGTGTTAAAAAGATATTGAGATATTTAAGACCACGATGTCATTGTACTACAGATACTGGTCTCAGTATATTGCAATAAACAGCGAGCAAACCTGAGTTATACTGCTAGTTGCACCTCAGTGCATAGTGTACACATGTGGAAAGCTCTGCTTGATGGGCAACACATTGTTTAATGTTTTCCACTGTGGGTGTACATTCTATTAAATTAAAAGATAGGTTTATAAAGTTCCCAAGGGGCCACTGGACGGCCTGGCCACTTTTCAAACATAGCGTCAGACTGGATTGGAGTTACACCACACTAAAAACAAATTAATAAAGGTTGGAAGGCCAACAATGTGAGAAAACCCACCAGATCTCATAGCTCTCGAGAGTTAGATTGCCAATCTGACTGTCCAGTTATACTACTACTGATGCACTCCCAAACCTGTTGCACCAAAGCGATAGTAAGTGACATCCCAGGATATTGCTCCTTCAGGACGAGATGTGGTTTGGATCAACACAACTTGCACATTGAAGAACTTCAGTGGTTCTATGTGTGCTTTGGTCCACACTGAGGTTGCTAGGATCACGAGCTGCAAGTTTTTGTATTAAATCAGCCACATCAAGCTGTTGTAACTACACATTCAAGTCAATGATGGGAAGTCCCCTGACAGAAGTGTCCAGCAGATGACCCAAGCAGCCCACAAATTAGTTGGCTGGGGCAATCTGCACTTAACGTATATTTGTTCCTACGTTGTTAAGTGAACAATGCAATGATTCACACAAAAGCCCTGAGCAAAATGGCTGGTTGACTTATCGCGACTTGCTCCAGGTTGCAATAATTGATTTAATTGGTATTTATTCCTTGGGCACTAATCTATTATCCCTGTCATTAATCAACTGTTGAATATGCAACAAAGTTCACTCAACGTCAGAATCACAGAATTACAGACACTAAATGTGCAGCAAAACTGCTGTAAATTGTACCATCCCAATTTTTTTGAGCTAGAGAGGGGAAATAAATTGGAAAATGCCAGTAAGTTGAATTTACTTGAAGGAGCAGCTTCTTGTTATGGGGAATCTTAAGAAACATGTAATAGATCAAAGGCAATGCTTCCCTCTTCTGGTACAAACTCTCCTCTACACCTCAAGCATGCCTATTCTTTGCAAGTCTATCTTTGGAGCAAGGTTACATTGGCTATTTGTTACATGGAATATCAACAGCACAGAAACAGACCATTCAGTCCAACAGGTAGATGCTAGTGTTTTTGCTGCACACGAGCCTCCTCCCACCCTACTTCATCTCAGCCTATTACCATATCCTTTTACTCTTTTCTCATTCATGCCCTTATCTAACTTCCCCTTAAGTGTATCTGTGTAATCTGCCTCAACTACTCCAAGTGGCAGTGAGTTCCACATTCTAACCACTCTCTAGGTGAAGCCTGGCTGACTCTATTCTCTTTCAGTGTGGGGCTTGTACAATTGCAGCCCCAACCAGGAATAGCGAACACATCACAGACTGTGGGAAATCAAAGTAATGAGCTTTTATCTATGTTGGATAATATTTTATTATGTTGCCATAGCAAAAAATATCAGAAGCTTGTCTTTGGGTTAAGCACCTCTATGCCTGTTGGAATAAACAGATGGAGAGCCAAAACTCTGTGTAACAGGAGCTCCAGGTAGAATGTAGGACATGCAGATTAATAAATGGTTACACAGACCAGAGAGTAATTATGGCCATAGGGACCAGGAGTAGGAGAGTGAGCATGGGTGTGACATCAGCATAAATCATTAATGAAGTTCATCTCAGGAAATCAAGAATGAAACAGAAGCAAGGTTACTCTGCACTAGAGCATAGAGGAAAGACCATGTTTAATTGTGTCAGAGAACAGATATTTATTTCCCATCAAATGCAAAACATAGCTACTGCTGGGAAGGCACGCCTAGAATAAAATGGAGCATGCTGCTTCACAATTTCATAGCAGAATATTCTTTGCACAAATGATCTAGCATGCCTGTAATTTTTCATCTGAACAGGCAACATTCATTTAATGTCAATAATTAAAATTTTAAACATCATTCAACTGATCACAGTTTTTTTTGAGAGGTAACTTAGATTCTTGTAGCTTGCCCAACTGCCCCGTGACGTGTAGGGTCAGTTGGAATTCATGCCTTGTGCTGGTTTGTTAATTTTATATTAACCTCAACATCTCTGGCCCATGCTGTCAGAGCTACAAAAATCACAAGAGAATCAATCTACATTTTTCAAAATCTGGACAAAATAGAAATTACGTTGGATCATGAGGCTGAAGGAGATTAAAAGAAAGCAAGGTATAGACTGGAGTTTAATTACACCTGAAGCACAGCATTTATAGCTAATTAAAACAGACACCATTTCAGTATTTTCAACAACCCATATGCCAATGTTTTTACAATAAAATGCACAATGCCTCTGTTAAAATTGCAGATCAGTGGAATCTGGTGTGAGCACCTTTGGGTAGAAGTTGCATTCATTCTGTTCAGCTGTTCTCATGCAAACACTTCATGTGTTCATGCCAAACTGCTTTCTGCTCCATTTTAACATTACGAGTCAACATCTGCTTTAAAATAGGGCAGAGAGGAATTTGATAAATGTGCATAAAGCATTTGTACGAAACCATCTCCAAACAAAATTTCCAACCAATATGATATCATTGTACAGCATAATGTTCAGGTCGGATCAAACATCTCCTCAAGGGATGGACTACAATGAATGGAGGCCACCATTGTAAATCATCATTGGCTTGGTCACATTTCACCATGAGTAGGACTCATAGTCAAGCCAATAAGAACTCTCACCAAATTCTTTCTTTGATTTATCCAAATCTACAGAGTATAAAACACAGAACACCAGAGATACACAGAAGGACCACCAGAATGTGGCAGAAAGACTGTTTAACATTTTGGGTATCGGCCTTTTGTCCAAGTCGAGGACTCAAGGCCGTCTCAGTTTGAAATGTTAACCTTAACCCTAGCACTTTTGCCTCTGAGTCAAAAGGTTGTGGGTTAAAGTACCACTCCAGACACTTGAACACAAACATCTGGGCTGACACTCCAGAGATGCCGTCTTTTGGATGAGACGTTAAACTGAAGAACCTTCTACTCTCTCAGATGGACATAAAAGAACCCATGGCACCCTGGTGTCCTGGCCAATATTTATCCCTCAATCAATATCACTAAAAAAAAATTATCTGGTCATTACCACATTGATGTTTGTGGGAGCTTGCTGTGTGCCAATTGCTTGCCACATTTCCTACATTACAATAGTGACTACACTTCAAAGGTACTTAATTGACTGTAAAGCATTTTGGGACGTCCTGAGGTCGGAAAAGGTGCTATATAAATGCAAGTCTTTCTTTCTGTTTCTCAAATGCTGCCTGGTCTGCTGTGTATTTCCAGCATTTTCTGTTTATATTTCAAATTTGCAGCATTCGCAGTTTCCTTTTTTTTTCAGTTTCTATTTTGTTTTAAACCTTATTGTGTGCCTCGTGTATGTGCAGAAGTGACTTATCCTGCAAATACGGATAGGGTAGGCTGCTTTCAGGCACAGCTGTACTTCATCACTGGGCTGGTTGGCCTAGAACCTTGACCACCTTGTGCCTGTTTCTTGGGTGGCGAATGGTCTCCTGGGCCTCTAATATGGAGGTCAGAGAGCGCATGATCATTACAGCCAGGGTTGTGTCAACCTCCATATTGTTATAGTTAAATAGATAGTTCTGAAAGGGACCAATATAAGCGCAACCAACAAGCTAAGTGTTTCATATAATCTACCTGAATGTGGAGCCTGGAGCAGTACGAGTGCCCCTCTCGACCCCACATTCAAACCAAGCACTTTCACTGCTTGGCGGCTGCCAGCCACTGCCCTCCCCCGATCGACCTCACTATCCCTGCCAAACAATCGCTGCCACTAACCTCCTGATCTTACCCTATCCCAGCCCTCCCCTCCCCACCGATTCCAGTCGCTACCCTTCCAATCTTGATTTGTTCGCCTGCCTCCAGAATACTGCATCATGCTGTACCATATAGCAATGGGACTCAGTCTGGCATCTGTGATCTCCCCACCCAGTGAGCTACAGATTCCAACAATATGACTGTGAGTAGTTCCACACAGGGCACCTGAGCCTCTAACCCCCTGAAGACAACGCCCTGGTCTTAACTCATCAGCTCCTGGGTGTAAAAGGCAATGGGAGAAATGGGCTTGCCTCACGCGTCACTAGGCACAGATGAGAAAGGAGGGTCCCAGTAAAATAAAACCAGTGGTGTGGGGGGTCCACTTCTTGTCAAATCTGAGAGTGGGCAGGGGTATGTCTTACCAATAGCCTCCTGACCTGGTGATGTGGTAAAATCTCCCAGTCCATTCTGTCTGAGTGCCGAGTGAGGAAGAATTGAAATGTTTTCAAGCAGCTTTTGGAAAACCAAACTTTTACTACCTAGTATTAAATTGTGTTAATTACTATGGAAATCCACCGAAAAAATCAGACTGTCCAAGTGCAGATTAGGGCAGGTGGTTACTGTTAAAACTTGAGCTTAAATGACACTGATTGAGGAATGAGACTGACTATTGCACAGAGTAAGATTTATTGTGGATTTAAGAGGCAGGTAATAAACATGACTCTGACTTTGTGCAAGATTCTGAGGTGCTGAAACAGAATTGTAAGAGGTCTCAGGTTCCATTGTGCTTGTTACTTTCTAAGATCCTGTTACAAGCTCCACTAGTTGGTGTTACCTCTGCTCAAGGAAATATGAATAAGTTATATGCAACAACAGAAGGAAGCCAGTGTCATGGGCAGGCTGTTGCTGCAACAACAACTATTTCTGTAGACACTGAGACACAGCAGAAGAATTGGACAAGTGCACACACAGATTGTGTTATGAACTTCCAGATTGCCATTGGGATTGCTTATTATGTACATCTGGGCTTTTCTCTGTTAAAATGCAGATTTATAATGCCTTTATTCCACCCACGTACAATACACAGGATGTTAATAACCTGGGGTTTTCAAAAGAAAAATCTCAGTAAATATTTTAACTTAATATACTATTTTTAAATCTCGTGACCCCTCTTTTTGACTTCCTCTTCTGACTCATGCTGGGGTATTATGTACGGTTCCCTGGATATTGGTACTTCCCTGATACCTTATCTAAGTGTCCACTCTTCAAGTGTAAAGCTGGTTAGTGAGTGCCAGGAAGATATTTGACTGTGAAGGGCTTCACAGCTTAACACAACATGCACAAACATACCAGCAAGACTCACTGCAGAGCAATCAGGAATGGGAATCCTTCCAAGTTTTTTCCTCCTCTTTTGCCCAGGAGTACTGAGGCTAAATTTAGGAGGCAAACACTGCCCTGGCTAAGGTCAACTAACTCAACATATTTCAGGGATGATACCTGGGATCTTTGGTTCTGTATGGTTCACTTACATTGGGGGAACAAATAGAATGGAACCCCCACTATCCACACTCCAATTATCTGCCTTTTTGATTGTCAGGCAGAATACTTGTAAGGGAAAGCTTGGACAAGACTTCTTATCACTGCCCTGTCAATCTCCTCTGGCCAGACATTAATCAACCTCATAAAGAGGAAGATTGAATACAGGTTTTGTTACTTTTCTTCATTCCTGTGCCTCGGATATTTCTGTACCAGATCGGTACGGCCAAACTCGAGTTACTCAATCAAATTTCCATTGCCCACCAGCTGAATCATCTCCATTGTGGTGGATAGTGGGGGTTCCAGTGTGTCTATGCAACCTGTACATTGTACCAGAGGGAAACCCCATTTGATCCACAATTATTACCACATCACTGGAAGTTTTCTTTGTAGAACTTGAAGCTGAAATGCTCACACTGAGTCTTGATTGTTTTAGCCAGGACTGGGGAACCACAAAAGAAAACATGGACCTTTCCCTTCCTTTCTTCGGCAACTTTTTGAAAAACCTGAAAGTTAATAACAAAATGTTATCAGCGTGTATTGGGATTTGTTATTTTGCCACTTATGACCATAAATTTACTGCAGCCTTGGCTTGTAAAGATATCAGTCTGATCGTGAATGGATATTTTTTCCATATCCTAGGGATTCTCTGTCATATTCTGCTTCTAAAATGGCTCTTTCCCAATTTGCTCTGCTCATCTCCTGTTGGACTAATGTTGCTCAGTGGCAGCACTCTCACCTCTGAGTCTGAAGGTTGTGGATTTAAGTCCCCCTCCAGACACTTCAGCATAAAATCTAGGCTGATACTTCAGTGGTATACTGAGGGGGTGCTGCACTATCAGAAGTGCCATCTTTTGAAGGAGACATTAGGCCGAGGTTATGTCTGGTCTCAAAAGTGGGTGTAAGAGATCGCAAGGCACTATTTGGAAGAAGAGCAGGGCAGTTTTTCCAGTGTCCTGACCAACATTTATCCCTCAACCAACTCAGCACCTAAAAAACAGATGATTTGGTGATATAACTCTTTGCAGTTGGTGGAAAGTGCTATGACCAAATTAGCTGCCTTTTTCCTACATTAAAACAGTAACCACACTTAGGATGGCCAGAGATCTTGAAAGGCGCTATATATATGCAAGTTTTTCTTTTTTTAGGGACTCTCAGTACCTCACGTGATCAGTCTTTACATGTGTGACTAGATAGTGAACTATTTGACCACAGAGTATCAAAGCCAAGTCTAATTCTATCCTCCCACTATGTCCACGTTATGCAGTAACAGCCATTGGACTGAAATCAGGAGAATCCCAGCTGATTCATCAACAATTCTATTGTTACTCTATCGTGCGACTATCAAAAAAGAAAGATTTGCATTTATATAGCGCCTTTCACAACCACAGGACGTTTCAAAGTGCTTTACGGCCCATGAAGCACCTTTGAAGTGTAGTCACTGTTGTCATGTAGGAAACCTGGCAGTCAGTTTGCGCACAGCAAGCTCCCACAAATAGCAAAATGTCAATGACCAGATAATCTGTTTTTTGTGTTGTTAGTTGAAGAATAAATATTGATTATGACACTGGGGAGAACTCCCTGTTCTTCTTCAAAATAACCCTGTGGGATCTTATACATCCACTTGAGCAGGCAGATGGGGCATTGGGTTAAGGTCATATCTGAAAGACAGCACTTCCTACAATACAGCACACCCTCAGTTCTGCATTAGAGAGTCAGCTTTGATTTTTGTGCTCATGGCCTGGGATGAGATTTGAATCCACAACCTTCTAAGTCAGAGGTAAGAGTGTTACCAACTGAGCCACAGCTGAAACAAAGATGGCAGCCACCGAGATGGTAGAAGTTTGTACTAGATGGACCTTGGTCTTTTTAATACAGCAACTAGGAATATAAGTTCAGGAGTAGGCCATTCAGCCCTTCGAACCTATTCCGCCATTCAATTAGATAATAGCTGATCTTAACTGCATTTAGCAGCCTTGGTTCCATAACCCTTAGTACTCTTGCCCAAGAAAAATCTAATTATTGCAGTTTTGTAACTTTCAGTTGATCCCCAACCTCAATGGCATTTTAGGGGAGAGAGGTCCAAATTTCCACTACCCTTTGTGTGAAGAAGTGCTTCGTAGCATTACCCCTGAATGGCCAAGCTCTAATTTTAAGGTTATGCCCCCTTGTTCTGGACACCCCCACCAGAGGAAATAGTTTCTGTCTACCCAATCAACTCCTTTCATCATTTTGAACACCTCAATTAGATCACACCTTAGTCTTCTATACACAAGTGAATACAAGTTCACGTTCCTATGATTTTTTTTCAGTCTCTAGTTCAGTGGTGCTGTGGCCATTGTAACATCCGCACCTACAGCCCTAATCCCCCAACAGCATTGACTGGAGATAAAACTCAGACTTTCCTCGTCCACATGGCTCATTTCCCCACTGAGCAGCTCATTTCATAACTAGTCCACAGTGTGTTGGCGTGCCATCACGTTGCCATGGCCTGCTTGGAGTTCCTATTTCAGGGGCATCTGATCTGTGCCTTTCCAGTACTGATTTACGTACCCTGAGCTGCTGCCAAATTTGCACCACGCACCCAGGTATGGGAAGGAGACCTCAGGAAGTGAGTACATAAATCAGGTGCCACTTGAAACTAGCATCTACTGGAAAAACACAAACACTTTCACAATGAACAGTGCGAGCAAGCAGTGTTTTTAGTGCAGGGGCTCCACTAGTATCCAGCCCCATAAAAATGGTTGAAAAATGTGCTTAAAAAGTTAAGCATGTGCTTGCAGCATCTGTTCCCCTTTCCTTTATTGTTATGTTTCCTCTTTAACTATGAATGGTTCCTTTGATGGGACATAAGGAACCAAGGAACAGACGACAGCACAGCAGTGGAGCGCAGGTCATGAGCAAGGACGCAGGGTTAAAAGTGTGTGGAATGCAATTTCTCAAAACATTAGCAAACATCTTGGAATCCCATGTAATAAAAGTAGAATTTGACTTGATTCAGTGCCTAGAAACCAATGGGCCTCATTGTAAATGGACAGCAACACGGAATCCAATTCCCAAAACATGTGTAAGAGTTCTAAACAAAAATGGAACTCGACTTTTCAGGAACTGTGGCTGTGATTATTGGACTCAGAAGATACAGAAAGAGATGAGGTAGGAAGGATAGACAGTAAAAGGAAGCTGAGATGGACCTTTTCTATGTTTGGGCTGGTTAGATTGTAGTGACATATCAATCAACATTAATATCACAAATGCATTGAAAGGGAAGCTAGGTAAGTGCATGATGGAGAAAGGAATAGAAAAATATGCTAATTGGGGTTGAGATGAAATAGGGTGGGAGGAGGTTCATGTGGAGCATAAACACCAGCATAGACCAGTTGGGCTGAATGGCCTGTTACTGTGCTGTAAATTCTGTATAACATAGTGCTGAGAGGTGAGAATGCAGCAGCAAAGGCTCAATTTGAGCCAACAGTTGGATCTACTCCATACCTATTCCTGAATTTAAATGCAACTCTAGATTGACTGTGCAGTGCATTGGGAAAGGCTCAGTTCATTAAAGACCCTTGTTTGAAGTTAAAATTTTTGATTTCTTTAACCCAAATGGACTGAAAATCTAATCAGTTCATCCTCAGTCCCACAGGAAGTGAGTTTAGCCATCAATTGTTTCACTAGTGATGCAGGAAACCTCCAAATGTGAATTACTACAAATAAAGCACTCAGACAAATGCCACAAACTCCCCTGCGGGAGGTTAATAAAGGCAAGGTTACTGCTGCTTGTGTTGAACGACTGTGGGTTTTACAACATATTATTAAAATACCTCTTAATGCAACTTTTTCTTTGCAATGCATTAGTGATTGTTACTGTAAAACATGTATCATTAGATTAAATTGCTGTCTAGGCTTTGATACGCATTTCACACCCACATAATTACTGACTGAAATCGATAGTATAGAGAAAAGATAGGAAGAATAAAAATCAATGATTTACAGCTCCAACAAGAGAGCAATCAATGTGTCACTCTGTCACAATCTAAAAGCTCTTTTTACAGTTGTTATGTAATTTAAGAAGCTGCGTAAAGTGTCTGTGCTATAAATTATTTTTAATGTCTATTCAACATGTTGCTTTTTGAATACAAAAAGGCTGGCACTCACACTATAAGTAACAATTAACAGCGTATAAAATTAAATTTGTATTCCCTTCTTGTCTTTTCCTTTCTTCCTGCCACTTGATTTTGCTCTTCTGCAATGAAGGGTTAAGGGTTACAAGTTGTGCATGTAATAGGGCAAGACATGCATGCATGTGCCCCAATTATCTCAACTCCCCAACATCAATATTCAGCTCTTAAAGGCAGCCGAGAAGTAAGGGCCCACCACAGAGATTTGTGGTGAGTTAGTCAGCTTATCCCAATTATATCACATCTTGTCTCCCGAGACAGCCCTCTCTTTGGAGGCTGAACTATGAGGTAAATGAGATGGAGCACACGCCTGCAGCAACTGGGAAAAAACACCTTTCAAGCTGATTTTGATACTTGCCCTTGGATGCAAGACGCTGCAAGTAGCAAAGGTTACCGCTGGGACGACTGGTCACTCACACTGCAGTTAGTCTGAAAACCTCCCTCTCCTCCTTTAAGACCCTCCTTAAAGCCTACCTCTTTGACCAAGCTTTCGGTCACCTGTCTTACTATCTTATGTGGCTCAATGTCAAATTTTGTTTGATGATGCCCTTCTGAAGCGTTTTGCTCTGTTGAAGGTGCTATATATATGCAAGTTGTTGTTGTTGTTGAATAGGCCACCTCCTGACACTGGGAAACATTCAGTGGGAGAATGGCACCCTTCTAAATATATTCTTAAAGCAAATGCACCTGTGCAAATCTTTCAGCTGAACTATTGTTCAGGTGTTATTGCTGATGTCTGAATCTGCCTTGCAGTATTAACAGGTATGAAGTTTAATACTTTGGTAGCCTCATCTTCCTAAAGAACCGATTCCACTATATAAAAGAGGGTAGGAATCTCAAACTGACTTGAACCCGTGTCCTTGTGGGCTATAATATCATTACCATTACTGCAGTAGAGTAGGCAGGGCAAAGCCATGAGCCTAGACCAATATCAAATCAAAAGATTGCAGAATTGGGACCAAATCAGTGAAATAGGGCATCAATCCACCTTATTAGATGCTCTGCTGCTCAATGTCACTCATCATATCTTATAGGGGCCTCCTCAAATTTTCTCACTCTTGCAGGAACAGAATCATTGAAATGGTGGGGGTGGGGGGGGGGTGCGGAATTCTCAAGAGGAAGTATGAGTGGAGAGGGCAGTAAGGTGCTTAACAGGAAAACAAGATATTGTTATACACCTCAAATGTTCTTCAGACAATGCAAAGAAGTGTTAAAGGAATTGGAGAAACAAAGGATGTTTCAATAGCTAAGGCAGTGGGAGGGGACAAGGAAGAGATGAGAAGGTGGTTTGAAAGTCTGTAGGCCAAATATGAAATTAAATGGGATAGTTTACTGGACTGCAAAGAGAGAAGAAAAGCAGGACAACACAAAGGGTGCAGACTTCTGCACCAATTATACTGTGTTCTGAAGGAAGGTCGCCAACCCAAGAATTAGCCCACCTTTCCTTTCCCTGGATGCCATCTGATCCAATCCATGTTGTTAGCACTGCCTTTGCAGAAGACAAAGGAGAAGAGGTGAAAAGAGGGCATGAAATTAAAGTGGCAAGCGACAGGGAGCTCAGGGTCACATTGGCAGACAGAAGTAATGTGTGTTTGGTCTCCCAAGTGCAAAGGGAATGCATTGTGAACAGTGACTGTAGAGTACTAGATTAGAAAAGTGCAACTTACTATTTCACACAGATAGAGGTGTAGGAGGTGGTAAATGGACAGATGGTGCATCTCCTTTGCTTACAGGTGATGGACTGCTCTCCATGAGCCCATTCCTTCCATGTCACCCTCTTCCATCACCTCACCTCCAGCTGCCCTTTCCTTGGCACCTCCCTACTTTAGGGGCAAATTAAGTCAATTTTAGCAGCTGATGTCTTGCTGCAGCTGAGATTAGTGAACGGATCACAAACCTACAGCTTGCTGCCTCACAGGAGAAGTGTTCTGCAGTTTCATTTACTTTGCTCCCCTCTGTAGATTTAAACAGTTACCTTGCTCCAGTCCGGCCGACCTGGTTGTGTTCTGGTTCGCAGGCCTGTAATGGAATCACGATTCTCCTTCTTAGCCAGCAGGTCCAGAGCCATCTGTAGACCTAAAGCCTTCATGTCATTTTTACTGAGAGCAGAGGTCATGTACATGTGCATTTCCAAGAATCTACCTGTACATTGGGAGCCAGAAATGACAAACAAACAATTCTGGTGTTTGATTATGAATATTAGGGGTAGAATAAAACAACCGTCTAATTATTTTTGTGTGATGAGATGTTGTGCTGATCAAAGTAAGGGATATGTCAGGTAATGGAATATTTCCCATGTCTTACACACATTGACAATTTTGTTCATAGTCACATCAAGTTTGACAGATTCATCAACACCATCTCACATTCGAAGATCTCAGAGCAAGGAGGGATAAGCAGTAAATTCAGTCTTTCCAATGCCAATCATATCCTGAGCACCAATAAATAAATATGCACTTTACTTTTGAAAGACCTTCCTCATAACACCTTTAATTCTTTTCTGTTCTTATCAATGTGCAGGCTGCCGATATATAAAGAACATGCATATTTACATTTCATATCCATAGGATGTTCAAAACACTTCAAAGTAATTTAAGTATTTTTGAAGCGCTGTCACTGTTGTAACGTAGCCAAGCAGAGCAGTCACTTTATGCACAGCAAGATCCCACAAAGAGCAATGAGATAAATGAGCACGTAATCTGTTTTCTGCTGTTCAATAATGTGAGATAAATATTGGCCAGGACACTGGGAGACCTTCCCTGCGCTTATTCAAATAGTGCCTCGGGTCCTTTTACACCCACCTGAGAGGGCAGATGTCACTTTGGCTTAATGCATCCTCCAAATGCCAGCACCTGCAACAGTGTAGCACCCCTTCAGTACTACATTAAAGAGTCAGCCTACATTACATACTCAAATATCTGGAATGGGATTTGAATTCCCAATGCTGTAACTCAGAGGTTAAGAGCTCTACCCCTGAGCCAGGGCTAACACCTACTAATGCAGAGAATATTTCTCCATATTTTGCACCCATTATTAGCATCAAACACTTCCTTATCAGGTATCTCACAAGATAACAGTAGAGTAAAATTACCTCTACTCTAGCCTAACAATGGGCTGCATGTTAAGAGCCCACTGCCGAGAGCAGTGGCGGGTGAAAAAATATGGCGGTCCGCACGCCGTAGAGCCGCCACGATCTCCCATGTGAAGGCTCATTTAAATAGCCAGGGCTGCCTGCCACCCAGTCATGTGGATGGGGCGGGCTTGTCCGACACCAGCAATGCTGTCAGCTGCCTGTCCGCAAGCACTGGAGCCATTTTTAAAGGACAGCCAGCCCTGTCGGCAAATTTAAATTTTAAAGACACCAACCACCACCACCACCCCCCCCCACTCCGCCGCAATGTACCAAATAAAATTATAACACCCCTTTCCCACCCCAATAACAATTACATTAAGAATTTGCCGTTTACCCCCACTAAAAACTTACCTTTGAAATCTGACCTCCCCATCCCACACTGTACAAAGTTTAAAGTTCACCCCTTCCCACCATCCCCTACACTCATTACATTGATTTAACCCTGTTTCCCACCCCCCACCCCGCACTAAAAATCTTTACTTCACCCCCTCCCCACCAGTGACATGCCTGCTTTCCCCAGACAGGGAAGTGAAGGCGCGGGATTGCCGGCCGCCCACTGAAGATTCCGGCAGGCCTGGAAGACTGAAGGTAAGTTTATGTTAATGTATTCATTTTATTGATTTAAATATGTAGATGCAGGTTCCGTTGCCCAGTGGAAGGGGGGGGGGGGGGGTGCCACCATGGAGCCTCACTGCCACCCGGAGGATCGGGCCGGGCCCTCCCAGCGTCGAGCTCTGTGGCGGGCCTCTGCCAGGACAATCTTCCAGCCCTCCCTGCCACAGAGCTCAACGTGGAGGCCCCAGTAAAATCCAGCCCAATATGTCATAACCCTGAAGAAAACCCGTAGTGTGCTATTTCCATGACCGCACACCAATCTTTGAGTGAGATTGCAGTATGTTCATAATATGGGCTCATGACCCCATTATGACCCACTTTAAACTGTTCTAAACTTATTTTAATGAGGAGATTCGGGACAGAGATAACCTTGATCTCATTGGTCTGGACGTGTTTAAAATCCTTGTAACAAAAAACATTACAGAACAACTTGTTAACGGTCAGTGCCAACTTGGCTCAGTAACACAGCTCGTGCTCCTAAATTAGAAGGGCTCCAAGGCTTCAGCACATAATGTAGGCTGACACTTTCCTGCAGTACTGAGAATGTACTGCCTTTCAGATAGTGTGTTAAATCGAGGCCTGCCAGTCTACTCTGGTAGATATAAAAGATCCCACAACATTATTCAAGAAAAAGCAGGACAGTTCGTCCAATCTCCTTGCCATCATTCATCCCTCAACCACCCAAAGCAGATTAACTGGTCATTTATCTCAATGATCTCTGTGGGACCTTACTTGTATTTGGCTATACCACAGTGAATACTCTTCAAAAGTAATTTATCGGCTATGAAGAGCTTTGAGTTGCTGTGAGAATGTGAGAGGTGCCTATACATGAAAGTTATTCTTCTTTTCTTAAACTATACTGCCCCATTCCCTTTTTAAAGACCTTAGGGTGGAAAATGTAACCTGTGAAGCTTGCATGCGCACATTTAGTGTGCCTTAAAGGCCTGCTCGGGTCTGCAAAAAAAAAACCTGACTTGAACCCAACAGAACCACATCCGACCCGAGCCTGACCCGGCCCCAGTCCTTCCATTTTTTCCCGCACCCGACGCGACCATCAGTTAACTTACCTTCCGTCTTTCACTTTGTTGCTGATCTGCACAAGCTTAAAATAACTGTAACAAAACCACCTTTCCAGTCCAAAAATTAAATTAACATTGGAGCCACTTACCTGTGATAGAGCGTGTCCGACCTGACCCAGCCCGACCTGACCCGAATGCCGGACCCGGAAGTTCAACCCGACCCGAGCCGAACCCGACACGTGTTGTTGGGTCCCGTCGGGTTCAGGTCGGGTAGCTGGCCTTTAGTCTGCCTGTATTACATTCCTGTGTGCATTATTTCCACATAAGCGTTAATGTTGGTGTAAAAGTACTGCACGCAAGAATGTGTCAAGCATTCATTTGTGAACTTTGCTGATTGGAATTTCTACCCTCTTCTTTTAGTTTTGCATCGAAGATGGATTATGCATTTGTTTACAATCAAAGCACTGGGGACTAAAGGCCTGCTCGGGTAGAAAATTGAAACCCGACCCCGATCCGACCACAGCCAACCCGAACCCGACCCGGGCCCGAGTCCTTTAATTTTTTTTTCGTGCCTGACCCGACCCGACCCGACACGAATCTCCTTCGTCTGTTTTGGCAGCAGGCTATTCCTGCAGATGGAGTTGCGGGGAATCATGGATAAGCTTGATCCCGTGACTTCCCGGAAGCAGTGTCCAGCCCAACCCGACCCGAGCCCAAATGCTGGACTCGGAATATAGACCCAGCCCGAGCCAAACCCGACACATGTAGTCGGGTCTAGTCAGGTTTGGGTTGGGTAGCCAGGCTTTACTGGGGATGATCACCAACAGCGAAATTGCTATTCTAATGAGCTGAATGCTAGCTCTCAGATAGGGCAGTTTAGAGTCAACCACATTGTTGTGGGTTTGGAGTCACATGTAGGCCAGACCAGGTAAGGACAGCAGATTTCCTTCCCTAAAGGACATTAGTGAACCAGATGGGTTTTTACGACAATCGGCTAGTTCATGGTCGCCATTACTGAAACCAGCTTTCCATTCCAGATTTTTATTAATTAGTTGAATTTAAATTCCACCAGCTGCCATGGTGGGATTTGAACCCATTTCCCCAGGGCATTTCACTGGGTCTCTCGATTACTAGTCCAGTGACATTACCACTATGTCACTGTCTCCCTGGCTCATCGTGTCTGCGTCGGCCGATAAAGAGCTATTCAGCCTACTTCCACTTTCCGGAGTCTTTTATTTTATTTTATTAGGTAATTCACAATCTTAGCTGTTCCCATCACCTGCGATGCACTTGCTTTCACCACCGTGGTATACAGTTCAAAATACTCTCTCCAGACAAAATCCAGAAGTGGAAGGATAAAATCTATAATTGTACTGCCAGGTGTGTTTCACTGTTCGAGTGAGAATAACAGGAACATTTCTCATCCCCATGTTTACACTTTAATTAAATCCTAGTGACAATAGTACTGAACACTACTGGCCTGTGCATTGGCATTCAACAGAGGCTCCGTCTGCCCTCTCAGGTTGGAGTAAAAAAATCCCAAGGCACACGATCAAAGAAGAGCAGGGAAGTACACCCCAGTGTCCTGACTGAAATTTATCCTTCAGCATCATTAAAACAGATTAGTTTGTCATCATCACATTTCTGTTTGTGGGAGCTTGCTGTGCACAATTGGCTGCCACGCTTCCTACTTTACAACAGTGACACTACTTCAAAAGTATTTAATTGATTGGAAAGCACTTTGGGACATCCGGAAGTCATGAAAGGTGCTATATAAATGCAAGTCTTTTCTTCTTTCCTTATTTGTAACTCAGGTACATTGTAGAAGTATGTACACTCTCAGTGATTTAAATCTTACCTGGGATCTAGGATCACATCATGTGATAATAATTAAAACGAGGATATGCTAATTTACTGTTGTTAGATGTGATTTTGGTATTTGGAGTAGAATAAGAGGATGAATCTACTGTTGACACTTCTTCAGTTGATGACAGCCTACCTTGAGGCTCCTCGTCTGCCTGGTCCATCTCTAGTTTAGTCAGGAGGCTAACAAACCATTCAAATGACTTCTGGTCCCTGTTGATCCAGATAAAGTCAACCTGCAACCACAAACCATCGTCTTTAATCTCTTAAAGAACAACTAATTACAATGCATAAACCATATCTGGCTGAAAATCGCATCCATGTAACAGCCAGCGCAAAGGGTCATTAGAACAAAGAGCATAAGATATAGGAGCAGGAGTAGACCATATGACCCCTCAAGCCTGCTCCACCATTCAATGTGATCATGGCTGATCTTCTGTCTCAACTCCACTTTTCCATCCGCTCCCCATAATCCCTGAGGGATCAAAAATCTATCGATCTCGGTCTTAAATATACTCAACAAGAGAGCATCCACAACCCTCTGGGGTAGAGAATTCCTAAGATTCACAACCCTCTGAGTGAAGAAATTTTTCCTCATCTCAGTCCGAAATGATCAACCCCATAGCCTGAGGCTGTGCCCCTATTTCTCTGCTGGTTCCACCAATCACCTGCCAGTAAACTCCGGTGAAAATTCCTGGTGTATGTTCTTAAATCTGATCTGTAAATCAAAGGGGAGGGAGCAAACTTGGGCTGGCAGTGATCCACAGTGTGACTGTGGAGCCAGGAAGAACACTCCTGCTATACTGGACCCACATCAAAGCAAGTAGAAACTGGAAAACATGCATGTTCTTCAATCACTAGTAGTCCCTTTAAGAACCATTGGTTAGGCTGTCATAGATTCAAAGAACCGCAGAGGAGCATGCTAGGCATACGTTCTGTCCAGTTTTAGTTTTGGGGTCCTGAAGGAGACATTACACCCCTGGTTACTATACTCAAGCATTTAATGCTCAATACAACCAGGTGCCCAAATCCAAAATGGCAACCGCTGAACTTCAGATGTAAATCGGACAGTGGAAATCCAGCTTCAATTTTGGCAACGGGCGAAATTGGGTTGGGTTTTTTCACCCATTGATCCCAAAGAGGGAATAATAATTGAAACTTGCTGCTTTTAATTGCCAACTAGTAGCTGGACACAAAATGCAATCAATCAGAGCCGGCAGGAAGGAGAAAAATAATTACGCACAAGCGAAATGAATTACTGTACGAAATAGTTTGTTAGTGAAAGTGGCTGAGAATTTTCCTGGCCAGCAAGAAAGAGCATGTTTCATGTCCTGGCAGCTGCAGCTTTGGGAAGGGCACATCTTGCTTAGCTGGAAAGAAACTCTAAATTTACATAGACCATAAAGCACAGAAACAGGCAATTTGGCCCAACCAGTCCATACAGGCATTTATGTTCCCATTGTTATGACTCGGTGAGCAAGAGGTCTAAAGTTCCCTTTCAGCCTTCACCTGGTCTTACTGCAACAGGGTTTAATTTTAAACACACTGTGTTTTTAGCTCCCCCTTGATGAATCCTTGTTCACCACTTTCCAATTATAAGGCAAAGAAACCAGCACAAACAAGTTTTCTTAGGTTTAGAGAAAAGAAAAAGAAAAAATTTATTAAACTTAAACTCTAATTTGGTTGATGCCTACGGATACATGACTCGCCCACGCTAGCATGCATAGGTGATACACGCATGCAAATAGAGACAGAAAAGAGCAGAAGAAAAATAAAGTGGAAAAGTTTGAGGTAATATCTGAAGAGTTTTTGTTATGGTTCTTCGAGCTCACTGTAGAGTCCTTGATAGTAGTTAGATCTTGCTTTTCGTTGGGGCCCAGTATTCTTCTTAAATCCTGTTCGCTGTAGGAGTCTTTTCTCCCATGGGGTTCATGTGTCTTCAATGGATTCAGAGGCTTGTGAGAAAGAGATGGGAGCAGACAGGAGAGAGATCTTCTCAGTCCAGGAGCAAACAGTCTTTCTGAGTTCAAACTCTCTGTGGCCAGTTCAAAAGAAAACCCTGGAACAGCCAGTTAGTTATGTGGCCAGCTGGTCTAACCAGTCCTGGCCCTTATGGATTGTATCCTCCTTATCAAGGAAGAAATAGCAGGGCATCTCGATAGAAATTGTCCTGTTGGGCAGACACAGCATGGGTTCATGAAGGGTAGGTCATGCTTGACAAATCTTTTGGAATTCTATGATGACATTATGAGCAAGGTGGACAATGGGAACCCAGTGGATGTGGTGATTTCCAAAAGGCCTTCGACAAGGTGCCGCACAAGAGGCTGCTGCATAAGATAAGGATGCATGGCGTCAGGGGTAAAGTATTAGCATGGATAGAGGATTGGTTGGCTAACAGGAAGCAGAGGGTGGGGATAAAGGAGTGCTATTCTGGTTGGCAATCAGTCACTAGTGGTGTGCCTCAGGGATCGGTGTTGGGACCGCAATTATTTACAATTTATTTAGATGATTTGGAGTTGGGGACCACGTGTAGGGTGTCAAAGTTTGCAGATGACACTAAGATGAGTGGCAGAGCAAAGTGTGCAGATGACTGTGAAACTTTGCAGAGGAACATAGATACATTGAGTGAGTGGGCAAAGGTCTGGCAGATGGAATACAATGCTAATAAATGTGAAGTCATTCATTTCGGTAGGAGTAACAGGAAAAAGGATTATTACTTGAATGGTAAAAAGTTGCAGCATGCTGCTATGCAGAGGGACCTGGGTGTCCTTGTGCATGAATCGCAGAAGGTTGGTCTGCAGGTACAGCAAGTAATTAGGAAGGCAAATGGAATTTTGTCCTTCATTGCTAAAGGGATTGAGTTTAAAAGCAGAGAGGTTATGTTGCAGCTGTATAAGGTACCGGTGAGGCCACACATGGAGTACTGTGTGCAGTTTTGGTCTCCTTACTTGAGAAAGGATATACTGGCACTGGAGAGGGTGCAGAGGAGGTTCACTAGGTTGATTCCGGAGTTGAAGGGGTTGGCTTATGAGGAGAGATTGAGTAGATTGGGATTATATTCATTGGAGTTCAGAAGAATGAGGGGGGATCTTATAGAAACATATAAAATCATGAAGGGAATAGATAAGATACAAGTAGAGAGGATGTTTCCACTGGCAGGTGAAGCTAGAACAAGAGGGCATAGCCTCAAGATTAGAGGGAGCAGATTTAGGACTGAATTAAGAAGGAACTTCTTCACCCAGAGGGTTGTTAATCTATGGAATTCCTTGCCCAGTGAAGTAGTTGACGCTTCTTCAGTAAACGTCTTTAAAGCTAAGGTAGATATCTTTTTGAACAATAAAGGAATTAAGGGATACGGTGGGAGCGCGGGTAAGTGGATCTGAGTCCACGGAAAGATCAGCCATGATCTTATTGAATGGCGGAGCAGGCTCGAGGGGTCGGACGGCCTACTCCTGCTCCTAGTTCTTATGATCTTATGATCTTAGCAGGCCCTGGAATGCGCTTCCTCACTTTTGATGTCTGTCAGTATGTAAATGTTATTTTCCAGCCATGGCTGATCTGTTTAACAAATCATTTCCTCGCTCCATCAGTAGTTAAATATCACTGTTCATGACAAAATTGATGTGCCTCATTCTTGGCAGGTGGGAGCCTAGCATGATACCATCCCACTTCATCTCACTCCATCAGCATAATCCTCTATTCCCTTCCCTTCCCTTATCTCGCCTCCCCTTCGATGCTATTCACCTCAACCATTCCCTGTAGTAGCAAGTTCCACACTCTAACCACTCTCTGGATGAAGACATTTCTTCCAAATTCCTGATTTGTTACCTTAGTGACTATCTTATATTGATGGCCTCTAGATTTTCTCTTCTTGCTGTTTTATATAATTTTTAACCCACTTGATTTACACTGCGATCAGACAATATATCCAATCAATATGGCCAAAAACATTGGCTAATTTGAAATTTTTTAAATATGCACAAGAAGTTCAGAAATGGAGACACAAACACTTTACTGAGGGGTAAATTTAATTTGCTCAGGCTTATCTATAATTTTACCAGCAACCTGTTTACATTAAAATGCATGGGGCTTAGTTTTTCACTGGTTGTCCTGTTTCAGCATGTTTCTTCAATGGGTGGATGAATAACTAAACACTGTAATGGGAATTATCCATCTGCTCAATGAAAAGTTCATGTTGGAACAGTGCAGCCACTGTAAAACAGTGGAGCAGATTACAACAAAATCACGCCCTGCTATAATAAAAGCAAAATACTGCGGATGCTGGAAATCTGAAATAAAAACAAGAAATTCTGGAAATACTCAGCAGGTCTGGCAGCATCTGCGGAGAGAGAAGCAGAGTTAACGTTTTGGGTCAATGACCCTTCTTCGGAACTCAACGCAGACCTGCTGAGTATTTCCAGCATTTCTTGTTTTTATTTCACGCTTTGCTACGTTGCCCTTTCTATAGTTGGGTAGCTTGCCAAGCAGCTCTTTAGGTGGGATAGCAGAATGTGACCAACCTCTGGAGCTTCAAGGAAGGTGGGAAGAAAATTGACTTTTTTATTTTAAAAATGAACCAAAGGTGTTTATCTCAGGGACCCTTATTGCCTTGAAGCTGATGCCAATCTAATTATTGATTTCATGCAGTCCACTTGTTCCTCACACAAACAGAGGCAAACGCAGCCTGCTCACTGAATAGGTAACTGTATTACCCTGACAATCCTGTGTTGTAATAGACTGGTACCACCATCATTGCCTTCTGTATTGCAAAAAAGTTTAAACAATGAGTATCTCACATTGACCAGACCAAGGCAGTTTTTTCATTTGGAATGCACAATTCAAGCTATAAGTACATCAAAACTGTTTTTAACCCTCCCACATCCCGATGAGAATGGGCATGTGAGGGGTTAAAATAGGGGAAAGAATACTTACCTCTCTTTTTGTGCCACATTTTAACTACCTGCTAGATTAACTCCTGGTTCTCAGGAGGTTGTGAGGTGATCAGAAGAGGCAGACAAGGGGCTCATAAATATTCAAATGTCAGGGTTGGATGAGTTAATTCAACTTCCGATAGGATTTTAACCACCAGGCCGCAGGAATCACGTGTGATGCTGACTGTGCAAAGTAAGGCTGATGCCAAATGGATCCAGGGACAGAGGAGGCCTGGCATGAGTACTCTTCCTGGTCCCACAGGGAAAGCATGGACCTCCCCTGCCCTGGCCTTCTATCCTTCCTCCTGCCTTCTAACACACCACCTCCTCACTCTCTATGGCTTAGTCTAACTTAGTCCCAGGGACCGTTCCCTCAGTTCCTCAGCTGCGGTACGGTTGCCAACTCTGGTTGTACGTATTTCTGGAGATTTCATCACATGACCTCCCAGCTCCAATTAGTTTCCAACTAATAAATAAAAGTGTTCAAAGAAAATAAAAAACACACCATTTTTTTAATGTTCCCATGATTTTTCTCCCTTGGTTGGTCACAGCAGTGTCCTGGTAATTAATGTTTAATTCCTGGAGACTCCTGGACAACCCTGAAGGGTGGGCAACACTAGGTGGTGGCCTCTCACAAGTCCATTTACCTTTCTCAAACTCATCTCATTATCCTTGACATTTTCACACCAGGAGTAGCTACAGTTAGGACAATTCTGCTTTCTCATGCGATACCTGTGATAATTAAGAAGTACAAAATTACTACAATGAAAAGATGGCTGGTGGCCATTTTTATAACTAAATTCTTTCAGGGTATGTGTGCTTATTTACAGACGAAACACTACAAGATAACTCTCCATGGGATGAATCTTATGATCCAATGAATCATAGAATATAGAATTGTTTCAGTGCAGAAGGAGGCTTTGCAGCCCATCATGTCTATGTCTGCTCTCTGCAAAAGCAAATCACCTAGTCCCATTCCCCAGCCTTTTCCCCATAGTCCAACAATTTTTTTCTCTTCAGGTGCTTATTCAATTCCCTTTTGGGAGCTACAATTGAATCTGCCTCCACCAGACTCACAGGCAGTGTATTCCAGATCCTAACCACTCTCTGCGTAAAAAGCTTTTTTCCTTATGTCAGTGTTGCTTCTTTACCCAATGACCTTAAATGGTTCTTGGCCCTTCTGTCAATGGGAACAATTTCTCCCCATCTACGCTGAACCCCTCTATCAAATCTCCTCTCAACCTTCTCTTCTCGAAGGAGAACAACCCCAGCTTCTCCAATCTATCCTCGTAATTGAAGTCTCTCATCCTTGGAACTATTCTTGTCAACATTTCCTGTGCACTCTCTAAAGCCTTCGCATCCTTCCTAAAGTGTGGTGACCATAATTCGGCACAATACTCTAGTTGAGGCCGAATCAGAGGTTTATAACCGGGCATCATAATGCCCTTGATTTTGTCCTCTATGCCTCTATTTATTTAGCCAAATGCTCTGAAAGCAGAGCTCCATGTGACTGGAACAAAGTCAAGGAGTTTGGGTATTGGAGGCCATTATGCTCACTTCGCATGATTTTCCAGTCCATGAATGGATGGAAATCATTGCTTATGCTCACCTCTGTACCTGATACTGCAATGTGTAGTCCTATCACCTAATGCTCTGTGTCACGACTGCTAACTTGTGAAGTTCAACCCTATAATGGAATTTACTTCTTTGAGCATTTTGGGCTAGAAATTCGCCTCCGCTGTGGCAGAAAGCGGATCAGCTCCCCGTTATAGCACCTGATATTCCATTCCATTGCGGCGGAATGGGCAGCCGATCAGATGGCACCTGCTCCGTGTCACCACCCGGGACAAATTTCTAACTCTTTAACACTTATTGGGCAACACATAAAAGTTCAAGGTAAATGGCATGCAGCCATGCAATAAACTGCGGGTACATGAAAACTGTTAAATTGCATTTCCATTCTCAGATTGAATGATGGTGCTCAGTGATAGTTATACTCAGGCAGTCTTCCTGGGCATGGGTTTACACTACAACTGGCCCCTAACTTGGCACTAAATGGGAAATCTTTACTCCAAGAGACCATAGGAAACATAGAATATTTATGGCACAGAAAGGAGGCCATTTGGCCCATCATGTCTGTGCCTATTGAAAAAGAGATATCAAACTTAATCCCACTTTCCAGCTCTTGGTCCATAGCCCTGTAGGTTATGACACTTGAAGTGCATATCCAAGTGTTTTTTTAAATGCAATGAGGGTTTCTGCCTCTTCCACCCTTTCAGGCAGTGAGTTCCAGACCCCCACCATCCTCAGGGTGAAATGATTTCTCTTCAATACTCCTCGAATCTTTCTGCCAATTACTTTAACTCTGTACCCCCTGGTTATTGACCTCTCTGCTAAGGGAAATAGGCCCTTCCTATCCACTCTATCTAGGCCCCTCATAATTTTAAAGAGAGGATGGCTTGTCTGGGAAATGGTTGACTGTCACACTGGTATAGTAAGACATGTTCTTCACAGGTTGAAGGTGGGGTATGTTGTTGGAACAGAATGCAGGTAGCTGTGCTGTGCTTCTAACTGTACTTTAGCTTTAGCTGCTGCCTTTTGGATGAGAAGTTAAATCGAGGCCCCGTCTGTCCTCTCAGGTGAATGTAATAGATCCCATGGCACTATTTTGAAGAAGATCAGGTGAGTTCTCCCCGGTGTCCTGGCCAATATTTATCTCTCAACCAACATCACCAAAATGGATCGTCTGGTCATTATCACATTGCTGTTTGTGGGAGCTTGCTGTGTGGAAATTGTCCACTGCATTTCCTACATTACAACAGTGACTACACTTCAAAAGTACTTCATTGGCTCTAAAGCACTTTGGGACATTTGAGGTTGTGAAAGGCACTATATAAATGCAAGTTCTTTCTTTCGTTCTTTAGCTGACCTGGGATGTTGACACTGGATTACTGCAATGGAAGGTTGTCTCATTTTGACGCACACACTCTGTCACACTTACTCGTCATATTGTTACTTAAGGTGTAAACCCACCTGTACATGATGCTTTGCAAAATGGAGGCAAATGGGGTGATACCAATACCAGCTCCAATCAACACTGCATGCTCCGAGGTGAAGATTGTCCTGGTTGGTGTGCCATATGGGCCATCAATGTAGCACTGGCAAGGAATATTAAACATTCATTAATGGGCATACTTTTAAATGAAAAAAGATATAAAAACTGCATTATTCCTTTCAAAGAGAAACAAGATTATAGTCCAACTATTTGTCTGACATCAATGGGACATTTCAGATCTCTAGGGCTGGATTTTCCTTCCGGGTTCAGGACCCCAATGCCCGGATAATTTCCAGGTCTCGACTCTGTGCCATTATGCCAGGGGTGAATGAGCAGCACAATGAGCAGTTCTGGGACCAGCACGGAGGTGGGAAGCTGCTCCACACTGTAATGTTGAAAGGCAGACGGCAGCCATGACGGGACTTGCCGTTGCCGTGCAAAATGGTGTAGGCAGCAGATCAGAAGGCAAGCAGCATTACAGTGCAAACATGTGGCCAAACGATGAACAGGAAGGCAGGTGAAGCACTGTTACAATCACACTTTTAAAAAAATTTCCTTGAATAGTTATTGACATTAAACAATGTCCAACTGCATTGTTCCCCACAGCTACTCAGGGCCACCAGACCATGCGCTCCTCCCACTCTTCTCTTTGAAAATTCCCTTCGGGCTATCCCCTGCCCCTTAACAAGCTCCTCAAGGAGTTTAACAGGCAGTTAATTGGAAGTGAGCGGCACCCGGCTCCTTACCCCCGCCCGCCCTCTCTTTGAAAATTGCAGTGCGTTCTGGAGACGTCGGGATCCAGAGTTTTCTGAGAGCATGATCTTCAATTTGCACCCTCACCCATGCTCAGTTGCACTTCAGGCCTTGACCATGTAACCTATGCTGACGCTCTAGTGCAGAGGGAATGCTGCCTTGTCAAGAATGCTGTTCTTTGGGTTCCAAGGTTCCTTTGACAGCACCTTCTAAACCTGTGACCTCTACCATCTAGAAGGACAAGGGCAGTAGATGCGTGGTAACACCACCATCTGCAAGTTCCCCTCCAAGTCACACACCATCCTGACTTGGAACTATATCGCCGTTCCTTCACTGTCACTGGGTCAAATTCTTGGAACTCCCTCCCTAACAGCACTGTGGGTGTACCTACCTCACATGGACTGCAGCAGTTCAAGAAGGCAGCTCACCACCACCCTCCGAAGGGCAATTAGGGATAAGCAATAAATGCTGTCCTAGCCAGCGACACTCCCATCCCACGAATGAATAAAAAAATTTGTCTAGCTTTTCTGATGTTTCAGGTGGATGTTAAAGATCCCAGCAAAACATAAAAAAGAGCAGAAAATTCTCCTGGTCAACATTATGCACTTAACCTGAAAAGGTCATTGTTGTTTGTTGGGCCTTGCTGTATGCAAAATTATGACATGTTCATGTATATGACAGCAGTGAGAATACCTGACAGTGATTTAGTGCATCTGAAATAATTTCCTGTTCCTGAAAGATGTGATAATGCACTACATAAATGCACTTTAAAAATTCATTTTGAACGTTAAAACCTTTTTACCTTAATGTTGCAGTATCGATGATTGTCACTCAGTTTTGCAGAGACCTTAAAAAACAAGTGATAATTACTGAGTTAGTGATAACATGCAGTTGTCGACGCCGTTTTGTATATTCATCTACGCTCTGTGTTTTTCTTCCCTAATTTTCTCCCCTGCTTCCCTGAAGGTGCCTAGTCATGGTGAGGTATTGGTCTATGGGTATCAGTAGCCTTTGAAGTCAAGTGAGCACCAGAGCTGATTCTAACTTTATCTGATATCTCCAGCAGCACACTTCCAGCACCAATCAATTAGGATAGGTGTAATCAGTAGGAGGTTTCCTTGTCCACATTTTATTTGATGCCACGAGACTTCATGGTGTCCGGAATCAATGTTGAGGACTCCAAGGGCCACTCTCTCCCGATTGTAAACCACTGTGCTGCCACCTCTCGTCAGTCTGTCCTGCTGGTGAGACAGGACATACCCAAGGATGGTGATGGAGGAGTCCTGGACACTGGCTGTAAGGGATGATTCTGAGAGTATGTCTATGTCAGGCTGTTGCTTGACTAGTCTGTGGGACAGCATCGAAATTTTGGCACAAGTACCCAGGAGGACTTTGCAGGGTCGACTGGGTTGGGTGTGCCTTTGTTGTGTCTGGTGCCTAGGTCAAGGCAGGTGGTCCGTCCAGTTTTATTCTCATCAGACATTTATGTCGCGGTTTTACGAGGCCATTTCACAGGGCAGTTAAGAGCCAACAACATTTGTGTATGGCTGCAGTCACGTATAGGCCAAACCAGCTAAGGACAGCAGATTTCCTTCCCTAAGGGACATTAATGCACCAGATGAGTTTTTACGACAATCCAGTAGTTTCATGGTCACCATTACTGAGACTAGCTTTTTATTCCAGATTTATTCAATTAATTGAATTTTAATTTCCCAGCTGCCATGGTGGGACTTGAATTCTTGTCTCTGGATTACTAATCAGTAACATGACTACGATCTACCATTCCCATGTAGATATGTTTTTATTACTAATAAACAACAGCGCTCAAAGAACATGTTAAAAGCCCCCTCTGCCTTTTCAGGTGGATATAAAAGATCCCACAACACCATTCGAAGAGGAGTGGGGGAGTTCTTCCCAATGTCCTGGCCAATATTTATCCCTCAACCAACAACAGATTATCTGGTCATTATCTCATTGCTGTTTGTGGGAGCTTGCTGTGCACAAATTTGCCGCCAACTTTCCATGCATTACAACAGTGACTACACTTCACAAAGTTCTTCATTGGGTGTAATACGTTTTGGGATGGCCTGAGGTCATGCAAGATGCTATACAAATGCAAATTCTTTCTTTATTTCTTTGAGTCATCTCAAGGCTGGTCTTGTGCATCACCTTGTGGACAATTCCAGGACGACATGTGCAGAAGGGAATCGCATGTGATGCAAATAGAACAAACGAAAGGGGATAAAATAAAATTTAAAATGCAGCGGTGATAAAGAATGATAATTAATATGCAGGCATGAAAGCAGTTCCTCATGTCAGTCCAAGCGAGTACAGTGTGCAGTTGGAGATAAAGTTGCTTTGCTGGAGGGCTGATAAATGCAACAACAGATCTTCAAATAAACAACTTCTCTGCAGCCTCTGGTATCTCTGCATTCCAGTTTAATTAATGGTTTTTTTTCTCCAATTGTATATATTATTCACAAAAATTTTAAAAGTGCCACTTACAGGACTGATGAACTCATACTGCCCCATCACATGAGATTCTGATGCCTATGTCGTGACATCTCCACCGTTAAGTTGCTAAGTTACAATTTGATTCCACTCTCCCCCCTTGCTCTGTTCCTAAGATACACATCTAAATGATGCCTTGCTGACTTCACCCAACACAAACCCTTGGAGAGAACTTTTACAAGAGAATAGTTCACTTGATCGGCCCCTTGCCAACTGAGTTCCATATTTACCCGTTCATCATGAGTGCACTGTGGCTGCAGTATGCACTCTGTACAAGATGCACTCTAGCTAAGTTTACTTCAACAACACCTCCCAGCCCTGCAACCCCTAACAATGAGCAGCAATGTCATGGGATTACCATAACCTCCAAGTTCCCCTCCAAGACACACACCATGCTACCTTGGATATATATCCCCATTCCTTCATCACTGCTCGTTCAAAGTCCTAGAATTCCCAACCAAACACCACTGTTGGAGCACCATCACCACAGGCACTGCAGAAGTTCAAGGCCAAGGTTCATGACCACCTTCTCAGGAGAACTAGTCATGGACAATAGATGCTGCCTTCCCAATGTCTCCCACATCCTGAGAGCAAAAATAAGTTTGGCCATGAGGATGGGGGTTATCACAATTAACCTGATCCTTTCCTTACCCAAGCACTATACAGGTGCAGGAATGACAACACGGTTATCAAGAGTTCTCCCAACAGGGTTGACCCCCCTACTGTTCCACTCCTTCCCCCCCACTCACCTTGTTTTCTTCCATCCCATAGAAGTGTTTCTCCAGCTTGACAGTGCCAGTTTTGATGAAGGGTCCCACTCTGAGCCTTAACATTTCTGCCTCTTTCAGATGTTGATTTGAACTTGGATGCATTTCCAGAATTTTCTACTTGACTTCAGGGGCAGGATTTTAGTGCTGATATAAGGGTGGGAATGGAGGCGGGCAGACGCAGAATTTCCCGATGCCTGCCGGCGTACTGGTTCCCAACCACGGTCCTGACTCCCAGCCATTTTCCTGGATGCCAAGCGGGCGAGGAATTTTCCCACAAGAGGCAGGTAGCTTGATAATGCATTTAAAAGGCCAATTAAGGCCATGGATCGGAGGCCGACTGAAATTTTGCAGACGGCCTGTGGCTTCCCCTCTTCCTCCCCCAGCAGTGTCAGGAGCACGGAAGGTGCCTGGAGGTGACCTCCCAGTGGCAGACCCGGGGGCCAGCACTCCAGAATTACTGAGGCCTCCCCCCCAACCCCGCCTGCAGCCACCATACCTACCTGGCCACAGCTGTGGCCACTGGCCGCTCTGTGGAGAGGCTCCCCTTCCACAATGGTGGTCTAGCAGCTGTGGCCATTTCTATTCTTCAGTTTTATAAGGAGTGCTGAGAGGGCACCTCAAGATGGAGGCTCTCTCTCTCTCTCCCTTACCTGCAATGGCAGGCTGAAGCTCCTTCAGTGCTGGAGGGCCTCATGTTGGCCCTCCAACTTTGAGAGCCGCCCGCCATTTTTAATTGGACAGCAAGCTGCCCTCTGGCACTAATTGGCCAATCCTGCAAAAATTGCTGTCGGGTTACCGTTCCTGACATGATGCGGGGTTGAGACCCATATTTGATTTGTACTTCGGTGTCCCAACCCCAAAATAGAACATTCTGCCCCAGATGTCCAACATCTGTTTCTCTTTTTTCCTTTTCATCTTAAAGCACTTAAATAACTGCAGTGCCTCAGTGATCTGGTGTTTAACAATGAGTTAGTGTACTGCTAGTTGATTAGTAAGTAAACCTGCTATCAGCCAAAATGCCAAAAACCATTAGTTAAACAAATAATGAGCTGAAAGTGGGGCATTCACAACTGCAGCCAATAGCATCTAGTAAGTTTTAAATTATTTATTTAAAGATGAATAACGTATTCCTTTAAACTAGCACATTCAATATTACAAGTAGAATTCCTATACAAATATTTTGGCCTAGAAATTTGATGGCGCCACGCCCATTTGGGTGCTAAACAGGCACTCATGTCTCCAATGTGGCAGACAGGAAGCACGACTTACTACAGGCATCTAGGTCCTGTACAAGGAATATTTGCATATTCATTATTCATCTTCAAGAATACATTGGTGCATTGGAGAATTATTAGAGAAGGACAACAAAAATAATTCCATGACTTAGATTTTCTAAGTTATTTATTACATGGAATTTACAACACAGAAACAGGTCATTCGACACAACAGTCCATGCTGGTGTTTCTGCTGCAAATGAGCCTCATCCGACCCTACTCCATCTATATAATAGAAGCAAAATACTGCGGATGCTGGAAATCTGAAATAAAAACAAGAAATGCTGGAACCACTCAGCAGGTCTGGCAGCATCTGTGAAAAGAGAAGCAGAGTTAACGTTTCGGGTCAGTGACCCTTCTTCGCAACTGACAAATATTAGAAAAGTCACAGGTTATAAGCAAGTGAGGTGGGGGTGGGGCAAGACATAACAAAGGAGGTGTAGATTGGACCAGGCCACATAGCTGACCAAAAGGTCATGGAGCAAAGGCAAACAATATGTTAATGGTGTGTTGAAAGACAAAGCATTAGTACAGATTAGGTATTAATGCACTGAATATTGAACAGCAAGTGCAAACCTGAAAAAAAAAACTGTGGGTAAGCAAACTGAACAAACTAAGATGAAATGAAATAACTGCAAAAAAAAGATCGTAAAAAATGTAAAAAAGAATGTAAAAAAAAAGAAGAAAAAATAACTAAAAATGAAAGTAAAATGGGGGGCTGTCATGCTCTGAAATTATTGAACTCAATGTTCAGTCCGGCAGGCTATAGTGTGCCTAATCAGTAGATGAGATGCTGTTCCTTGAGATTGCGTTGATGTTCACTGGAACACTGCAGCAATCCCAGGACAGAGATGTGAGCATGAGAGCAGGGGGGAGTGTTGAAATGGCCAGCAACCAGAAGCTCAGGGTCCTGCTTGCGGACTGAGCGGAGGTGTTCTGCAAAGCGGTCACCCAGTCTGCGCTTGGTCTCCCCAATATAGAGGAGACCACATTGTGAGCAGCGAATATATACTACATTGAAAGAAGTACATGTAAATCGCTGCTTCACCTGAAAGGAGTGTTTGGGGCCTGGGATAGTGAGGAGACAGGAGGTAAATGGGCAGGTATTACACCTCCTGCGATTGCAGGGGAAGGTGCCATGGGACGGGGACGAGGTGATGGGGGTAATGGAGGAGTGGACCAGGGTGTCGCGGAGGGAACGATCCCTTTGGAATGCTGACAGGGGAAGATGCGACTGGTAGTGGCATCACGCTGGAGGTGGCAGAAATGGCAGAGGATGATCCTTTGGATATGGAGGCTGATGGGGTGGAAAGTGAGGACAAGGGGAACCCTGTCACGGGTCTGGGAGGGAGGGGAAGAGGTGAGGGTAGAGGTGCGGGGAATGGGCCGGACACGGTTGAGGGCCCTGTCAACCACAGTCGGGGGAAATCCACGGTTGAGGAAAAAGGAAGTCATATCAGAAGCACCGTCATGGAAGGTAGCATCATCAGAGCAGATGCGTCAGAGACGGAGAAACTGGGAGAATGGAATGGAGTCTTTACAGGAGGTAGGGTGTGAAGAAGTGTAGTCGAGGTAGCTGTGGGAGTCGGTGGGCTTATAATGGATATTAGTAGACAACCTATCCCCAGAGATGGAGACAGAGAAGTCCATCTATACCCTGGTCTGCTTCATACCTCCCTGAGCTGATGGCCATCTGTACTATCCAGTTTAATGTCGACTTCCAAGGGCTCATTCTGCCAGCTCCTGTGTGGTTTGTATGATGTCAGCTCCACTGTGTCCTCGGTGTTGGTCGCTACTGAATCATTAGAGGCAGTCGAGTTAGAAAGGTACCCCTAGAGATAGCAATAAAGCAATAAAAGAACCATACCTAAATAGTGTAGGAAGGAAGGATTGTTAACTGCAAGGGCAGATAACTAGAAATGCACTAAATAAAGAATAGCATGCAGTCTTAATTATATGTTACCAGGCACATGTTGGATGTTGAGATGATGCCATAAACCATGCGATAGATCTTGACGCAATAGTGTAAAATGGGTCACTAATTTTTTAGTTCCATTGAAGTCAATGCAAAACAGGCTGCCTACTCGCTACCATCCATTATACAATATCGCACAGCCAAGAGCTACCCTCATGAGGCTGAAGCTCAAGCAATTTATCAGTGTCATCTCAACTCCTCAATATGTTGTTGCCTAGGAACACATGGGGGAACAGTAGTATGTGCAAACTTAACATCACTTAACATTCTTTATAGCTCTCTTGGGCTATCTCTTAGGCACTACAGATGGAAGACTCCAGCAATCGATTCATGAAACTTGAGCAGAAGTGACTTGAAAGGAAGATGTAATGCACCATGCAATTTGCATAGAAGTGTACTGTACCATGTAACTTCAATAGAAATGATACTTGGATTTGCATCAGTTGTAAATTCAGGAATTTTCCCCGAGGATGGTTTTCCCAAACTTACCAAGTGTTTTCACTTCAAATACCCTGGGGCAGGAGGGAAGAGTCTTAATGGCAGGAAGAGGGTCAGGGAAATGATTGGCTCAAGACTGATATGTTGATATTCCAATGAGTAGGTCAATGTCCTTTCCTGCAGGATATAAGGCCATTTTTTGCAGGCATAGCACTAACACATTCAGGTAATGGTTAATAATTGCAATAATTGGCAGGTACAGGTTTTGATCCACGGGATTTGGAGTATTTAACCTGGAAAGTGTCAGTTAGGCTCATGCAATGTTAATGGATACATTAGCAGCACTAATGATAGGGTTGCAAGGTTTAAATCTTAGCACAAAGTTGACCAAGTAAGAGTCAATATGTGAACTAGGTACATCAATCGTAAAAATATGCAAAGTTGCCAACTTTGGAAAAGAGTCTAAACCTGTTAATAAGACTTCGGTTATAAAACCGGGGTTATAGCGAGAAACAAGTTCACTGAAAAACAACAGAAACAGGAGGGCAGACCTGTGCACACTTCAGGTGTTTCTTGTTCCTCAGGTTTTTTGTCAGCCGCTTTGGTTCATTGCCCAGTAGCTCAGGTTGTCGAAAATATTCATATAGTTGGTTGGTCCACTGGCCAAGGGACCTGACATGAAGCCAAATAGTGTCTGCAGATTAAAATAAGTGCAAGCATCACAACCATCTTTCTTCATTCTGGCAACTGCAATGATTCAATTAACAGTCACAAAGGTCTGTCACTAGATGTTGCTCTTCGCACATGGTGGGCAAGCTGTCACAAACTCAACATTCTGCTCAACATTCATGTCTTCTCTAAGACTGGGAATGGTGCGATCAGTTGGCTGGATATTTATTTTGACACTGCTTAAAAAATATTAAAACCAAAGCTTTAAGCAGTGGCTTCCTCGACCATTCAGCTGATAAATGTACAGAAATAACGTTTAATCTCCAAGTTGGCTGATCTCATCCAAGTGTGAGTAAGGGCAGTGCAACTGGACTCAATATTCCGAGCTAGAGAAGGGAGAATTCAATCCATCTACTGACCCCTGCTGGAAAGTGTGTGAAGATCAAGTGAGAGCAGGTCTGTGCTTGGCTAAGATTTTTCCCTATGTTTGAATAGTCGGCTAACATTCACTGTGTACTGCAGGGCAATTAAAGCCCACAGAGCTGCACCTTTAGGAGATGAGGTGTCCATAACTTAGCGAGGAACAAATTATCTTGAGGACCAGTAGGGTTTTGATGGTCAGTCAGTGTGACAGATCTTAACAGATCACAGTGGCATTGTAGAAATCCTTCTACATTCCCACAGGGAATACCTGAACCAAACAGACAAAGAAGAGCCAAGTTTTGAGCTATGTTTTGCCCTAAATTAGTTGAGCTCAGCTGTGATGGTAGCAGAGGCTCAACTGTAGGCCTCAGTACCCATGGGTGAGGCAGAAGAAAGTGGATTAAGAGTCCACCCTGAACATTACCCAGTGTCATCTGTTCAAAATGGGCAATGACAATGGACCCTGCAACTGAATAGTATCCCAACAAATCATCAAAACCCGTGTGAATAAAGATCCATTGGACATGGTGTTGGAGGTTGGACAGAGTCCAAGGCCTTTGTGAGATAAACAGAGGCAGAAAAATTTGGCAGAGAAAGTTAGCAAGGAAATAATTTTTTAGAAAAGAAAAATGTAAAATATACACCAAAAATTTAAACTCAGTGCTAGTTTTAGCTTGGCGATGGAAATGTTTTATTTGTTCAACACACAAAGAGTCATCTTTTGGGCCTCCTTATCTCGAGAGACAATGGATACGCGCCTGGAGGTGGTCAGTGGTTTGTGAAGCAGCGCCTGGAGTGGTTATAAAGGCCAATTCTGGAGTGACAGGCTCTTCCACAGCTGCTGCAGAGAAATTTGTTTGTCGGGGCTGTTGCACAGTTGGCTCTCCCCTTGCGCCTCTGTCTTTTTTCCTGCCAACTACTAAGTCTCTTCGACTCGCCACAATTTAGCCCTGTCTTTATGGCTGCCCGCCAGCTCTGGCGAATGCTGGCAACTGACTCCCACGACTTGTGATCAATGTCACAGGATTTCATGTCGCGTTTGCAGACGTCTTTATAGCGGAGACATGGACGGCCGGTGGGTCTGATACCAGTGGCGAGCTCGCTGTACAATGTGTCTTTGGGGATCCTGCCATCTTCCATGCGGCTCACATGGCCAAGCCATCTCAAGCGCCGCTGACTCAGTAGTGTGTATAAGCTGGGGGTGTTGGCCGCTTCAAGGACTTCTGTGTTGGAGATATAGTCCTGCCACCTGATGCCAAGTATTCTCCGAAGGCAGCGAAGATGGAATGAATTGAGACGTCGCTCTTGGCTGGCATACGTTGTCCAGGCCTCGCTGCCGTAGAGCAAGGTACTGAGGACACAGGCCTGATACACTCGGACTTTTGTGTTCCGTGTCAGTGCGCCATTTTCCCACACTCACTTGGCCAGTCTGGACATAGCAGTGGAAGCCTTACCCATGCGCTTGTTGATTTCTGCATCTAGAGACAGGTTACTGGTGATAGTTGAGCCTAGGTAGGTGAACTCTTGAACCACTTCCAGAGCGTGGTCGCCAATATTGATGGATGGAGCATTTCTGATGTCCTGCCCCATGATGTTCGTTTTCTTGAGGCTGATGGCTAGGCCAAATTCATTGCAGGCAGCCGCAAACCTGTCGATGAGACTCTGCAGGCACTCTTCAGTGTGAGATGTTAAAGCAGCATCTACACAAAGAGTAGATACAAAAGAATGTACATCCCTCACACAAACCATGTAAGGAACAGCTCCTGAATGATACATGGGCCAGTATTGTTTTTTAATGGGTGGAATAGAAGATGGGAGAGTAATTGGCATAGGATGTACATTGGAGCATGGCACTTTTTAGAAACAGGAAAAGGCCCTAAGAGCTGGTTCCTTTTTCACAGGCCAGTCCCATCCACCTGTTGCACTTTGGACCTTCAACCTGTTCTCTCCAAAAACACATCCAATTGCCACTTGAAACTATATATTGTCTACTTCACTGGACTTTCCTGGCAAATTATTTCACAGTATATCATCCTTTGGGTAAGAACTCCTACTTGACATGCATTCTTGCTCTTAAATTTGTATTTTTTATCTTGCATCCCCTGGTGTTTGAATGTATTGTCATAGTGATTAAGTGGCCATGATCAACATTTTTCAGCTTTCTTGATAAAGTTTGAAAATGTCACTTAGGTCACTTTGATGCCTTTTTTTCCCCCCCCATAGAGGTTCATCCCAACTTCCTTGATCCACCATCATAACACAAGTAAGGCACAACCTTTCTGATAGCATACCTTGCTGTTCTGGAGCACTGCTGATTGTAAATGGATGCCACTCGTACTTAGCTATTGCTGGAATGTTGACATACACATAGTCTCCTGGCTTATAGTGGAAGAATGGTGATCTCTTGATAACTAGATGGGTTACCTGAATATTAAGAAAGATATTTCCATTACAATTTCTTAGTACTGAAATCACACTGGGCTAACGTGGTGAGTCGGGCTCTGCACTTGCCTAACTTCCCACCACTGACCCCAGTGAACTTCCCATGGTTAGCCTAATTTGATTCTTTTCCCTCAGGGTCCTGGTATTGCCTCGGCAGAGGGTGGCACAGGAAAATCATTGCTGAGGCAGATCTGGGGCATCAGCGACAGCTTAAAGGGCCAGCTGCCACCCAGGCAGATGGAAGAATGGGGAGAAGCCTATTACCTGGAGAGAGAACATGAGTAAATAGCAAAGGCAAATGCAACATTCTTCTTCAAAACGGTATTTGGGGGTAACAACAACAACTTGCATTTAGGTGAGTGATTTCAAAGTAGTAAAACATCCGAAGATGCTTCACAGGAGTGTTATCAGAAAAAGGTTGAAACTGAGCCACATAAAGAGATAATAGGACAGGTGGCTAAAAGCTTGGTCAAAGAGGTTGTCTTAAAGGAGGAGAGGGAGGTAGAGAGGCGGAAAGGTTTAGGGAGGGATTTCCAGGGCTTAGGGCCCTGGCAGCTGAAGACCTGTTTGCAAATGGCAGAGTGATGAAAAGTGGGGATGCACAACAAGAGGCCAGAATTTGAGGAGCACAGTGATCTCAGAGGGTTGTTGGGCTGGAGATCACAGGGATAGGGAGTGGGGAGGTCAGGGAGGGATTTGAAAACATGGATGAAAATTTTCAAAACGAGGCATTGCTTAACTGGGAGCCAATGTAGGTCAGCGAGCATAGAGGTGATGGGTGAATGGGACTTGATGCAAGTTAGAACATGGGCAGCATGTTCTACCCTCGACGGAGGGTAGAACATGTGAGGTCGGCCAGGAGTGCATTGGAATAATTATGTCAACAGGTTACAGAGGCATGGATGAGGGTTTCAGCAGCAGATGAGCGGAAGCAGGGGCAGAGTTGGGCGATGTTATGGAGGTGGAAATAGGCAGTCTTAGTGATGATGCAGATATGTGGTCAGAAGCTTATCTTGGGGTCAAACATGACACCAAGGTTATGAACAGTCAGGTTCAGCCTCAGACAGTTGCCAGGAAGAGGGATGCAGTCAGTGGCTGAGGAAAGGAGATTATGACTGAAGACAAAACCTATTTTCACTGCAGAGGTGAATTTGGCCAACCTTGTATAACAGTGGGGATGGGTGAATCTTATTGACCGCAAGCAAGGCTTGTAGCTACTAAGGCACAACAATTAACAGCTGATACAATAGCAGTTATGTCAGAATTGCTTCAATCCATCACTTGGCTGAGCCAATGTTAGATTAACATAAACCAAACAAGTAGGCACAAAAAACTTGCATTTATAAGATAGTTTATAGTCATCATGTTTCAAAGTGCTTCATCCAGTAAATTACTTTAGCGCCTCATCCTCCGTATTGCCCTGGACTATCAGCCTAGTCTAACCCACAATGTTCTCACCCAGAGGCAACAGTGCTACCAGCTAAGCAGACTTGTCATAGTAGCTGCTGAGTAAGGGAATTTATTTAGGAGTTTTGGTACATGGATGACCAGATGAGTTATCTATATCTTGCTTACTTTAGACCCCTTACACCAAGGTCCCAGCACCAATCTTCAGCCAGGAGACTGGATGGTGTTTCCCTGCTTCAGATTTATGGAAGATTTTTTGATCCTTCCTCAAATCGATAATCAAGATAATCTGAAGTCTCCACCAATAAAACTGGCTAGTGATGGCAAGCAAATTTAAATACCAGTTAAGAGACAGATTTTAAGCAACTCTTCCATATTGAATTCAATACTGGAAAACCCAAGGCCACATCAGTCTGTCTATCGTCTTCAGTGAGAAACCTAGATTCAGGTTCAGGTCCCATACTACAATGCACTACCTCAGTTGAAAAGAGTAACAGAGGATGAGACAAATCAAGGAGCAATGGTCCTATGCTCCATTTGAAGGAAGGGTTATCTAACTATTTATCCACTCATTGATTGACCAGTGAGAACAGACATTGGAGTATTACTTACCTTAGATGGCAGCAAGTTGACCTCCACAACCTGAGTGCCACCAATTCGTGAAACTGTGATTCCAACTATTTTTTCCATAAGGAACAAGAACCCTGAGACCACAAACCACTTCCAAAAGTTGGGACCGTGAAAGATTAACAAAGCCCAGACCCAAATATAGCTCAAGTGGGTCCAATAAAACACCTGAAAGAGAGGGTTTGGGATGGGGGTTAGTCACCTTCGAAGTTCAAACAACTGGGAAAAATTCAACATCAAACAACCTACAGTAAATGTCTTGACTATCAGTGGTCACACAGAGGATGAGTAATGGTTTGTGAATACTGATCAAAAACTGTCAATCACAATAGATATGTATACATTATTAATAAAAGCAGCTGTCCAGTGATATCAGACTCTATAAAAATAGAGCTTGAATTATTCTGCAACATCTTGCAGAAAGCTGACATCTTTACAATGTTAGCATTGTATAACTTGCAAAACACAATCAGCATCTCTAAAGACAATAGTAATCATTTGACACAACTTTTCTGGATTAAATACCCAGGTGTACAGTTCAGTGCTGGATGAGCTGTTGTCAATTGGGTTATCTTAGGAAGGACCATCCTAAGCTTTTCGCTACTTATTGTACGTAGTTCAAGTAGTTGCCCCACTTATGCAATGTTGTTTAAACATTCCCAAAGGCAGGTGGTTGTTGCCCAGCTCTGCTCGCAACCAGATATGCAGAGAGAGAAAGTGAGTACATCACCAGCTTACAGCTACAGGGACTGAGTAGGTAAACCTACTCATAGCAGGAGACGGTGGCATAGTGGTAATGTCACTGGACTAGTAATTCAGAGGCCCAGGCTAATTCCCCTGTAGCCACAGGTTCAAATGCTACGAAAGCAGCTGGTGCAATTTAAATTCAATTAATTAATAAAAAAAGTCTGGAACTGAAAGCTAATGAAACTATCATCAATTGTTGTAAAAACCCATCTAGTTCACTAATGTCCTTTAGGGAAGGAAATCTGCCATCTTTACCTGGTCTGGCCTACATGTGACTCCAGACCCACAGCAATGTGGCTGACTCTTAACTGATCTCTGAAATGGCCCAGCAAGCCACTCAGTTGTCAAGGGAAATTAGGGATGGGCAACAAATGCTGGCCTTGCCAGAGATGCCCACAGCCCATGAAATATTTTTTTAAAAACAAGCAGTATCAGGGGTACAAGATCTGGGCTTAGGGCCATAAGGAGAATAAAGACAGAGATACACAGAGACGGCAATTATCTCTACAATCTTGGTGTTTTTCTGCCACAACAAATAACTTGCCCTAACTACTATCTTGTAATCCACTGGCAGGTAGTAAGTATAGTCGAGATTAGTACTCCAATTAGCTGTGTCTCATTAGCAATGATCTGTTACTGTTTTAGTCCAGGGGGAAGAGTGTGTTTGTTAAAGCCTCGTAATACTTGAAAAGTACGTGACTGCTTGAAGAGAAGAGCAAAGGCCCTTTGTTAGCACGCCAGTCTACGACACAATGGAATAGCAGGAACAAGGCTCACAAGCAAACCTTTCTGTACTACTCAGTTCCGCATCTCCTCAGCTGCCTCATTATGAAGAATCATCAACTGGTAGGCAATTCCCCAAATGGGTAAGGAGGGAGATCATCATTATTGTTGCTCACCTCCAATACAAAGGCTCAGATTAGTGTTCGGACAGACCTGTGAGTAGTTTGCCTGCCATCTTCAAGTTGAAGGTGAATTGTGGACCTGGGAAGAGTGGGAGCAAATAACTTGAAATAAAAAGACTGTGTTCCCTCAGCAAAATGAGAAACAAAAGTGTGGCTTGAACAGTAGTGTAGTGTAGTGTAGCGATTATGTTGCAGGACTAGTGATCCAGAGGCCTGGAAAAATAATACAGGGAGTGTAAATTCAAATCCCGCCATGTCTGTTTGAAGCTGTTGGATTATCATAAAAACCCAATTGATGCCCCTTCTGGCCTCCACTCCCAAACTAATTGGCCATATAAACTTCATTAATGCTGGGTCAGATACCTAAAACACCCTACCTAACACCATTTTGAGAGCATATGGACTACAGACTATTCTAGAAGAAGGCCACAACCATCTCAGGGTGGGTGGTAAACACTGGCCTTGCCAGTGATGCCCACAAGCTGTGAGCAATTTTTTTTTAAGTAATACATCTGAACAGTAATGCCTTAATGTAATGGGGGACCGTGGTTAATAAGACAACCAGCACCGTCCCTCCTATCTTGAATTGGCTTGCTTCAGTAGTCGACTATCGATGACCAAATCATTACGCTTGATTATTAAATTGAATTCTAAAGAACACTAACTACAGTTTCTTATACCTCAAAGTGTCCACTCCTGCGAACAAACGTGCTTGAACAAATTAACATCAAAATGATTAGAAGCAGCAAAATTACTCCAGTAATAGAGGCCATTCCATAAATCCAACCAATCCCAGGCCTTGTTGTAAAGAGATACTCCCACAGCCGGTAGGTTCCATCATTGTGAGTCAATTTCACTGAAAAATGAAATAAATCTCAATAAACATGCTACCTAGTTATAGAACATAGAACATTACAGCGCAGTACAGGCCCTTCGGCCCTCGATGTTGCGCCGACCTGTGAAACCATCTGACCTACACTATTCCATTTTCATCCATATGTCTATCCAATGACCACTTAAATGCCCTTAAAGTTGGCGAGTCTACTACTGTTGCAGGCAGGGCGTTCCACGCCCCTACTACTCTCTGAGTAAAGAAACTACCTCTGACATCTGTCCTATATCTATCACCCCTCAACTTAAAGCTATGTCCCCTCGTGTTTGCCATCACCATCCAAGGAAAAAGACTCTCATTATCCACCCTATCTAACCCTCTGATTATCTTATATGTCTCTATTAAGTCACCTCTCCTCCTCCTTCTCTCCAACGAAAACAACCTCAAGTCCCTCAGCCTTTCCTCGTAAGACCTTCCCTCCATACCAGGCAACATCCTAGTAAATCTCCTCTGCACCCTTTCCAAAGCTTCCACATCCTTTCTATAATGCGGTGACCAGAACTGCACGCAATACTCCAGGTGCGGCCGCACCAGAGTTTTGTACAGCTGCAGCATGACCTCGTGGCTCTGAAACTCGATCCCCCTACTAATAAAAGCTAACACACCATATGCCTTCTTCACAGCCCTATTAACCTGGGTGGCAACTTTCAGGGATTTATGTACCTGGACACCAAGATCTCTCTGCTCATCTACACTACCAAGAATCTTCCCATTAGCCCAGTACTCTGCATTCCTGTTATTCCTTCCAAAGTGAATCACCTCACACTTTTCCGCATTAAACTCCATTTGCCATCTCTCAGCCCAGCTCTGCAGCCTATCTATGAGGCGAATGGCATGGATGCATTTAAGGGGAAGCTAGATAAGAGCAAGGAAGAGAAAGAAACAGAAGAATATGTCGATAGGTGAAGTTGGGGGCAAGGAGTATAAACACCAGGGTAATGGAGCTGGAGAGGTAGTGTTGGGCTAGGCCGTGGCCTCTCCACCTCTGTAACCTCCTCCTGCCCTATCATTCTCTGGGATCATTGCATTCCTCCACTACTGGTGGCACTGCCATTAACTGCCTAGGCCCTAAGCACTGGAATTCCTACCCTAAAATATCCACATCTCTACATCGGTCTCCTCTTCCAAGATGTTCCTTAAAACCTAAATCTTTGACCAAGGTTTTGGACATCTCCCCTAATATCTCTCGGTGTCAAATTTTATTTGATGATGCTCCTGTGATGTGCCTTGGGACATTTTATGGTGATAAAGGCACAATACATACGAACATATGAATTAGGAGCAGGAGTAGGCCACTCAGCCCTTTGAGCCTGCTCCGCCATTCAATAAGTTCATGGCTGAATTGCTTACTCTACATTCCCGACTACCCCCGATAACCTTCCACCTCCTTGCTTATCAAGAATCTATCTACCTCTACCTTAAAAATTTTCAAAACTTCTGCTTCCACCGCCTTTTGAGGAAGAGAATTCCAAAGACTCACGACCCTCTAAGAGAAAAAATTTCTCCTCACCTCTGTCTTAAATGGGTTATTTTTAAATAGTGACTCCGAGTTCTAGATTCTCCCACAAGGGGAAACATCCTTTCCACATCCACCCTGTCAAGACCCCTCAGGATCTTATATGTTTCAATCAAGTCACCTCTTACTCTTTTGAATTCCAGTGGATAGCCTGTCCAATCTTTCCTTGTAAGACAGCCCGCCCATTCCAGCTATTAGTCTAGTAAACCTTCTCTGTACTTCCTCCAATGCATTTACATCCTTCCTTAAATAAGGAGACCAGTACTGTACACAGTACTCCAGATGTGGTCTCCCCAAGCCCTGTATAGCTGAAGCATAACCTCCCTACTTTTGTATTCAATTCCCCTCGCGATAAATGATAACATTCTATTAGCTTTCCTAATTATGTGCTGTACCTGCATACCAACCTTTTGCGATTCATGCACTAGGACCCCAGATCCCTCTGCATCTCAGAGCTCTACAATCTCTCACCATTTAGATAATATGCTTCTTTTTTATTCTTCCTGCCAAAGTGGACAATTTCCCACTTTCCCACATTATACTCCATTTGCCAGGTCTTTGCTCACTCACTTAACCTATCTATATCCTTTTGTAGCCCCCTATTGCCTCTTTACAAGTTACTTTCCTACCTATCTTTGTGTCATCAGCAAATTTAGCAACCATATCTTCGGTCCCTTCGTCTAAGTCATTTATATAAATTGTAAAAAGTTGAGGCCCCAGCACTGATCCCTGTGGCACACCACTCATTACATCTTGCCAACCAGAAAATGACCCATTTATGCCTACTCTCTGTTTCCAGTTAGCTAGCCAATCTTCTATCCATGCCAATATGTTACCCCCTACACAATGAGCTTTTATTTTCTGCAATAACCTTTGATGTGGCACCTTATCAAATGCCTTCTGGAAATCTAAGTATAATACATCCACTGGTTCCCCTTTATCCACAGCACATGTAACTCCCTCAAAGAACTCCAATAAATTGGTTAAACATGATTTCCCTTTCACAAAACCATATTGACTCTGTCTGATTGCCTTGAATTTTTCTAAATACCCTGCTATAACACCTTTAATAATAGCTTCTAACATTTTCCCTAAGACAGATGTCAAGCTAACTGGCCTGTAGTTTCCTGCTTTCTGTCTCCCTCTCTTTTTGAATAAAGGAGTTACATTTGCTATTTTCCAATCTAATGGAACCTTCCCTAAATCTAGGGAATTTTGGAAAATTAAAACTAACGCATCAACTATCTCACTAGTCACTTCTTTTAACACTCCAGGATGAAGTCCATCAGCACCCGGGGACCTGTCAGCCTGCAGCTCCAACTATTTGTTCAGTACCACTTCCCTGGTGATTGTAATTTTCTTGAGTTCCTCCCTCCCCTCTATTCCCTGACTTACAGCTAATACTAGGATGTTACTTGTATCCTCAATAGTGAAATACCTGTTCAATTCATTTGCCATCTCATTATCCATTATTAATTCCCCAGACTCACTTTCTATAGGAGCAACACTCACTTTGTTAACTCTTTTCTTTTTTAAATATCTATGGAAACTCTTAACTATCTGTCTTTATATTTCTAGCTAGCTTTCTCTTGTACTCTAATTTTACCTTCCTTCTCAATCTTTTAGTCATTCTTTGCTATTTTTTATATTCTGTCCAATCTTCTGACCTGCCTCCCATCTTTGCGCGACTGTTTTAGTTAATCATGGATGGCGGGTCCCACTCTTGGAATTTTTCTTTCTCATTAAAATGTATCTATTCTGTGTATTCTGAAATATCCCCTTAAATGTCTGCCACTGCATCTCTATTGACCTATCCCTTAACCTGATTTGCCAGTTCACTTTAGCTAGCTCTGCTTTCATGCCTTCATAATTGCCCTTATTTAAGTTTAAAATACTAGTCTTGGACCCACTCTTCTCTCGCTCAAACTGAAAGTAAAATTCAATCAAATTATGATCGCTGCTACCTCGGGGCACCTTAACTATGAGGTCATTAATTAATCCTATCTCGTTGTCCAATACCAGGTCTAGTATAGCCTGCTCTCTGGTAGGCTCCAGAATGTATTGTTCCAAGAAATTATCCCGAAAACATTCTATGTACTCCTCATCTAGGCTACCTCTGCCCCGTCTGCTTTTTCCAGTCTATATGTAAGTTAAAATCACCCACAATTATTTCTGTACCTTTCTGACAAGCTGCCATTATTTCTTCCTTTATACCTCGTCCTACAGTGTGGTTAATGTTAGGTGGCCTGTACACCACTCCCACAAACAAGTGACTTCTTGCCTTTATGATTTCTCATTTCTACCCAAATTGCTTCTACATCCTGGTCTCCTGAACTTAGGTCATCCCTCTCTATTGCGCTAATACCATCATTAATTAACAGAGCTACCCCTCCACCTTTTCCTAGCTTCCTGTCCTTCCTAAATGCCATGTACCCTTCAATATTCAGGTCCCAGTCTATGTCGTCCTGCAGCCATGTCTCTGTAATGGCTATCAGATCGTACTTATTTATTTCTATTTGTGCTCTCAGTTCATCTGTTTTATTTCGAATGCTATGTGCATTCAGATACAGAACCTCTAGTTTTGTCCTTTTATTATTTTTGTAACCTCTAGCCTTACTGTTGATTTACTCATAGATTTGTACACTCTGTCCCTTCCTGTCACAGTCTGTTTATCATTTCTCATATTAATACCTTTCTCTCTTGCCTTGTCTCTACTCCTGATTTACCATATCTTCCCAAATTTGATCCCTTGCCCCCACTATTCAGTTTAAAACCCTCTCTACTTCCCTAGTTATGTGGCTCGCTAGAACACCAGCCCCAGCATGGTTCAGATGTAGACCGTCCCAACAGTACAGCCACCACTTTCCCCAGTATTGGTGCCAGTGCCCCACGACCCGGAATCCACTTCTACCACACCAGTCTTTGAGCCACGCATTATATAAACACAAGTTGATGTTATGGATAAAGATCCGAATTTGCATTCTCATTCAGCAAGTTCAGGAAATGAAGACGTAACACTGGGTACAGTAAAAGTTTATCTAAGATTCTGATTAAATGATGTCTTTGAAGCTTTACTCTAGACTGACGAATTGTAAGTATTATAAAAGCAAAATACTGCAGGTGCTGGAAATCTGAAATAAAAACAAGAAATGCTGGAACCACTCAGCAGGTCTGGCAGCATCTGTGAAAAGAGAAGCAGAGTTAACGTTTCGGGTCAGTGACTTTTGGTCAGACCTGCTGAGTGGTTCCAGAATTGTAAGTATTCATGTAGAAAAGTCCATTCCTCTGCTATTGCAACTGCCTCTTTGACAAACATTTAAAAAAATCAAAATGTATAAATAAAGATTACAGAAGTTTGATTGGTGATACAGTATAAAACTATCATGTTTGGATAATTTGAGTAGAATGGACCTATAATCTCTGGAGTCTAGAAGAATGAGAGGTGATCTCATTGAAACATAAGATTCTGAGAGGGGTTGACAGGGTTGATGTTGGGAAGCTGTTTCCCCTGGCTAGACAGTCTAGAACTAGGGGTCATAGTCTCGGGATAAAGGGATGGCCATTTCAGTTGGAGATGAAGAAAAATTTCTTCACTCAGAGAGTTGTGAATCTTTGGAATTCTCTACTCTGGAGGGCCATGGATGCTGAGTCTTTGAGTATGTTCAAGGCTGAGATCAATGGATTTTTGGACTCTAAGGGATTAATCAAGGGAAGTGGGGATTGGGCAGGATTTGAGTTCAAGGATCTGCCACGAGCTTAGTTAGTAGCGGAACAATCAAAATCATACAGATAGTTTAACTGTTCTCTTTGAAAGAAATCCTGATCTTTAAGCTCACTTTCAAAAACTGATTGAAAACACTTTCTTATTTTACAAAGATCTTTAACATGTAAACAACATGTCTGTCACTGTGTTTGAACACTTACCAAAGTTCACAACATGTGCAATAGCATGTACAATACTCAGTCCAAATATGGCAAATCCCACCAGCTGGTGCAAGAGTATATGTTGGTCCAAGGGCAGAACCCGCACCACCCAGGTTGCTCTTAACCAGGTCAGACATCGGCGCAGCATAAGGACCTTTAACATGGAGAAGTACTTAAGGTTTGGCTAAAATCATTTAAAATTCCTGTAGCATAAATAATAACAGGAACAATGATCACTTAACACAAAGGTGTTCAGAGGTCCTGCTCAGATTAACTTGTCTTTCTTAAATGTTTCCTTTGCAGGGTAGACCAGAACTAGAGGCCATAAATATAAGATAGTCACTAACAAATCTAATAGTGAATTCAGGAGAAACTTAATTACCCAGATAGTGGAACACACTGTCACAGGGAGTACTTGAGGCAGCTAGCATAGATGCCTTTAAGGGGAAGCTAGATAAACAGATAAGGGAGAAAGGAATAGAAGGATATGTTGTTGGGATTTGATGAAGGGTGGGGAAGAGGCTCATTAGGAACATAAACACCAACATGCACTAGTTGGACTAAATAGCCTGTTTCCATGTTGTGAATACTAAAAATACTATGAATTCCCATCAGATTCAACATCAACTGGCCTATTTAGTTAGGCCTTATTATTTTAACAAGGTATTTTCAAGCTATTTCATTCTCCATCTTCCTGGATCATGAACGACATTGTGTCGACCAGGTAGGAGGGATCTAGGGGTTCCCTCTCAGCCTTTGCCTTGTTTAACTGTTACAGGGTTTAATTTTAAAACACCGTGTTTTTAGCTCCCCCTTAGTGAATCCTTGTTCACTGCTCCAATTGTAAGGCAAAGAAATAAAACAGGTTTCCTTAGGTTTAAACAAGAAAGATAGAAGTTTATTAATCTTAAACTCTAATCCGGTTAACGACTACGAACATGCGATGCGACCATGCTGGCATGCATACATGATAAACATACACGCAGATAGAGACAGAAAGAAGTAGAAGGAATAAACGGGCAACGTTTGAGGCAATATCTGGTAGTTACAGTCCTTTAAGTTCAATGTGGAGTCTTTGGTTGCTGGTAAGTCTTGCAATTTGTTGGGGCCCAGTTCACGCTTCAACTTGTTCCGATGCAGGAGTCTTTTCTCTCTTGAGGTTTACGTGTCTTCCGTGGGTCTGGTGGCTTGGGGAGAAAGCGAGAGAGAGAGAGCCAAGCAGGCGAGAGACTTGCTTGTTTCAGCTTCAGTTGCACACTGCATTCTGAATTCAAACTGTCCTGTGACTAGTTCAAAATACCTGGACCAGCCAGTTAGTCATGTGACCTTCTGGTTTAACCAGTCCTGGTTCTGTGGATTGTATCATCTTAGTAGGGCCTGGAATGCACTTCGTTACACCTTCAATGTCTGGTGATCAAAATCCATTTGAGTTAATTGGAGCAGGGAATAGCCCTTTGTCTCCACAAGCAGCATCTCTTAGTATGCAAATGTCCTTCCAGCCCAGTGTCTGGTGATCTTCAAGCAAGTCATTTCTTCACTCCAGCATCAGTTTAAAAATCGATGTTCATATGACAAAATTAATATGCCTCATTCTTGGCAGGTAGGGGGGTCTGCAAGACAACATCCAGGGTGGGCAGCCACAAGATCGGCTCCTGCCAATGGTTCTCTCCGGTTGGCCAAGAGGTGTATCAGACTTGTGTGGTTCGACATTCCTCCTGAGTGGAAGAGCCTTATTTTGCTTGACTGCACTAGCTCACTGATGGTGCAGAGTTTGAACTGGCTTTTTAAAGAAGTGGAACTCTTGTAATCTTGAATACAGCAGTCGTTCAGCCATCGCTTTTCATTTTAATTTTCTTTCTCCTTCTGCCAATGTTCTCAATTTTATCATAGGATGGTACAGTGCAGAATGTGGCCATTCGGCCCTTCATGTCTGTGTTGGCTCTTTGAAAGAGCTCTGCAATTAATCCTTCTCCCCTGCAATTTCCCCTAGCCCTACAAAATTTTCCCCTTCATATGTATATCCAATTCCCTTTGATAGCTAATACTGAATCTGCTTCCACTTCCCTTTCATTCAATGAATTCCAGGTCATAACAAACTGCTAAGTAAAAAAATCTTTCTCATCTCACTTCTGCTTCATTTTCCAATTACCTTAAATCTGTGTCCTCTGGTAACCCGCTCTTGTGACACTCGAAACAGTTTCCCTTAATTAATCCTATCAGAACCCTTTATGATATTGAACACCTCTATTAAATCTCCTCTTATGTCCTAAAGGCACTGACTGGTGCTAGGGGGGTGGGGTCACAAACGGGTCAGCAGCCTTTAAGTGGTCATTTTCATATGTGAGCAAAGACAGTGAGAGGACAATTTTGACTTGGGGATGTATCGGATCAGCTGCCTGTTACACATTCTTCCCAGATTTTGGTCTGAATTTGCTCACATGTTGAGAAGTCCCAGCGCCAGGACCAAAAGTGGCAGCTGACCTCACGCCGGTGGGCGACAGGACCCGGGGGCAGCATTTTAGTGGCAGCAACCCATTAAGAAGCTGCCACCAGGACTGCCGTCCAATTATGGTGGCGGTCCACTTCCCGGAGCTGCCGGACCAATCAGAGGGTTGGCAGCTCGACAGCGCCACCGTTAGAGGTGGCCACTGCTGAGGGTGCAGCATGAAGGAGAGGGCGTCTCAATGCCGAGGTGCCGTCGTATAAAGGTAAGTCTTGTTGAGCAAGTCAGGGTCTGCCATCGGTGTGTTGGGGGGCGGTGGCATATTCCAGCAGCGATGCCTTAGCCAAGGGGCGACACATCCATGAGTCATGGAGTGGCCATGAAGAAGGGCCCCCTCCCCAAAGTCCGGGAACCTGTTGGGAGGCCCCAGGGATAACCTTAATTGGGCACTTAATTGGCTCAATTGACCACCCAGTGGGCAGTCGCACCACTGAGATTCCCGCCACTGGTAATACGCCATGGTGGCAGAAAGAGGTCGAGCTCTCCTCCCTCGCCATCTTACCAGCCCACCCACCTCCCAGCCTGTCACATAGGGCTGTTAAAATTCAGCCCTTCATTTCCATTTTCAGTCGCCTGTTTTACACTATCGCTCAAAATGAGCCCCTGAGAGTCAGCAAAGTATTCAGCTGTGTGCGTGGCGATTATCAGCAATTATTAGAGAGCACTCAGGAACAGGAACCCTGATTGATTTTTTACTCTATAACTAAATCATTGTAGCCAGTACGAGCACATCTACTGTTATCCTGGCTGAAATTAACTCAGCACAGTCCAAGGACCTCCCCTGTCCTGTGTGGCTCAGTGACACACTGAGTGGTGTATTAACCTGCTAAAGTAGCGTGTAAATCCAAGAGATTTCTTTTCCCCATGATGTAAAGTCACAGTAAAAAGATTTGCTTTCAATAGGAATGTGTCAGTACTCACCCCGACGAAGGTACAGTTGAAGTTAAGGCACTGCCCACAGCCTTTTGCCAACATTATCCATCCACCATAGCTGGTATATTTCATGGCAGCAAACGTGAAAAGAAAGATGTTAACTAGGAGGTAACAACACATGAAGAGCAGCTTACGGCTATTATTGTGCCAGTAGGCTGGTGTCAGATACCGTGGGGTCTGCCTCGTGCATTTCTCTGTAGTCGGTGGTTTTAACCAGTTGGCAGCACTGTAGGAAGAGAAAAATATTACAAATATGCTGTGTCCTCTTTCAGTGGAGTGAGATGTGTTAACTGTTGACTTCCCAAGGCTGATATTAATGCCACCCTGTGTGAGCTGATAGTGTGGTCTACAGTGGACTTCCCTGTTCAACTTTTCTATCCTGAGATTGGAACTGAGGCTTTCTATCTCGGAGACATTCTGAGATCCACTTGCTGGAGATGCTGAATTTCATTGGCATTCAAGATTCACACTTGAAAGAAAACTCCAGCACAGAAATTTACCACACTCCTTCCAGACATATTAGTTCACTAAAACATATAGCTTTCAGTTTATTTCCACGCATACTTTTCACATATCCCCTCTCTATTTAAGTTTGAAGTTAATAATGCAGAAGGAGGCTATTTGGCCCATTGTGTCTGCTGACTCTTTGTCAGGACATTGGGATTAGCTGACTAATCCCACTGCTGTGCTCACTCCATAACACTGTACCTGTTTTCAAACACAAACGCGGCCGATGCTGAGCTATACGGGAAAGTTCCCAATCTCAGCAAATGACAGGATGCTTAGAGTACCGTGAAGAGTTCTGATCTTCGTATTATAAAAAGAATATTGAGGCACTTGAAAAGGTGCAAAAAAGATTTACAGGGATGATACCAGAACTGAGAGGTTATACCTATCAGGAAAAATTGAACAGGCTGGGGCTCTTTTCTCTAGAAAAGAGAGGGCTAAGGGTGTCCTGATAGAGGTCTTTAAGATTATGAAGTGGTTTAATAGGGAAGACATTGAGAAGATTTTTCTACTTGTGAGGGAGACTAAAACTAGAGTCACTAATAAATCCAATAGGGAATTCAGGAGAAACTTCTTTGCCCAGAGAGTGGTGAGAATGTGGAACTCACTACCACAATGAGTAGTTGAGGCAAATAGTATAGAAACATTTAAGGGGAAGCTAGATAAAGGGAGAAGGGATAAAGGGAGATGAGGGAGAAAGGAATAGCAGGTTATGCTGATACTGTTAGATGAACGGGGTGGGAGAAAGCTTGTGTGGAGCATAAACACCAGCAATGACCAGTTGGACTGAATGGCCTGTTTCTATACTGTACACTAGTTGTAATTCTATGTAAAAAGATCAACCGATGCAGCTCGCCACTTTCATTGCTAGTTTCCCTCTGCACCAGTACATTCGTGTACAATAAGCAATAAGTTGAATGTAGACTTGTCTGCATAAAACAAACCAGTGAAGTTAACTGTACCAGGCCAGTTTGAATTGTGATTATAGTAAAAACACAATCACAAAAATGATTTTTTTATCCTAATCTACACTGGTTCAGGGAAAGCACATTTCAGTGTTAAAGCTCGACAGCAGCAATTATTTATCATGTGAAAAATGCTTCATGTTTGTTTGTCCTTGTCACATAAAGTTTTCTGTTACATGTTGTCTCATACCTTGGTGAACACTTAACATATCTGTATGAAAATTTTTTCCCCTGGTATTTTAACAGAGGTGCTAACACATTTATACCCTCCATTAAAATAGTAGACAAAGAAATTTAATACAAATTAAAGCCTGGCTCGGGTATAAAATTAAAACCCGAGCCGGGCCCGACCCGACCACAGCCGACCCAAACCCGAGCTGGGCCCGAGTCCTTCAACGTTTTTCATGTCCAACCCAATCTGAAAATATCAAGCATGTTATTAATACAGAAAAATAAAATCACATCAAAATATAGATTAAAAAGAAAACAATACAAAACAAAACCTGACCACAGCCAACCTGAACCCGACCCTGCCCAATCCCGAATGCTGGATACCGAATATAGACCCGACCGGACCCGAACCCTACACATGTAGTCAGGTTTGGTCGGGTTCGAGTCGGGTAGCCAGGCTTTAATACAAATGGTTTAATTATTGCCGGCTAATGCTTAATGGACTTTACTTCAAATCATTAGAGATGATAGGGTATATTTTCTGCCTGCGACTGCTCTTGCACGAGTGCTTAATGCATTTGTACTAAATCCCCCTGTGAATGTTTTAACACAGCATCAGTCAGGTCATGTACCCCTACAAATCATGATGAGTGAAGGGTCTTTTGGTGCATGTAGGATCATACAGTTCTCAAAGCGACAATATAGAGAGGTATAATGTAGTTGTATTTATTGGGCAACTTTGCACCAGGTTACTGTTTCAGGATGCCACACCCTCCCATTCTTACACTCAGAGCAGGAACTCCTCTGGAGGCGCCTTGGACTCTGCTGTTCAAAGTTAAGATCTACCCGAGAGAGTCAACACGGGGGACCTGTTAGCATCAAAGAAACCAGCTCCTTGCATTGGCAGCAGAATCATAGAGACAGTTTTTCAGGGAGCCATCTGTCCCTGGAACCTTGGTCTGTTTTTGCTATTGAAGCACAGACTGTGGGAGATCAATCCATCCAGCTGGCTGCACTCCTGTGATAAAAAAAAACCTTTGAAAGTCTACATGTCTACTCTTTAAAGTATTAGTGTAGCATAAGGTGTCACACACAGACTATCTGATTTGAATATCAGTCTTTAAATGGCTGCTTTTAGACCTTTGCAATTTCACCTGAACACCTTAAAGCGTTGGAATAAAGGTCATGTATCGATTTGACAGTCCAACTCTACACAGTTCCATATTAACCAGCAGGAGTTCTTCACCACACACACACACACACACTTAGATCTCAGGCTCTTTCTGTCACCGACATGTAAATATAATTAACTGTTTTAACTGTCAAAGACATCACACACTTGCTTACAATATAGCTTCTCATCTATGCTTAATTAAACATCCCTGTTGCTGAAAGCAATTAGAGGATTTATTGCAAATGTTAAAGTAGTGCATGGAGCTTCTGTACAAATTTCACCTTTCATTCCGCTTGGTTGAGTGTCTTGATGGAGCCAGTGGGTGATTCTGCTCAAATTGAAGGTGTGTGGAAGATTGAATGAGTCCACTGCATGTGCCCATAGCCATGCGGGAAGGTTACAGATTCAATCTTTGATATAGGCAGAGACAGGGATGCTCCGCTGGGATGGAACTACAATTGGCCTCAGGATCCTTGGAGTGAGAAAAGGGAAAGGTAGCCAAGGTTCCTGCTTCTGTGGTCCCTTGTGGGAGTGCACCTGGGGTGGGGAGAGGGGGTGAGGTGTTGGGTGAGGATACAATTGGACATCACTGTGTTACCCTATGGCGCGCATGAAGATCTGCTGCTTATGTAAGTTGGCGGAGGGCTAGCATGACCTCTAGTGCAGAATGTCTCTCAGCAAGAGTCACTGGGGTTGATCTTCACCTGCCAGCAGCTACCATTTTTGAAAAATGGGTGGCCAACAATTGAAAATTGAGGGCTGCCCCATTAATGCCCAAGGCCTGCCTGATAAGGCATTCTGACAGGCCTGTAAATGCTTAAGCAGGCTGCGTCCCCCAAACAGCTGTTTAGATATTCAAATCAGGAAAGGTTATGGGACCCCAATTGCAATCTTCAGGTACAAATGGACGGAGAGTGTGCTGCTCCATCAATTTTTACCAGGCATTGAGCGGCCAAACCATCGGTCTTTAAAAGAGAGGGCGCACAAAAAAAGAACACAACTTTTTCTTTTTTCTTTTAGTGGGTCCCCAAAAATACCCTGTTCCACTGCTGACGCTGGTAACATGTTAATGAGTCCCAGCTTGCAACATAGCTCAGACCTCATGCTGCACCAACTGGTGGGCGGGACAGTCATTCCATCCATTTTGGGTCCCATTTGAAAATCATCCCTAGTGTCTTCAGAAAAATTAAGAAGAGAAGTTACATTCTTATCACTATAAGTTTTCCTTGGACAAATTTTAAAGTGAGGATGTTGACATTAGGGAAAGAACAGTTTCCAATGTTGGTGCCCAGTGTCTAGATCATAGGGTTTCCAACTCTACAGCATTGAAATTAAAGATTAATCTCCAGGGTACTGATGTGAACAACACCCAGGGGAAAAATCATAGGGACAATAAAAAATATTGTGCTTTATCCATTTTCTTTGAACACTTTCATTTATTAGTGGTATAGAAATTGGAGGTGGGAGAAAAAAGTTGTTTCACTGGGTTGGAGATGGGAATCGTGTGATGAATCCTCCAGGAAGACATCCAAAGAGCATTGGCGACCCGAGTGAACCAGGCAGTCGAGGGTCGGTTATCGTGCAGGTTAGATGCGGGTTAAAGCTTCATCTTCTTTGCCCCAACAATTAATTTACCATCAATCTCAGAAGCACCTCTCTTACTCTTCCAGTATTACAATTCCATTTGTTGAAATCTATCAATCTTATCAGGTGAGGCTGAAAATTTAGTGCAGGTCAGGCCCAAAATATGAGCAGTTTGTGCTGTGGATTGGGACTGGCTAGGAAATTGGACTGAAACGAAATTCATTCTTCCAACATTACCTTATTGTCAGGTTTTCCATTACTTCTGGAAAGCTTTCTAGCTCCTCCTTGAGCTCCTCGAAGGTAATGGCGCCACTGTTGTCTTTATCAGCGGATTCAAAAAGTGCCAGCGTGAGGTCATCGAGCTTCTCCTCTGGTAATGAAATGGCACTTTCCCGTAAACAGGATTTGAGGACGATGCGTAATTCATCAGGGTCTATGGAACCACTTCCTGTGATTTGATACAGTTACAGCAATAGTAAGCCAGGGCTGTTTTCATTGGAACATAAGAGATTACAAGATGACTTGAGAGAGATGTTTGAAGTTTGAGAGGAACAGACTGTTTCCAGTTATTAAGGGATATAGAATAAGGGGTCATAAATACAAGATTAAATGGTATCCATGTGTTCAAATCCCTCAATGGCCTTGCCTCTTCCTATCTCTTTCCAGCCTCACAACCCTCCAAGATCTCTGCACTCCTCCAATTCTGGCCTCTGGTGCATCCCTGATTTCTTTCGCTCCACCATTGGCAGCCACGCTGTCAGCTGCCTGGGGACTAAGCTTCCCCAAACCTCTCCACCTCTCTATCTCTATTTCGCTCTCCTACTTAAAGCCACTTCTTAAAACCTACCTCTTTGATCAAGCTTTTGGTCACTTGTCATAATATCTCCTTACGTAGCTCGGCTACAAATTTTGTTTGATAAGCTCCTGTGAAACTCCTTGGGACATTTCAGCATGTTAAAGGTGCCACAAAAATGCATGTTGTTGTTGTAGGAGATTTGGGACATAGAGCAGAGGAAATATTTTTACACACAGGATTGTGAGGCTGTGGTCCGCACGATTGGAGTTTCTGATTGAAGCAGAAATCATGTTAACATTTAAGAAGAGGTGAGATAGGTTGTTGAAGCAAAGTATTTATAAAGGGATATAGGAACAGGGAGGGCACATGGAATTAGGACTACTGTTTGTGTAGAGGATAAGCACCAGTATGGACTGGCTGAATCAAACGGCCTGTTTCCATCATGTAGTTTCTGTAATATCAGAAACAAGCTCATAAGCAAACAATTACTACTCAAATGAGTAATCAAACTGATTAACCATGAAAGCAGGATATCATTGTGTTGTATAGAGAATAATGGATAACTTGGAGTGATCACAAAGCAATAATGTACCTGAGGAGTTCAAATGACTTCATACAAAACTATGCCTATGGCAGTCAGTTACAAGGATGATTGGATGGTTATACATATATCAATGGTTGCATGGAAATGATTACAGGAAGTAGTCTATGTGAGGACTTGAAATAGACCATACATAAATTGAAGATTTATGATATGAGGTAGTAATCCCAGTTCATCATTCTGATGACATTATAAGCTGCAAGAGTGAAGCTTTTTTTTATTGAAAACCCAGGCGAATGTTCAAAGTGCAGGTATCACCAAGGTCAAAAGCAGCAGGAGACAAGATGAAGTGAATCAGAAAGTGATGTTTGGTGATGATGCCAAGCATGTGTTTTAAAGGCTCATCAATTGTAAGATGAAGAAATGGCTGAGGGAGATAATGGAGGTGAAATTCACTTTGCAAAGGGCACTAATCAACTGTCTATTAACCACCCCATCCAATTTTCCTTACCATTGAAATCCATTACCACCTATTTTGCACTCTGCCAAAGTGGATTTTAACACCCACCGCCAAGATATTGAACAACTTTTGAGATCCTGAGAAAGAGTGAGTTGGAACAGGAGATGATACGATGAGTTTGATTTCAGCACAATGAGGAACCAGGGAAGAGGGCAAGTGTGTTGGTTGATGTAATTGCTACACCTTGATCTTCCTATTCTTTGATGGAGTACTAAATATCTTATTCCTTTCAAAAACACGGATTCTTCATGTCTTCAACACATCCAACTAACATTTAGCACATCTTCCTTTCGATAGCTTCACCCTTACTCCTTTTTCAATGATTGCAATTCTTAGCCTCACTGCTGATATCGCAGGTGCAATATTCATGTTTCCTTCTTTACTAAAGCTTGGCTCCCAAAGCACTTCATTATTACGTGACAAGCACACAGTTTTTCTTCCCCCTCAGTGAGACTTAAGTCCCTAAATAATTTAAGTCCACCTGATACTTAAATGTTACTCCCATATCTAAACAAGCTCCAATATTGCAAATTCTCCCTGTGACTGTGGGTTTCCGCCGGGTGCTCCAGTTTCCCCCCACAGCCAAAGACTTGCAGGTTGATAGGTAAATTGGCCATTGTAAATTGCCCCTAGCGCAGATAGGTGGTAGGAGAATGGTGGAGATATGGTAGGGAATATGGGATTAATGTAGGATTTGTATAAATGGGTGGTTGTTGGTCAGCACAGACTCAGTGGGCCGAAGGGCCTGTTTCAGTGCTGTATCTCTCTATGACTCTATCACATCTCTCATGCTGCTGGGCAGGATGCAAGAAAAACCTAGTCAGCTGTGAGTGTCCATCTTCCCTCAATATATCACAACCGTTATGTGTGTGTCTCTCTCTTTTATTGATGTTCCTATGGATAATTTTCTTTTCTCTCTTGTTCTTCCTGAAGCTCAATTAAGCCTCTTCCTCCTTCCTGCATTCTCACAATGCTGAGATCAAGACTAAAGAGATCCTATACAGGAATCTTGGCTCCTCATTTAAGTCTATCAATTAAAAAAAACAAGAAAATCAGTTATTGATTGCAGCATGATATTGGGACTTTCATTATGTTGTATATGCTACAAAAATCTAATGCTTTTACTGTCAAAGGCATGCCAATCAATGAATATACTCAGATATAGATCTTACCATCTACATCATAGACTTGGAAAAGGAATCGTAGTTTGTCTGTTTCACTTCCATGAGTAAGGAGATTCAGGGCCTTCAGTAATTCATCCAAGCTTATACTGCCACTCCCATCAGAGTCAAACAGAGTGAAAAACCTTTCTGCAAAGAAAGACTGAGGAAAGCAAACAAAGGAAGCACATTAGTTCCCAAAGAGAAAGCAAGATACTGGTGAAGCAATAGATTCACTTCATCTTGTCTCCTGCTGCTTTTGACCTTGGTGATACCTGCACTTTGAACATTCACCTGGGTTTTCAACAAAAGAAAGCTTCACTCTTGCAGCTTATAATGTCATCAGAATGATGAACAGTGGGATTACTACCTCATATCATACATCTTCATTTTAGGTATGGTCTATTTCAAGCCCGCACTTAGATTGTTGCTGCTTAGATTCTAAATATTCTTAGAATCATACAGAACAAAAAGGGGCCATTCGGTCAATCATGGCTATGCCAGCTCTTTGAAAGAGCAATCCATTAGTCCCACTCCATCTTTGCCACGCTTCCCACATTACAGCAGTAACTACACTTCAAAAGTATTTCTTTGGCTATAAAGCACTTTGGGGTGCCCGGTGGTCATGAAAGACACTATATAAATGCAAGTCTTTCTTTTTCTTTTTGCTGTTTCTCCACAGCCCCAAGAGGACAGACGAGGCCTCAGTTTAACATCTCATCCAAAAGGCAGCACCTCTGACAGTGCAGTGCTCTGTGTTCCCTTAGCACAGCACTGGGAATGTCAGCCTGGTTTATGAGTTCAAGCCTCTGAGTGGGATTTGAAAGCTCTACCAACTGAGCCAAGGTCTTGTAAATGCTTATAAATTCCCTATACTTTTAAATGACAAACCCCCCTTAATATATCAGCTAGGCTCAGTAGGTTGCACACTCACCTCTAAGTCAGGCAATTGTGGTTTCAAACCCTATAATAGGCTTCACCACATCAATTAACTGCAGTATAATATGGTCAGAGGTGCTGTCTTTTGGATAATGTACTAAGCCAATATCGCATCTGCCTGACCTATTGGATGCAAAATATCAGTTTGATGCCGAGGAGAGACTATTCCCAGATTCCTGGCCAACATTCACAGAATCACAGAATAATACAGTGCAGAAGAGGCCATTCGGCCCATCGAGTCTGCACCGATGCATTAAAACACCTGACCTGTCTACCTAATCCCATTTGCCAGCACTTGGCCCATAGCCTTGAATGTTATGACGTGCCAAGTGCTCATCCAGGTACTTTTTAAAGGATGTGAGACAACCTGCATCTACCACTCTCCCAGGCAGGGCATTCCAGACCGTCACCACCCTCTGGGTAAAAAAGTTCTTCCTCAAGTTCTCCTTAAACCTCTCACCCCTCACCTTAAACTTGTGACCCCTCTTCAACTAAGGGGAACAGCTGCTCCCTATCCACCCTGTCCATGCCCCTCATAATCTTGTACACCTCGATCAGGTCACCCCTCAGTCTTCTCTGCTCCAGCGAAAACAACCCAAGCCTATCCAACCTCTCCTCACAGCTTAAATGTTCCATCCCAGGCAACATCCTGGTGAATCGCCTCTGCACCCCCTCCAACGCAATCACATCCTTCCTATAATGTGGCGACCAGAATTGCACACAGTACTCCAGCTGTGGCCTTACCAAAGTTCTGTACAACTCCAACATGACCTCCCTGCTTTTGTAAACTATGCCTCGATTGATAAAGGCAAGTGTCCCATATGCCTTTTCACCACCCTATTAACCTGCCCTTCTGCCTTCAGAGATCTATGGACAAACACGCCAAGGTCCCTTTGTTCCTCGGAACTTCCCAGTGTCAGGCCATTCATTGGATACTTCCATGTCACATTACTCCTTCCAAAGTGTATCACCTCACACTTTTCAGCGTTAAATTCCATCTGCCACTTTTCTGCCCATTTGACCATCCCATCTATATCTTCCTGTAACCTAAGACACTCAACCTCACTGTTAACCACTCGGCCAATCTTTGTGTCATTCCTCTTTCAACCAGCACTTCCAAGTAAAAAAAGAAATTAGCTAAGTTATTTTTTTTAAATTTGTGGACCTTGCTGTGTGCAAGTTCCCCCACACTTTTTCCCAACGCACTTTTAAAAGTAATCATTGGTTGTAAAGTGCTTTGGGATGTCCTGATGTGCTTAGATGGAGAGACTAGACAAGTTGTTCTCCATAGGGCAGAGAAGGTTAAGAGGTATTCAAAGTTATGAATAACATTGTTAAGTGTAGATACGGAGAAAATATTTCTACTGCCAGGAGGGTCAGTAATCAGAGCACACAGGTTTAAGCTAATTGGCAAAAAAAAGAGTGGAGATGAGAAAGAAAAATTTGTAGAGGGACTTGTTAGGATCTGGAATGCACTGCCTGAAAGTAGGTGGAAGCAGATTCAATAGTAACTTTCAAAAGGGCGGCACAGTGGCGCAGTGGTTAGCACTGCAGCCTCACAGCTCCAGCGACCCGGGTTCAATTCTGGGTACTGCCTGTGCGGAGTTTGCAAGTTCTCCCTGTGTCTGTGTGGGTTTTTGTCGGGTGCTCTGGTTTCCTCCCACAGCCAAAGACTTGCAGGTTGATAGGTAAATTGGCCATTGTAAATTGCCCCTAGTATAGGTAGGTGGTAGGGAAATATAGGGACAGGTGGGGCTGTGGTAGGAATATGGGATTAGTGTAGGATTAGTATAAATGGGTGGTTGATGGTCAGCACAGATTCGTTGGGCCAAAGGGCCTGTTTCAGTGCTGTATATCTAAATAAAAATAAAACTGGATAAACAACTGAAGGAGAAAAAAATGCAGGTCTGTGGAGAAGAACAGTGCAGTGGGTCTAATTGGATAGCTCTTTCAAAGAGCTGGCACAGACACAATGGACTGAATAGCCTCCTCTGTGCCGTATGATTCTTTCTTTATCCTGTCCACTGGTAATGTGCTTCCGAAAGAAAATTTGATGTTTGCAGCAGAACAAGAACAGTGCAGCATTGGGCAAACATCATTGCACATTCAAATCTAATTACAGTATTACAAATAAAATAGGCAATTCTTTTTGAATAGTCCCCAGAATACTCAATATACACTTAACAATTAACATCATACATAGTTTAAGATAAAAGCTGCTGCAACTATTGTGTGAATATTACCTAGTAATAAACATACACATAGCAAGGAAGATTTTCTCTGCTTGTAATTTGTATTAAAATTGTGAACATGTAAACATAAAACACATCTATTATTTTACTACAGAGGGAATAAAATCTCCCTATATTCCTATTCTTATTTCAACAATAATAATCTAGAACTACTGAGTTTTGTACTGGCAACAATCATAATATATTCTCTATGCGTTGAGAACACATGCTTGCCTCTTTTACTTTGAGTGCTGTCTTGAATTCTTCCAAATTAATTTCCTTGCCCTCACCAGCAATATTTTCAAACTGCTTGGTTACCCATTCCAACCACTTGGCATCATCGTCTACACTCATTGTGCTGGAACAGAAAGAGATGGTTAAAAAATGGACAATATTTAGGAAAAGGAAAACTCATAAGGATCGACAATCTCTTTTGCGAATGATCAGTGCTATTGTCACTTCTGACCAAAGTCCTCAATCGTTGCTCAAAAACACAAAAAGATTGTTGAACTCATTTATACTATCCACTTCTTTCGCAACTTATTTTGCAACCAGTAGGTGAAAATGTTCCCCCTCATATTGTTCCTTACTCTTAACTTGTGCCCCCTGGAGTTTGAACCTTTTGCCATTATGAACAATTTGAAAAGATTAATTTTGTTGCAGATGTTATTCTAACTTTATCAGATCACTAAGGAAGTCATATTTGTACAAAAGGACATTGATGTATTTGGGAAGATTCAGAGTCAAAAAGGGAATTTCTGCACATGGGTTGTCACATAAAGTCCCAACCCAAAACATTAATCAATCTTGGAGAGAGTGCAGAAAAGCTTCACGACAATGGTTCCAGGGATGAGGAACTTCATTTATGAAGATAGATTGGAGAAGTGGTAACTGTTTTCCTTGGAGGAGAAGGCAGTGAGGATATTTGATAAAGGTATTCAAAATCATGACGGGTCCAAACAGAGCAGATGGGGAGAAACTTTTCCCACTTGTGAAAGGATCAAGAATGAGAGGGCACAGATGGACCCTTGCTTTTCCTGATATATATTAATGACCTAAACCTTGGTATAGAGGGCACAATTTCAAAATTTGCGGATGATACAAAACTTGGAAGCATTGTGAACTGTGAGGAGGATAGTGTGGAACTTCAAAAGGACATAGACAAGTTGGTGGAATGGGCGGACAAGTGGCAGATGAGGTTCAATGCAGAGAAGTGTGAAGTGATTCATTTTGGTAGGAAGAATATGGAGACAACATAAAATAAAGGTATAACTCTAAAGGGGGTGCAGGAGCAGAGGGACTTGGGTGTATATGTGCATAAGTCATTGAAGGTGGCAGGACAGGTTGAGAGCGCAGTTAACAAAGTATACAGTGTCCTAGGCTTTATTAATAGGGGCATAGAGTACAAGACCAAGGAGGTTATGTTAAACTTGTATAAGACACTAGTTGGGCCTCAACTGGAGTATTGCATCCAGTTCTGGGCACCGCATTTAAGGAAAGATGTGAAGGTAATGGAGAGAGTGCTGAAAAGATTCATGAGAATGGTTCCAGGGATGAGGAACTTCATTTATGAAGATAGATTGGAGAAGTTCGGACTGTTTTCCTTGAATAAGAGAAGGCTGAGAGGAGATCTGATAGCAATATTCAAAATCATGAGGGGTGTGGACAGAGTAGATAGGGAAAAGCTGTTCCTACTTATGAGAGGATCAAGAACGACTGGGAATTGCTTTAAGGTAATTGGCGAAAGAAGCAATGGTGACATAAGGAAAAACCTTTCCATGCAGTGAGTGGTTAGGATCTGGAATGCACTGTCAGAGAGTGCGATGGAGGCACGTTCAAATCACACATTCAAGAGGGAATTAGACAGTTATTTGAAAAGGAAGAATGTGCAGGGTTATGGGGAGAATGCAGAAGAATGGCACTAAGTGAATTGCTCAGAGAGCCAGTGCAGTCATGATGGGCTGAATGGCCTCCTTCTGTGCAGTAACAAGTCTGTGATTCATCTTATGACCCTCTGTAGTCAACTGCCCCACCCCACTCCCCAGCCATTGGTCAACCAACCCGTCCAGCCTCCTGATGCACTGCCTTCCCACACTGATTGGAAAGCAAACAGGCTCTTTGTCTTGTGATTGAATGAATATTGAATGTCAAACAGTCTTTCCTCCCCTCATTGCCAATATTTTTACCATGAATAAACATTCAAAAAAATGTGATTTACCTAATATGGTATGAAACATGTGCCTCGTTTAAGGATTCTGGAGGAAGATTTCTCCATTGTAATTTCCAATATCATAAACTCACTTTATTCGTACAGTTTTGTGATTGCACTGGATAAAAATCCTTCCTGTTGTGTTTATAATGTCGTTGATGTAATACAAGGAGAGGAAAGCTTCTCCCTCTGCACGCTTCATTCAGTTATCCGTTCCAAGTTTATTTAATGAGATCTATTTTTAATGTGTATAATTTGTAAGGCTGCTGTCACCTACTGCTGACACCTGTTATTAGTTTAAGGCAAATTGACAAAAGATTTGTGAGGTCACATGGTATTTATGCAAATATATCATGCAAATCAGTTTTTGGGCACTGCAGTGTGTTGTGGTGGAGTTTCAACTTGCCTGCAACTCACGAGCAGTGGCAATAGTTGAGATATTAGGATGACGCTTTCTCATCATTTTTAGACTGTTTTTTAATTTCCAAAATATACTTTATTCATAAAAATCTGTAAAAATTACATTATCAGTTTCAAACAGCACCAAGTCAAAAAATACAAACAGTGCAAAGGCGGTCCGTTTGCTTCATTACAATCATGGGTTGCCTCACAACCCTTCCATTTCACATTTACAGCAAATGAAAATTTTCCCGATACAGTTCGAGGGGTTTTCCATGGATCCAGCCCCTCAGTTCAGCTTGGTGGGGGGACCTTACACTGTGGTCTTTCCCCATTGAGCCTTTGCTGCGGCTGCCCCAAGCTTTAGTGCGTCCCTCAGCACGTAGCCCTGGACCTTGGAATGTGCCAGTCTGCAACATTCGGTCATGGACAACTCTTTGCGCTGAAAGACCAGCAAGTTTCGGGCAGACCAAAGGGCGTCTTTCACCGAGTTGATAGTCCTCCAGCAGCAGTTGATGTTTGTCTCGGTGTGCATCCCTGGGAACAGCCTGTAGAGCACAGACTCCTGTGTTACAGAGCTGCTTGGGATGAACCTCGACAAAAACCACTGCATCTCTTTCCACACCTGCTTTGCAAAGACACATTCCAGGAGGAGGTGGGCAACCGTCTCTTCCCCACCACAGCCAACGCTCATCATTTTTAGACGCCTCATGGCTATGCAGCCCTCAGTTTTACTGAATCGCTGCGATAAAGGATTGATTCTAAGTACCTTGTCATAAACTGCTTTAAAGATAGAGTTGCTACAGTTGGGGATGCATACAGTAACACTATTATTCCCAGCCAGAATGGAGATGATTGAATAATTCCCACATCAATGACTCCTTGAGAAAGTGACTCGCATTGACTCATTATGTGACTATGCTCCACTCATTGCAGTTTGCTCGAGAAATCTCCCTGCTTTTAATCAGGAGACATTGCTGTAGTTTCCGTCATGAGTTTTGTTTACTACAAACCTTTTGGAAATAGACTGTGCTGTAAAATACCCCCAAAAAAGGCACAATGAGGATCAATCTACACCCCCCCACCCCCCAAGCTTTATACAAACTCAGCGCAAATTACAGCCTTTCTGCTGCTATTCTCTTTAATGTGCCTTTATCTCTTCATTATGTGAAAAAGAGTCAGCACTGAATAGTTAAACTGGTATATGTTCATGCATTTTAATAGAACTAAATTGAAAGCTACATTTGCATGTCAATGTTGCATCTTCATTTATCAGGAGCACCGAGGCAGCAAGCTTTAATCTTGCATGTCCATTCATTCTTTCTTCTTTGAACAGAAATTTTACATCACAGGCAGCAATCTGTGATCAAATTCAGCTGTCTTTGCCAAAAGGAAATCAGAACCAGGAAACAGGATGTCTCTAATCACAGCACTTAATTGGATCCTAAATAAACATCCTCGTCATGCCGAACAGAAATGGCTGGTTTAGAATCTGTAAGGAATATTGTCGCAAATTTAGGAGAAGGCACAAATTTATTACCAGAGTTTAACAGGAACTGGTGCTGTTATCAGGGCCAATTAAAAGTGGCACGTAAGTAATTGAGTAGAGCTATACCTCTTTTTAGCAATATTCACTCCTCCTGTCTTGCTAATTCTTATTGGAGTCAGTTCCACAGGTACTTTCCCAAACCTCAGTCAAGAGACCATTCCCTGTGTATCAGTCTGGATAGTGAGCATGGGGAGGCTGTTTGACTATGTAGTGCAACACAGCCAAGATCCTAGCTTCACCCGACACTCATTTTCCAGTAGACGCGACTAGATTGCAGTCAGAAGTGGGACGGCTGGCTGACTGGATTCATTTCCCTAATGTAAATGAGGCACCAAAGCAAATTATCTATAGGGGGATAAAACAGTGAAGTGCATCATATAACAGACCGTGTAAATCAACTGAAATAAAAATAGAAAATACCGGAAATACTCAGTAAATCTGGCAGCATCTGTGGGAGAGAGAAACAAGGAGCTAACCTTTCAGGTTGTTGATCATCTGTCAGAACTGTGAACCAACTTTATTTCAACTGTCAGTTTTTACCTGGAGGGTCTGTCATCTCAGGGTTGAGCTGTCAAAAGGTGATAATTTTTTTTAAAAAAAAGCTTCAGGTGTAAATCCTATGAATTAACAACAGCAATTTGTATTGCAAATCCAACAGTTTTAGAAGCTTGAAATTTATGGTGGTAATCCTTAGGTCAGTATCATTTGAAACAAAATTCATTCCTTGTTCTGAATTTTGGGAAGCTCTTGTCTATGAGACCAGCCGAGTTTTATTTCCAATCAGTGTTACTGCACAAATATTAATGTTCTCATGCTAAATCCCTCTGCACATTTTTTGTAGAGCTGTTAGCCCATTCCAAAAATAAAGCACAGAGAAAAATCTAGTCAAGTTCAGGGCTCATTACAAGGATGGTGCCAACCAGCAACTACACCCAATATATTCTGGCAATGTTAGAGGTGAGCACGTGACTTTCAATGTTTCCTAGTACTTGATATCTAATCTAATGTCTTTCTAAAACTCAGCTACCTTAAATGGATGCCCAAAGGATTGAAGACAAAAAAATGATCGAGTTATCAATCAAACCATTGCAGAAAGCTGTTAATATAATTTATTTTCCTCCTCTTCAGGTCCAGGATGGACCCAGTCCAGGACAGGGGGTCACTCAGGCTGCTTGTCTCCCTTCTGCGGTCTTGTTCATGCCCAGGTGGCCATGGAAAGGTGGCGTCTGTAACCAGTGAGCACTGCAGGCACTGGAGCGTTTTGTGGACATTAGGTAGAATATTTAAACTTAAGTTTCCTTTTGTTTTGTTCAAAGTTAGAGAAAGGGATCTAAGGGGTCATCTAACAGTCACCCACGGGTTAAATGTGCAGGCTCCTTCTTTCTGGCCCAAGACCTGTCAGACAGCTCCTCCCATCTTTATGAGACAGACAGTGTGTAATGATGAGTCATGGATTTAGACCAATTCTGGAGAAGTGGAAGATAAAAAGGCAGGAAAGGGAATAAAATGGAGCAGAAAATGGGGTTTCTTTGTAATTGGAGATGGGGAAATTCTTATTTTCCCAGTCGTCCCACCTGCTACAGAACATGAATCACTATCAGTGGAGTGAAAAATCGGACGATCTGCTCCTTCTGATTGCTGTTCAAGAAGTGACTATAAAAAATTTACCCCAGGATCTCAAATAATTTGTGTTTGGAAAGCTAGAATTTTTTGCGTGCAAGTGATTAGATTGGGAGGAGAAAACTCTATTTTCCAGTAGTGGCAATATTGGAGTGATTTGGTTGGGGCAGCATTATGCTTTGTGATACAGAGCAGTCATCATTGGAAGCTGGGCAATGGCCTGGGACAATCCCAGTTGCACTCCCTTCGAACACCTCCTGGCACAGTCCTCCCAGCATATAGCTTGACTGTTGCATTAGTCAGGACTTGTGTGTGTTATAGGGCATCTACAGAAAAGGAGATGGGAGCAAATAAAAAATGTTTTACAATATGGAAATGGGAGGCACAGTGGATTAGCGAACTGGGCCAGGAGCTTAAATCCAGCAACAACTTCCAATTGTGATGAAGGTCCCAAGGTATTTCAATGAGGCATAAGGAGCCAATGTAGGTCAATGAAAACAGGGGTAATTGGCAAGTGGGAATTGGTATGGAATTGGATACAAACAACAGCACCTTCCAAACCCACAACATCTATCACCTAGAAGAAGAACAAGGGCAGCAGGCACATGGGAACACCACCACCTGCAAGTTCCCCTCCAAGTCACACACCCTCCTGACTTGGGAATATATTGCTGTTCCTTCACAGTCACCAAGTCAAAAATCCTGGAACTCCTTCCCGAACAACACGGTGGGTTTATCTACACCAAAAGGATTGTAGCGGTTCAAGGCAGAAAAGGGCAATTAGGGGTGGGCAATAAATGCTGGCTTGGTCATTGATGCCCACATCCCGTGAATGAATAGAAGAAAAGGCAGCAAAGTTTTGGATGAGCTGAAGCTTATAGAGGGTCATGGGTTGCGAGGCTGTTGAGGAGAACATTGGAATAGTGAAGTCTGGAAACAAAGGATGGACGAGGGTTTCAATAGCAGATGGGTAGAGACAGAGTTGACAGGTTGAGTTGCTTGGCATATTACAGGAGATTTCATCATTTGACCCCAACCATGTGGCCCCATCATTGGTCACCAAGCACAACCAACCTTGCACCTGCTTCACCCTCCTTGCTACCTGATTGGATGATACTATGATAATTGGATTCACTAGGATAGATACAGAGAAACCACAGAGTGTAAAATTTGTCAGTCAAACATCCTTTTCCCCATCTCCAATATTTTTCATAACAAACAAAATTGCTCAAAGACAATAGGAAAAACAACAATTTAACACCCCTTTGATCTTCTTCCCTCTAGGTTTGCTGACAGGAGTGTACTGGAGGAGATCAATATTCAATTCCTGGAGACTCCAGGCCAATCCTGGAGGGTTGGCAACACTACTCCCAAGCCAGTTTTGGCCTTGGTTAAAGACAAGCACAATGCAGAATATTTCACCCATGGACGCAAACATGACGGGGAAATGTGCTTGTGCAGAGTATTCCATCAACATCCATTGACCAGAAACTCAACTGGGCCAGCCATATAAATACTGTGGCTACAAGAGCAGGTCAGAGGCTGGGAATTCTGCAGCAAGTAACTCACCTCCTGACTCCCCAAAGCCTGTCCACTATCTACAAGGCACAAGTCAGGAGTGTGATGGAACACTCTCCACTTGCCTGGATGGGTGCAGCTCCAACAACAAGAAGGTCGACACCATCGAGGACAAAGCAGCCTGCTTGATCGGCACCCCATCCACCACCTTCAACATTCACTCCCTCCAATCACGTACAGTGGCAGCAGTCTATCACCTAGAAGAACAAGGGCAGCAGGCACATGGGAACACCACCACCTGCAAGATGCACTGCAGTAACTGGACAAGACTCCTTCAACAGCACCTTCCAAACTCTCAACCTCTACCACCTAGAAGGACAAGGGCGGCAGACACATGGGAACACCACCACCTGCAAGTTCCCCTCCAAGCCACACACCATCCTGACAGGGAACTATATCATTGTTGCTAGGTCAAATCCTGGAACTCCCTTCCTAACAGCACTGTGGGTGTATCTACACCAAATGGACTACAGTGGTTCAATAAGGCAGCTCACCACTACCTTCTCAGGGGCAATTAGCGATGGGCAATAAATGCTGACCTTGCCAGCAATGCTCACAATCCATGAAAGAATTAAATAAAAATTCTGGGTGGTGGCAGGAGTGAGATACATTGCCCTAACTCTCAAACGGAATGCCTGGCACTGACTTATCTAATTTTTTCCCATCTCTTATTCTGGTCCCTTTCCATTATATATCTAATCTAATCTTTCCTGGTGACAGGACTTATGTCGAAACAATTCTAGACCCGGCGATATTCCAACCTATCACCACGACCCTGTGTTATGTATGTGACAGCTACAATCAAAATTCAGACACAGGGAAACAATTAGTGTCAAGTTAAATTTGTCTTCACACGATATCAGGTTTGATCAGCTGCAGTTATTTTATAATTATAGCTTTATAATCACTCACACTTTGTTTATTTGACACTAATCCCCTCTGACTCTAGAGACTTTAAACCCTGAGCTAAGTATCTAGGAGGCTGCAGCCATCTAAATTGTCTTTAATAAACCACACCAAAATGAGCTGTGTTGCTCTCAAGCTTATCCTCTACAGACAAGGGCTTACAGAATGAAACAGCCACTAACTCATCCGTTTTGAATGCAGAACAGCTTGGATTCAAATCTGAAGGGAGCAAACAACACCTGACACATAGGAACATATGGCTGATGCACAGCAAACTTCACAGGGCAGTGCGAAATGCTACTTTCATTCCCATCAGTGAGGGCCGTCCAATCCAATATGAACTGAGAAGTTATACCCATCAAGAAAAATTGAACAGGCTGGAGCTCTTTTCTCTAGAAAAAAAAGACAGAGCAGTGACCTGGAGAAGATGTTTCCACTTGCAGGTAAGACCAGAACTAAAGGCCATAAATATAAAATAGTCGCTAATAAATCCTATAGGGAATTCAGGAAAAACTTTATCCAGAGAGTGTTGAGAATGTGGAACTCACTGCCACAAGGGTAGTTGATAGTTGAGACCAATAGCACACGTGCATTTAAAAGGAAAGCTAGATAAACACATGAGGGAGAAAGGAATGGAGGGATAGGTTGATGGGTTGTGGGGGTGGGGGGGGTGGGGGGGGTGGGAGGGTAGCTGAAGAAGGACGGGAGGAGGCTCAAGTGGAGAACGCAAGAAATAGGAGCAGGATTAGTCCATTTGGCTCCTTGAGCCTGCTCCACCATTCAATAAGATCATGGTTGACCTGATTGTGGCCTTAACTCCACTTTCCTGCTGACACCACCACCCACCCCAATCCCACCAACCATAATCCTTTACGCAAAAATCTTTCTAGTTCAGCCTTCAATATGTTCAATGACCCAGCCTCCACTGCTGTCTGGGATAGAAATTCCCAACAAAAATTAACCTTCAGAGAAGAAATTCCTCCTCATCTTCATCCTAAAAGGGAGAGACATTATTTTGAAAATGTTCCCCCAGCTCAAGAATCCCAGGGGAGATGGTGGTGTAGTGTTACTGTCACTGAACTAGTAGTCCAGAGGCCAAGGCTAATGCCCTGGGGACATGGGTTCAAATCCCACCATGCCAGCTGGTGGAATATTAATTTTATTAATTAATTCAATGTGTTAATCAAATTGAAAGCTGGCATCAGTCATGGTACCATGAAACTATCAGTTGTAAAAACCCATCTGGTTCACTAATGCCTTTGAGGGAAGGAAATCTGTCGTCCTTACCTGTTCTGGCCTACATGTCGTTCCTGACCTACAACAGTGTGGTTGACTCTTAACTACCCTCCGAAATAGTCTAGCAAGCCACTCAGTTGTTAACAGCAGTTAGGGATGGGGCAGCAGATGCTGGCCTTGCCAGCAACGCCCACATCCCATGATAAAATTTGAAAAAACGAGGGGAAACATCCTCTCAGCATCTATCCCATCAAGCCTCCTAAGAATCCTATGGAGCCAGCTGGTGGTGGGGAGGGCCATAAAACTGAGTGGGAGGTGGGGTTACTGTTCAACACCTTCCCGCCGCCGCTGCAATTTTACGAGGGGTGGTGGCAAGAAACGGCCCGCCCCAGGCCAATCAAAGCCCTTAAGTGGCCAATTAACTTTCACGTAGGGCATCCTCCCTGGTATATTACCAGCGGCGGGCAGGCGGCCCAGACCCCCAGAGCCCCTTGCAAGCTGGTGTCCCTCCTGATTGGACACCCTGTGCCCCATGGAGGGCCTCCCCAAAGCCCCAACTGTCCCCACTGAAATAAAGTCCCCACCACCACCGAACTGACTCCTCCTTGCTTTGCTGGGGCCCAGAAAATTGTTCCCTGCGAGGCCTCAAAACTTACTTTTGTTCCAGGGCCAAAGCCCACGATACTGCCGTTGGCTGGGTGCAGTCCCAGCAGTGGCCATCACTCCCAGCGGCGCTGCTGGGACTAAGCTACCAGCCCACTGATTGGCTGGCAGCTCTCAGAGGCAGGACTTCCTGCCTCAAGGAGATGCAAGCCCCGCCCCCCACCCCCCAAGTCCAATTAAGGGCCAGGGGAGCATAAAATCCTGGCATGGTTCCCAGGTCCAGTGGAGGCGGGTGCGCCCTCGACTTTTGGGCTGGTGGGCGGGGCTTTCTGGCCCACATAAAATTCCAGCCTATATGTTTCAAATAAGATCACCTCTCATTCTTTTAAGCTCCAATGAGTATAGGCCCAACCTGCTCAACCTTTCCTCGTAAGGCAACCTGCTCGTGCCAGGAATTCACATAGTGAACCTTCTCTGAACTGCCTCCAAAGCAAGTATATCCCTCCTTAAATAAGGAGCTCAAAACTGTACACAGTACTTTAGGTGTGGTCTCACCAATGCCCTGTACAGTTGTAGCAAGATTTCCCTACTTTTATATTCCATCCGCCTTGTAAAAAAGGCCAACATTTCATTTGTTGTACCTGCATGCTAACTTTGAGATTCATGTACGAGGACACCCAGATCCCTCTGTAATGCAGCATTCTGCAATCTCTCTCCCTTTAAATTATATTCTATTTTTCTACTCTTCCCAAAGTGATAACCTCACATTTTCCCAAATTATACACCATCTGCCAAATTTGTGCCCACTCACAACCTATCTATATCCCATTGCAGACTGTCCTCAACTTGCTTTCCTATCTATCTTTGTATCATCTGCAAATTTGGCTCCAATACACTCAGTCCCTTCATCCAAGTCATTAATATAGGTTGCAAATAGTTGAGGCCCCAGCATTGATACCTATGACACTCCACTAATTAAAGTTTGCCAATCTGAAAAATGATCCATTTATCCTGTTTCCTGTTAGCCAATCCTCTATCCTTGCTAATATATTACCCCCAACACCATGAGCTCTTGTCTTGTGCATTAACCTTTTATGTGACACCTTTATTGAATGCTATTTGGAAATCCAAATACACTACATTTACTGGTTCCCCTTTATCCAACCTGCTTGTTACATCCTCCAAGAAGCTAATACATTTGTCAAACAATTTTCCTTTAATAAAACCATGTTGACCCTGCCTGGCTGCATTGTGATTTTCTAAGTGTTTTGCTACTACTTCCTTAATAACGGATTCCAGCATTTTCCCCAATCACAGATGTTAGGTTAACCGGCCTATAGTTTTCTGCTTTCTGTCTCCTTCCTTTCTTGAATAGAGGTGTTACATTTGTGGTTTTCCAATCCGCTGGGAATTTTCCACAATCTAGGGAACTTTGGAAGATTATAACCAATACATCCATTATCTCTGCAGCCACTTCTTTTAAGACCCTAGGATGCAGGCCATCAAGCCCAGGGGACTTGTCAGCCTTTAGTCTCATTGTTTTCCTAGTACTTTTTCTCTAGTGATAGTTTTTAGTTCCTTTCTCCCTTTTGCCCTTTGATTTTCTACTACTCTTGGGATATTTTTGTATCTGTCTTCACAGAAGACAATATTTGTTCAAAGTCTCTGCCATTTCCTTGTTTCCCCATTATTAATTCACCAGTCTCATCCTTTAAGGGGCAAATGGTTGCTTTAGCTACTCTCTTTTTTATATACCTGTAGAAGCTCTTACTATAGTGTTATGACCAGGCGAGAAAGGTGTCTAGGAGCCCTCTCAGCCTTCACCTGGTCTAATCGTAACAGGGTTTAATTTTAAACACACTGTGTTTTTAGCTCCCCCTTGGTGAATCCTTGTTCACCGCTTTCCAGTTATAAGGTAAAGAAACCAGCACTACAGGTTTTCTTAGGTTTAAAGAAGAAAAGTTGAAATTTATTAAACTTAAACTCTAATTCTGTTAACGTCTACGGATACACGACACGCCCACGCTAGCATGCATACACAATACATGCATGCAAATAGAGACAGAAACGAGCAGAAGAAAAATAAAGTGGAAAAGTTTGAGGCAATATCGGAAGAGTTTTTGTTCTGGTTCTTCGAGCTCACTGTAGAGTCCTTGATTGTAGGTAGGTCTTGCTTTTCGTTGGGGCCCAGTATTCTTCTTAAACCTTGTTCGCTGTAGGAGACTTTTCTCTCTAGGGGTTCATGTGCCTTCAGTGGATTCAGAGGCTTATGAGAAAGAGATGGGAGCAGACAGGAGAGATCTTCTCAGTCCAGAGCAAACAGACACTCTGAGTTCAAACTGTTTGTACAATTCAGAAAAACCCAGGTTGCCAAGCAGGTTAGTCATGTGACTAACTGGTCTGAACACGTCTTGGATTGTATCACCTTACCAGTCTCTGGAATGCTCTTCTTACACATAATACCTGGTGATCAAGGTCCATTGTGGGTTGAATGTGTCAGAGAATGGTCCTTTGTCCTTCCAATCACTGTCTGTTAATATGCAAATGTCTTTTCCAGCCACGGCTGATCTGTTTAACAAGTCCTTCCTTCACTCCAGTAAAAGTTTAAAATCAATGTTCATGACAAAATTAATGTGCCTCATTCTTGGTAGGTGGGCCCTAGCATGACAATGGGTTTTCATATTTCTTGCTAGTTTACTCTCATTCTAATTTCTCCTTTTAAGTCATTCTTTGCTGGTTTCTAAAATTGCCCCAATCTTCTGGCCTATCACTAATCCGCGCAGCATTGTATGCCTTTTCTTTCAATTTGATATCATCCTTAACTTCCTTAGTTAGCCATGGATGGTGCATCCTTTTGATAGAGTCTTCGTTGAGAGTTATGAAATACCTGCTTAAAATGTCTGCCACTACGTATCTATTGTGTTACCTTTTAACCCATTTTCTCAGTAACTGTAGCCAACTCTGTCTTCATATCTTTGAAATTGCCTTTAAGTTTAAAACACTAGTTTCAGACCCAAGTTTCTCAGCCTCAAACTGAATGTGAAATTCTATCATGTTATGATCACTCTTGCCTAGACAATTCTTTACTATGACATCATTAATTAATCCTGTCTCATAACACAGTACTAGGTCTAAAGTAGCCTGTTCCCTGGTTGGTACCAAACGTGTTGTTCTAAGAAACTGTCCCAAAGACACTATGAACTCATCCTAAAAGCTACCTTTACCAATTTGATTTATCCAATTGATATGAAGATTAAAATTGCCCACAATTATTGCAGTACCTTTAAAACAAGCCCCCATTAATCATTGATTTATATCCTGTCCTACAGTGTGGCTACTGTTAGGTGGCCTATAAACTACTCCCATCGGTGAATTCTTTCCCTTGCTATTTCTGATCTCCACTCAAACTGATTCTACATCTTGATCTTCCAAGCCAAGATCATTTCTCACTATTGTACTGATCTCATTCTTCATTATCAGAGATCCAACGCCTTTTCCTTTCTTCCTATCCTTCCAAAATGTCAAGTACCTTTAAATAGTCAGTTCCCAGCCTTGGTCACTCTGCAATGTCACATCTCTGTAATGGCTATCATACCCTTTTATTACTATTTTTGCTATCAGATCATCCAGCTCCTTCTTTCCCCGGTACCAGTGACCTATGAATCAAAACCCATTTCTCCCACACCAATCTTTGAGCCACACATTTAACTCTGATCTTACTTACTCTATGCCAATTTGCTCATGGTTCAGAGATCACCTCCTCTGTGGTTCTGCTTTTTAATTTATCCCTTAGCTTCTCATACTCCCTTAGCAGAACCTCTTTGTTTGTCCTACCTATGTGGACAGATTCTTCCCCTCCAGCCCTGAGGAGATGTCCTTAACCCTGGCATCAGATTAATCCTGAGACTTCAGGACTCATTCCCAGCTGCAGGGAACATTGTCTATCCCCTTAACTATATTATCCCTTACTACTACATTCCTTTTTATTCCCCCCACTTGAATGACCCCTGCACCACATTACTGTGGTTAGTTCTCTCATCCTCCCTGCAGCCCCTACTCTCACCCACACAGGCTGCAACAACCTTGAACCTGTTGGACGAGGGCAAGGACTGTGGGCCCTCCAGTTTTTTTTTCTTTCATGGGATGTGGTTCTCATTGCTGGCATTTGTTGCTCATCCCTAATTGCCTTTGGCAACTGAGTGGCTTGCTAGGCCATTTCAGAGGGCAGTTAAGAATCAGCCACATTGCTGTGGGTCTGGAGTCACATATAAGACAGACCAGATAAAGACGGCAGATTCCCTTCTCTCACGGACATTAGTGAACCAGATGGGTTTTTTTTAAACAACATTCAATGATTGTAATGATACCATGAAACTAAGACTCGCTTTTAATTCCAGATTCTTATTGATTCATAGAATTTATTAATTAATTGTATTTAAATTCCCCACCTGCCATGGAGGGATTTGAACCTGTGTGGCCAGGACATTAGCCTGGGTCCCTGGATTACTAGTAGTGACATTACCACTATGCCATGAAGTGCTACTTGCTGGATCCCCATATCTCCTCACTTGTAGTCACACCCTCCTGTTCCTGAGCACAGACCAAATCTGAAGTATCTAACCTAAGGGTCCAAGTAACTTCCTCCCTCCCTGATATATCGCAGTCTCCGAAGCTCGGGCTCCAGCTCATCAACTCTGAGCTGAAGTTCCCCGAGCTACAGATGTGGTTGCTGTGGATGACACTAGTGTCCACCAGCTCCCACATGGTACAGCTGCAACATATCACTTGCCCTGCTACCTTTATTGTATTTTATTTAACCAATTAGGATTTTAAGTTTAGAAATATCACTCAATGACAATTTGTAGTTATATTAATTAGCTTAACTAGTTAAGCTATAAATGTGATACAATGCTTATCTCCTTGGTACTAATTCAAACTTCTGCCCCTTACTTGGAAACCTTCCAACTCACCAAGCAATCACCTGCCCATTTACCTAACGAATGCCTCTGGACTTCAGCTCTTAGGTCTCGCTGTGTCCCGCTCCCCCCTTGGAAGGATTCTCGTTCTGTAAAAGACTAGAACAGCACCTCTTCCCTCACTGTGCCGAATTCCCACACTCACCAAATTCCCAGCTTAAGCACTCTGAAGCAGGACTCCGTCGAACTGGACTTCATGCCAGATTGTCATAGATCTGTTGGGCTAATTGGCCTGTTTTGGTGCCTTAAATACTTTGTAACATGAAATCATTCTGTGGGTATCCATGAGCTTTAGCAGTCCTACCCTTGTATCTTTCCATTTTGATCGGTTTTCTGCTACCCTTTCCATTTTTGGAGCTGTGCTGCAGGCAGAATCCATGCCTCCTGACCAAGACAGTCAAGAAAGCACAGGCATACTGCCATCAAAATCAATCCACACTCTCCATCTATTGAGAAGAGCTTGCACTGATACAGTGCCTTTAACATACAAGAATATACCAAGTGCTACACAGAGCTGTAATCACAACAGACATCAAGCCAGGGAAGTAGATATTAGGAGCAGTGATGAAAAGAAATGGGTTTTAAGTAGGGTCTTAAAGGAGGAGAGATGTGGAGAGGTTTAGAGAGGGAATTCTACATGGTAATTAAGCAGTCTTGAAGTAAGAATGCGGGCTCCCTCGAGAAATCAATTAGTGCCAAAATGCATCTTGTTTAATCCCTCAACCGCACTGTGACCTGGATTTTACAGTGGCAATGACGGCAAAACCATCAGCATTCACAATCTTTTCTCAACTGAAACTGACAGCAACTTTGGGAGTCTGCACATGTGTGGAACAGGGAAATCCAGAAGTCGCTGTTAGTAATTCTACGCTCCTCCATTATGATTTTAAAAATCCACATACTTTAAAATGGTTTTTAAAAACTAATATTTTAGCTTCTCTCAATCCTATCATTTATTTCACTATTTTTAAATTTAAGTTTTCAGATAGGGATGCAATGCTTTTAACTTCTGTATCTGCTGAAGTTTAGAAGAGTAAGAGGGGACTTGATTGAAACACAAGATCCTGAGGGATCTTGACAGGGTGGATGTGGAAAGGATGTTTCCTCTTGTGGGAGAATCTAGAACTAGGGGTCACTGTTTAAAAATAAGGGGTCGCCCATTTAAGACAGATGAGGAGAAATATTTTCTCTGAGGACGTCGTGAGTCTTTGGAATTCTTCCTCAAAAGGTGGTGGAAGGAGAGTCTTTGAATATTTTTAAGTCAGAGGTAGATGGATTCTTGATAAGCAAGGGGGTGAAAGGTTATCGGGTTAGGCGAGAATGTGGAGTTGAGGTTACAATCAGATCAGCCATGATCTTGTTGAATGGCGGAGCAGGCTTGAGGGGTGTACTCCTGCTCTTAATACATATGTTCATCAATTTCTTTATTGCTGTCTATGAGAATACTTCAATGTGATTGGCTGCTTGCTGTCATCGCTGCTACCGGATGACTGGAGATCTGACTTGCCGCCAGTTATAAACTGCCATCGGGAAAAGAGAAATTACACGACAGCGATCACTAGTAGGCAGCTTTATTTAAGGTCAACAACGAGCCCCATTGCTTCACTGACTACAAAATCCAGCTCTTCATTACCTTATTGGTTCTCAGCTACAGCAGCAGCTGGGGACAACACAATTGTATTGCTTAGGAGCCAGGGAAAAATCAGCCTGTGTTCTTGCTCCTGATTACTACACAAAAATGTGTCCCAGGTGATGCCTGGATTGAACTCATGACTTGCAACAGTCAATACATTCAGGAAAAGAGAGTAAGTTTTATTTAAATTCCTAACACAGCTGGAGTGCAGATTTAGTTACTTTCTTAAATGAAACTTGCATTTCCTGGGTGTATACAGTTACCTAAGTCTCCAGTTCCACTTGTATTCCTGGATTCGCTCACTGGACTGGATCCGTGTCACCCTAGTTGCAAGTTACTGTTCTTACTTAGTTGCCGCCTTCCTGATTAAATATCAGAAACAAAGAACAGATTAAATTGAGATTTCTTTCCCAATTGACTTATTAGTCAGGATTGAGTAGCTAATTAAAAACAAAAATAAATCACATGAAAGCCATTAAACCCCAGCTATTTGGCATTACTTTCATGATGAAATTATTAACTACATTTTCCAGATGACTACATCAAAGTAAAAATGTTAACAATCGAGGGTCTCTTGACAAATTGTAGGCATTCCAACACACTACACAAGGTGGTGAGACATAAGCTGAGGACTGCAATTTCCTACCTGGTGAGCTCTCAGAGTTCAAGGAGGGTAGAGAGGTAGCAAGGTGGAGGGGTTTAAGAAGAAAGTTTCAGAGTGTGGAATGAAGGTGGGTGAAATTACTTCAGGGGAATATCCGTGGGAAAATAAAACTTGGGTTAATTTGCTAGTGGCACTTCAAAGAGGTCCAGGAGGAGATCATCTTCAGCCTGTCCATTCAACTAGGTGATTGGGGTGTTGGATCAAGCAACAATAAAGAGAAAGTTGAAGAGGTAGATTTTGAAGGAGGTTGGGGAGAAGATAGAAAGAGAGAATCTGAGGGTTGAGTCAGGAAGCTGAAAGCCCCAACACTCACGAAATAAGTAGCAGTGGGAGGCGGAGTGCGAGATGCAAACGACAGTCATAAGAGCAAAGAGCATCAAGAGCTGGAGGAGATTGCAGAAGAAGAGACGAGGGCAAGGACATGGGGGACTTTTACATGAGAATCTGGATGTTTGAATGTAGGGTTTTAGGGTACAAGGAGCCAATGGAATTGGACATATACGATCTATACTAATATAAAAACAAGGAATGCTGGAAATACTCAGCAGGTCTGGCAGCATCTGTGGAGAGAGAAGCAGAGTTAACATTTCAGGTCAGTGACCCTTCTTCAGAACTGGCAAATATTAGAAATGTGAAAGGTTACAAGGAAGTAAAGCGGGGATGGGGCAAGAGATAACAAAGGAGAAGGTGTAGATAGGACAAGCTCACAGAATAGCTGACCAGAAGGTCATGGAGCAAAGGCAAACAATATGTTAATGGTGTGCTGAAAGACAAAGCATTAGTACATGGCTTGGCCAAGTGAGCCGCATGGAAGATGGCAGGATCCCCAAAGACACATTGTACAGCGAGCTCGCCACTGGTATCAGACCCATCGGCTGTCCATGTCTCCGCTTCAAAGACGTCTGCAAACGCGACGTGAAGTCCTGTGACATTGATCACAAGTCGTGGGAGTCAGTTGCCAGCGTTTGCCAGAGCTGGCGGGCAGTCATAAAGGCGGGGCTAAAGTGTGGCGAGTCGAAGAGACTTAGCAGTTGGCAGGAAAAAAGACAGAAGCGCAAGGGGAGAGCCAACTGTGTAACAGCCCTGACAAACAAATTTTTCTGCAGCACCTGTGGAAGAGCCTGTCACTCTAGAATTGGCCCTTATAGCCACTCCAGGCGCTGCTCCACACACCAATGACCACCTCCAGGCGCTTACCCATGGTCTCTTGAGATAAGGAGGCCAAAGGAGAAAAAAAAAGAAAAAGTACAGATAGGTCAGCTATTCTGTGACCTTGTCCTATCTACACCTTCCCCTTTGTTATTACTTGCCCCACCCCCACTTTACTTGCTTATAACCTTTGACATTTCTAATATTTGCCAGTTCTGAAGAAGGGTCACTGACCTGAAATGTTAACTCTGCTTCTCTCTCCACAGATGCTGCCGGATCTGCTGAGTATTTCCAGCATTTCTTGTTTTTATTTCAGATTTCCAGCATCCGCAGTATTTTGCTTTTATTTTAGTGTTTCATTCACTGCCACTTCTCTTCCAGGAATGCCTACCTTGAAGAAGTTCTGCTCTTCTCTCTGACGGGATTTTTGTTTGTCTCTTTTACCTTGTTCACCTTCATTGCTTTCTATTTCCCTCCTGGTGTTTGATAAAGTATCTACCAAAACTTGTTTTCACAGCCACATCTCCTTCCTCAGTCACTGTCTCCGGCTCCGACTTATTCCACGTGAATTCCAACTGCAGTTTCACCCACCATGTTTTGAATCCACCCAGGATTACAGGTATCTCCGAGAAATACAACGTTCCTCGGACTGCTACTCTCGCCGCATCCTGAGATCCACACTCAGTGCTATGCGCCGCCACATGCACACACTGAACCTCTCTCTCCAGCAGCACTGCCTCACCTTATCTCAAAGCTGTTCTACTCCGCAGTTTCATTTCATCCTTCGTCTCATCCAACGCATTAACAAAAAACTATTTTTCTTCCTTTCAGGTGTCAAGGAACGCAAGCTCCAGCAGCTGATGGGGACTAATGCCCCTCCAGATCCTTCTTCCCCTTCACTTCCCTCTGGCCCCACCCCTTCTGATCTGACCCCTTGCCGTGTATTCACTATACCCTCTGACCTCCCCCTCTCTGATGTTGAATGTTCTGTGCTCAGCAAAGGTCTCAGTTTTATCCCTTACGCCCCCACCTCAATGAATTTCACGCCCGGCATGACGTTGAGCTCTTCTTCTGTCGCCTCCGCCTCCGCCTCCGGGCTCACTTCTTTCACCAGGAGTCCTCCCCCCGATCAGTAGACCCATTCATCCGCCTCCAGCATTCTCCCTCTACCTGGACCCCTCCCCCTGGCCTCTTACCCGCACTTGATCTTTTCATTGAAAACTGTCGGCGAGACATTGGTCATCTCAATTTCTCTGCCCCCCTCACTCATGCTAACCTGTCCCCCTCTGAACTTGAGGCACTCCATTCTCTCAGATCTAACCCCGACATGGTCTCCAAACCTGCAGACAAGGGTGGTGTTGTTGTTGTATGGCGTACTGACCTCTACCTTGCAGACGCTCAGCGCCAACTCACAGACACTTCTTCCTACCTCCCTCTGGACCATGACCCCACCACTGAACATCAAGCTACTATCCACAGGACTGTCACTGACCTCATCTCCTCTGGAGATCTTCCCTCTACAGCTTCCAACCTCATAGTCCCACAACCCCGGACAGCCCGCTTCTACCTCCTTCCCAAAATCCACAAACAGGACTGTCCCGGCAGACCCATTGTGTCAGCGTGCTCCTGCCCCACTGAACTTATTTCTTCCTATCTTGACTGTATCTTTTCTCCCCTGGTTCAGTCTCCTCCCACCTACAACCGTCACTTTTCTGCTACATCATTTTGACAATTTCCAGTTTCCTGGCCCCGACCGCCTCCTCTTCACTAAGGACGTCCAATCTCTCTACACCTCCATCCCCCACCAGGACGGTTTGAGGGCTCTCTGCTTCTTCCTTGAACAGAGGCCCAACCAGTCCCCATCCACCACCACCCTCCTCCGCCTGGCTGAACCTGTTCTTACACTGAACAACTTGTTCTTCAGCTCCACTCACTTCCATCAAGTAAAAGGTGTTGCTATGGGTACCCACATGGGTCCTAGTTATGCCTGTCTTTTTGTGGGATATGTTGAACATTCCTTGTTTCAGTCCTACTCAGGCCCCCTCCCCCAACTCTTTTTCCGGTACATTGATGACTGTATCAGTGCCATTTCCTGCTCCTGCCCCGAACTGGAAAACTTTATCAACTTTGCTTCTAAGTTCCACCCTTCTCTCACCTATACATGGTCCATCTCCGACACTTCCCTTCCCTTCCTCGACTTCTCTGTCTCCATCTCTGGGGATAGGTTGTCTACTAATATCCATTATAAGCCCACAGACTCCCACAGCTACCTCAACTACACTTCTCCACACCCTGCCTCCTGTAAGGACTCCATTCCATTCTCCCAGTTTCTCCGTCTCCGACACATCTGCTCTGATGATGCTACCTTCCATGACAGCGCTTCTGATATGTCTTCCTTTTCCTCAACCGAGGATTCCCCCCCCCACTGTGGTTGACAAGGCCTTCAACCGTGTCCTGCCCATTTCCCGCACCTCTACCCTCACCCCTTCCCCTCCCTCCCAGAACCGTGACAGGGTTCCCCTTGTCCTCACTTTCCACCCCATCAGCCTCTATATCCAAAGGATCATCCTCCACCATTTTCGCCACCTCTAGGGTGATGCCACTACCAAATGCACCTTCCCCTCCCTTCCTCTGTCAGCATTCCGAAGGGACTGTTCCCTCCGCGACACCCTGGTCCACTCCTCCATTACCCCCCACCACCTCGTCCCTTTCCCATGGCACCTTCCCCTGCAATCGCAGGAGATGTAATACCTTCCCATTTACCTCCTGTCTCCTCACTATCCCAGGCCCCAAACACTCCTTTCAGGTGAAGCAGCGATTTACTTGTACTTCTTTCGATGTAGTATACTGCATTCGCTGCTCACAACGTGGTCTCCTCTACATTGGGGAGACCAAACTCAGAAAGGGTGACTGCTTTGCAGAACACCTCCGCTCAGTCCGCAAGCATGACCCCGAGCTTCCAGTTGCTTGCCAATACAACACTCCCCCCTGCTCTCATGCTCACATCTCTGTCCTGGGATTGCTGCAGTGTTCCGGTGAATGTCAACGCAAGCTCGAGGAACAGCATCTCATTTACCGATTAGGCACACTACAGCCTGCTGGACTGAACATTGAGTTCAATAATTTCAGAGCATGGGCCCCCCATTTTACTTTTATTTTTAGTTATTTTTTCTTTTTTAATATATTTATTTATGGGTTTTTTTGTGTTTATTTTATTTTGTTTCATCTTAGTTTGTTCAGTTTGCTTACCCACTTTTTTTCATGTTTGTACTTGCGGCTGTTCAATTTCAGTCCGTTAACACCCTATCTGTACTAATGCTTTGTCTTTCAACACACCATTAACATATTGTTTGCCTTTGCTCCATGACCTTCTGGTCAGCTATTCTGTGACCTTGTCCTATCTACACCTTCTCCTTTGTTATCTCTTGCCCCACCCCTGCTTTACTTGCTTATAACCTTTCATATTTCTTGTTTTTATTTCAGATTTCCAGCATCCACAGTATTTTGCTTTTATTTTAGTGCGATCTTTACTACACTTGTTTAGCTGAACTAATTTATCTTTAGGGGTAGAATTTCCTGTATGCATTATTTAAAATTAACCAGTCCATCAAATAAACTTCAAATGTAGAATTAAACCAAGAATGCCTTGAGAATAATGGCAGTGCTATGTAGTTACATGATCGCCAGGGTTACATGAGCAAGCCCACTCTGGTAATTCAAGACATGAAGTCAGGCGTGAATACACATGGCTTCTACATGAGTGTAAGCCACATATCAACCAATCCCACCGGTTATCATCAACCAGTCTGTTTAGGAAAGGAAGTATTTGTGGAGGCACAGAACCGTGTGATGAAGTTAATGACTTTTCCAGTGAGCTGTGTGCACTATTTATTAGAGTTGTGCACTGCCAATATTTTCTGCCCTTTTTGCATAATAGAACTGATTGCTTAATCTCTGTCCAGCTGCAGATTGAAGGAGGAGACAGTGTAGGGTAGAAATTGAGTTGCACCAGTTTTTCATTTCACAGAGTCATAGAGATACAGCACTGAAACAGGCCCTTCAGCCCACTGAGTCTGTGCTGACCAACAACCACCCATTTATTCTAATCCTACATTAATCCCATATTCCCTAACACATCCCCAACATTCTCCTACCTACACTCGGGGCAATTTACAATGGCCAATTTACCTATCAACCTGCAAGTCTTTGGCTGTGGGAGGAAACTGGAGCACCCGGCAGAAACCCATGTGGTCAATCTAATATATTTGAATTTGCTGCTCACAACACCATTTCCTCGACATTAGGGCCACCAAATAGATTGGGCAAATTCTTTACAAAACACTTCTGTTCAGTCCGCAAACATGACCCTAAGCTTGCGGTGGCCTTTCATGTTAATTCTCCACCCAACTCCTACTCTGATCGTTGTCCTTTGTTCCAGTGAAGCTCAACAGAAGCTCGAGGAATCGCACATCATCTTTCAACTAGGCACTTTACTGCCGTCCGACCTCAACAATGAGTTCAACAATTTCATATCATAACTGCTGCTTCCATTTTGTTTTGGACAACAGTTGTTGGTGATGATTTGGCTTTTCCCATTTATGCCTCTTGTAGAAGGATCCTTTATTCCTTCTCCTGTCCCGTTATCATTTCCTCAATCAATCTCTCCTGCCATCCATAAATCTTCCCTTTTGTTTTCTCCCCCCTCCTCCCTTTCCCTACCTCTGTACTTGCTTAATACCTATTACAACCCAACTTTGGAAAGTTCTGGAAAGAGTAACACTGAAACAATAACACTGTTTCTCTCCCCACAGATGCTGCCAGACCTGTTGAGTATTTCCAGCATTTTCTGTTATTATTACCTGAGTTCTGTGTCCTCTGGTTAATAACTCTTCTACCAGTGGAAAGAGTTTCTCCCTAGGTGCTCTTTTGAAACCTTTATCAATGTATAGAATATGTATAGTTCTCCAGTTCAGAGTGAGTTCCAAAAGCCTTTCAGTTCATGTGCTTGAATCATGGGCATATAACTGAGAAGAGTTCCAAATTGTCTTAGACAGCCCAATACAAGGGAAGAAAGAAACATTTATCCTACCTGCATCAGATGAAATTCCAAACTCTATCAACCAAATGTTTTTTTTTTCCCCAATTTCTTTCTCTTGAGTTTCCATGCGGAAAAAAAATCAAAGTGCCACTTAAGCCAAGGCTATCCTAGTAGAGTCATCGAGAGATACAGCACTGAAACAGGCTCTTCAGCCCACTGAGTTTGTGCTGACCATCAACCACCCATTTATACTAATCCTACATTAATCCCATACTCCCTACCACATCCCCACCACCTACCTACACTCGGGGCAATTTACAGTGGCCAATTTACCTATCAACCTGCAAGTCTTTGGCTGTGGGAGGAAACTGGAGCACCTGGCAGAAACCCATGTGGTCACAGCGAGAACTTGCAAACTCTGCACAGGCAGTACCCAGAACTGAATCCAGGTCGCTGGAGCTGTGAGGCTGCAGTACTAACCACTGTGCCACCCTACTACTTGAAGCACCAGTGAAAAACTCCGTTAGGTTATAGTCTTATCATAAAGTCATATGCTGCTGATACCAACTATGCAAGCAGTGAGCTATGAACAGCACTTGCTAATCATGATGTGACCCCAAGCAGTTTCTATATAACATCTGTTTCCACAGTACTTCAAACAATTAAGCAAAGGAACAATTAACAAATGACACGTCAGAAATGTACTGGCCATTATAACTTATAAAGCCAGCCAGTGAAGTTTAGAACTGGAGTCTAGTCCTTATATATTTACAAAGGCACACATTACCTATCATGGAGCTCCAAACCAACAACCACAGTTTTAGCCTGCTCCTATATATATACAAAAATATATATAAATCTATATATAGGAGCACTAATGAATCCCCAATTAATGCCCACCTGAATACAACTAAACACCCAATTTCCTATACAATTAACAATGCCATCTCTCTTTATAAACTTTTAAGGAATTAAGTAGAAAAAAATCTGTTTGCAGCATACTTCACGTTCATCAGTAGATTTGTTATGTTATTGGGAGCGAATGGAAAGGGAAGGATCTTTTGGAATTCTATGCAATGGGAGTGAATGAGAAGGGTTTTGGTCGACTGGAATTCTATGCAAAAATGAGGATTAAAATGAGTGATTGCATCAAATAGTGTGGTACTGAAACCAGGAAGGTCTGGCACTCAAAACTATGGTCTACCTTGAATTAATTGATCTCAAACAGCAAAGGTTGGGATGGTCTGGAGGGGAAAAAATGACTTGGTTTTCCACTCCTGACTGCTATCCATTTCCTGCTGCTGGACATAAATGTCTCGTCAGAACAAGGTCAGGTTTAACCTCTAGTACCCTCCATGACTGAATAGCCTGTCTAGTTTCTGCAATGAAGAATGGCCAGTTAGGTGAGGAAACAGAGGGTTTTCAGCGTTTGTGTGATTGTACCCCAACATGAGCTCTCATTTCCCAAGAGGGTAGAGGAGAAAATTGGGGATAGCAGGAAGAAAAATGTATCCAGCAAAGCCAGAATTAAATGTCTAACACCAAGCATACCAGTATCAGACAAATCAAATTCTTGCAACAAAGAGAAATTAGCATACATACACCATGAAGACAACAACAATGCATAAGATAGTTTGGATATTTACAAATTGAATACGTAGTTAGATTACTTTAAAAGTAAATCTTAAAAACTACAGAGAACAGATTTACCTGTCACTGCTCACTACCACGTCTGAAGGGCTGCAGCCACTTTCCAAAGCATCTTGCAAAAATTCTGTTTAAAGCTATTTCTTCCTCTTGATTTTTTTTCCCTTTTGTGTACAATGGATTTATTTGAGTACAGAATATCCTGTCTGATTTGCGTTTCTGGTGGTACAAAATGTTATCAAGTTATGCCTTCACTCTGATTTGTGATGGTTACGTGTGTTCATCCCTAGATTAAAGGATTTCGAATGATTCATCGGGGAGCATGTGCTGCTGACAACCTATTCCCAGTTACACCTTTTGAGTGGTTCCAGTTTCAGATGACACTAAAAGATGCTGTTTTCAGGAGCACAATTGATTCCATACATGAATCTGATTAGTAATTAAGCTCATATTCAAATACTTACGCACTTGCAAACTAAGATGGTATTATTTGGTTCCAAAGAGCCTGCTAATTTCCAAAATGCACAATCTAATTACGAAGAAAACTGAGTTACCAAAGAACCAATGAAATGTCTCCAGGACATAAATTCAAGTAAAGTTGTAAAAATAACTAAGTTATTTTTTACTTTACTTTAATTTTCTCCTTTCCTCTTCTAAAGATTCATGATTCATCATGGATCAGGTGTTGCTGACAACCTATTCTCAATTACATCTTTCAAGAGGTTCTTGAAGAACTTGCATTTATATAACGCCTTTCACAACCTTCGGATGTCCCAAAGCACATTACAGCTAATTAAGTATTTTTGAAGTGTAGACACAGCTGTAATACAGGAAACATAGCAGCCAATTTGCACACAGCAAGCTCCCATAAAGAGCAATACAAAAGCAAAATATTGCAGATGCTGAAAATCTGAAATAAAAATAAAAAATGCTGGAAACACTTAGCAGATCTGGCAGGATCTATGGAGAGTGAAGCAGAGTTTATGCTTCAGATCGATGTCCTTTCATCAGAACTGAGCAAAGCTCTGCTGTGGGAGGCGTTATACCCGACACAAAGGAATGGTCATGGCTGTTGGATGTAAATCATCACAGACCCAGGACATTACTGCAGGAGTTCCTCAGGACCAGGTTCTCAGCCCAGCTATCTTTCTCTGCTTCATCAATGATTTTCCCTTTGTTGTAGGGGACTGTTTGCTGGCAATTCTACAGCTCTTTACTTGCAGATAATGAAGCCACTCATGCCAACCTACAGCAAGGCCTGGACAACATCCAGGCTTGGGCAGACAAGTGACATGTAACATTAATGTTAGTCAGTGACTCCCTTCAACCAAAAAAGACCTAATCATCTCCCACTGTCCTTTAAGCCATCAACATCCTGGGGCTCACCACTGGCCAGAGGACTAACTGGACCAACCATATCAACTATAGGTACAAGAGTAGAGCAGAAGCTGGGTATTCTGCAACGTGATTCACCTGCCACCTTTCAAAGCCTCTTCACCATCTACAGGACTCAAATCAGGAGTATGATGGAAACCACACCACTCAGCTTGGCTTTATACAGTACCATTAATTAGTAAAACATTCCAACGTGCTCCACAGGAGAGTTATTAAACAAAATTTGACACCAAATCATATAAGGAGATAATAGGACAGGTAACCGAAAGTTTGATCAAAGTGGTAGGTTTTAAAAGGCATCTTAAAGGAGGAGAGAGGAGGAAAGAGGCATAAAGGTTTAGGAAGGGAATTCCAGAGCTTAGAATGTTCAGACAGCTGAAGGTACGACCACCAATGGTGGAGTGAGCAAAATCGGGGAAATGTACAAGAGGCCAGAATTGGACGATATGAATAACAAGTGTGACAACACATTTGCATGAAATTTCCTGTCTGTTATTTTAACAGAGGCACCAATCCTCAATGGGTTAATGTCTTCATTACGCTAAAGATGGGCAAAGGAATATCACACGACATGGGCTGAATTTAATGATCCCACCACCTGGAACGGCGGCGGATGGGCAAAATGACGGCAGCCCCGCTTGTCATGTGAGAGGCTGTGTAATCACAGCGGGCAGACATTTAACATAATGGAGGTGGCCATCTCCCCCAATCACGTGGCAGAGGCAGCAAGCGACACCATTTATAGCATCCGCTGATCTCGGAGCGAGTAGTGGCCCTATCTTTAAAAGACTGCCAGCCCTGCATTCACATTCTCCTTGAATTTTACAGTAGCTCAATCATCGAAAACATCTGGACATTACACCAATTGTAACCTCAGCAAGCAGCCCCCCTGGGCAGAGTGCTGAAACTGTCAAAGTTCAGAGCAAGGGTGGCCCCACACTTCAGTGATGCCTCCCTGCTGATTCGCCTCCAGGCTGCAAGGGAAAGGTGAGAGGTCCTCTTCCCCAGCAACGGCAAGAAGAGCCTGCCAAAGCTGGCAGAGGAAGTCAGCAGCCGTGGGGTTACCTGACGCAACTGGGTGGAGTGCAGGTAGAGAGTCAATGGCCTCCTGCATTCAGCCAAGGTAAGAGCCACGTTTCAAAATTGCTTTGAATGATTTGGGTGTCACTGCACGGTGTGCCACATGGTGAGGGTGCCACTGCCATTCCAAAAACTGGAAGGTCATAGCAGAATCATGACAGATGCATGGCTGCATCTATGAAACAAGTCTCCCTCGTTTATACCTCAGCCCATGACAGGGTGAGTCAGTAAGAAATACATTACATCCCCCAGCTGTTGACAAGGAGCCATGTTAGCAGAACTGTCGTGGTGAAATGTATGGCAATTTATAATAGATACATACTGAATCTTGCAGAAGAGGGACCACGACAGGAGGGAGGCAGCCAGAACTGGTGGTGGCATGCCGGACATGCGTCTTATCAGCCAAACCAAATTGAGAGGCCCTAGAACTAGTGGGTTGCCAAAGTGGATGCGCTACTTTAGACATGGAGATCGAGATCCCTTTGCAAGACAGTGATTATTGCCATTCAGCCAAATCTGCAATAATAATGAACCAGCTCTCACATGCTGTCCTCAATTGGATATGTGTAGCCTAAGCCCACATGTGTCCAATGCAGTGTCCAATGATTCTCCAGCACTTTCAACCACTGCAGATACTTTGAACTCGGTGGGTCACCGCTCGGCTGTAGAATCAGGGTCACAAGCTGGTGGGAGCATCACATACTCCCAGGGCAGCTGGTTGAGGCTGAGACAGCCGAGGCCTCTGACAGTCGGAGAACTGTGGGTGTCCAGGCCCATGCTGAGCCCCACACTGATGATGGGCTTTTGGGTGTCAACAGTACAGAGCATGTAGGGAGAAGTAAGGCAACATCTGGCGAAGATGCCAGAGGTCAGGGGAGGTGGTGGCATAGTGGTAATGTCACTAGACTAGTGGCCCAGGCTAATGATCTGGGAACATGGGTTTGAATCCCATCATGGCAGATGATGGAATTTGAATTCAATTAATAAATCTGGAATTACAAGCTAGTCTAATGGGAACCAATAAACCATTGATTTACACCCATCTAATTTACTGATGTATTTTAGGGAAGGAAATCTGCCGTCCTTACCTGGTCTGGCCTACATGTGAATCCAGACCCACAGCAATGTGGTTGACTCTCAAATGCCCTCTGAAATAACCGAGCAAGCCACTCAGTTGTATCAAACCACTAAGAAAAGGAGTGAAACTGGATCAACCTAGGCACCAGAAATGACAACGGCAAACCCAACCCTATCGACTCTGCAAAGTCTTCCTTACTAACATCTGGGGGCTTGTGTCAAAATTGGGAGAGCTGTCTCACAGACTAGTCAAGCAACAGCCTGACATAGTCATACTCACCAAATCATACCTTACAGACAATGTCCCTGACACCACCATCCCTTGGTATGTCCTGTCCCACCGGCAGGACAGACCTAGCAGAGTTGGCGGCACAGTGGTATACAGTTGGGAGTTACCCTGGGAGTCCTCAACATTGACTCCCGACCCCATGTAGTCTCATGGCATCAGGTCAAACATGGGCAAGGAAACCTCCTGCTGATTACCATCTACTGCACCCTTCGGCTGATGAATCAGTGCTTCTCCATGTTGAACACCAATTGGAAGAAGCACTGAGGGTAGGAAGGGAACAGAATGTACTCTGGGTGGGGGACTTCAATGTCCATCACATTGTGGCTCTGTAGCACCACTGCTGACCGAGCTGGCCGAGTCCTAAAGGACATATCTGCTAGACTGGGTCTGCGGTAGGTGGTGAGGGAAAAACCTACTTGTTCTCGTCCTCATCAATCTACCTGTCACAGATGCATCTGTCCATGACAGTATTGGTAGGAGTGGCCACCGCACAATCCTTGTGGAGACAAAGTCCTGTCTTCACATTGAGGGTACCCACCATCGTGTTGTGTGGCACTACCACCATGCTAAATGGGATAGATTTGGAACAGATCTAGCAATGCAAAACTCAGCATCCATGAGGCGCTGTGGGCCATCAGCAGCAGCAGAATTGTACTCAACCACAATCTGTAACTTCATAGCCCGGCATATCCCCCACTCTACCGTTACCATCAAACCAGGGGACCAACCCTGGTTCAATGAAGAGTGCAGGAGGGTTTGCCATGAGCAGCAACAGGCATACCTCAAAATGAGGTGTCATCCTGGTGATGCTACAACCCAGGACTACCTGCATGCCAAACAGTGGCAGCAGCATGCGATAGACAGGGCTAAACAATCCCATAACCAATGGATCAGATCTAAGCTCTGCAGTCCTGCCACATTCAGTCGTGATTGGTGGTGGACAATTAAACAACTGACAAGAGGAGGAGGCTCCACAAGTATCCCCATTCTCAATGATGGGGGAGCCCAGCACATCAGTGCAAAAGACAAGGCTGAAGCATTTGCATCCATCTTCAACCAGAAGTGCTGAGTTGATGATCCATCTCAACCTCCTCATGAGGTCCCCAGCATCACGGATGCCAGTCTTCAGCCAATCCAATTCACTCCACGTGATATCAAGAAACAGCTGAAGGCACTGAATACTGCAAAACCTATTAGCCCTGACAACATTCCAGTCATAGTACTGAAGATTTGAGCTCCAGAACTAACCGCACCCCTAGCCAAGCCATTCCAGTACAGCTCCAGCACTGGCATTTACCCGGCAATGTGGAAAATCACCCAAATATTTCCTGTGCACAAAAATCAGGACAAATCCAACCCAGCCAATTACCACCCTATTGGTCTACTCTCGATCATCAGCAAAGTGTTGGAAGGGGTCGTCGACAGTGCTATCAAGCAGCACTTACTTACCAATAACCTGCTCACTGATGCTCAGCTTGGGTTCTGCCAGGGTCACTCAGCTCCTGACCTCATCACAGCCTTGTTCCAAAACTGGATAAAAGAGCTGAACTCAAGAGGTGAGGTGAGAATGACTGCCCTTGACATCAAGGCAGCATTTAACCAAGTATGGCATCAAGGAGCCCTAGCAAAACTGGAATCAATGGGATCAGCGGGAAAACTCTCCGCTGGTTGGAATCATACCTAGCACAAAGGAAGGTGGTTGTGGTTATTGGAGGTCAATCATCTCAGTCCCAGGACATCACTGCAGGAGTTCCTCGGGGTTGTGTCATAGGCCCAACCATTTTCAGCTGCTTCATCAATGACCTTCCCTCCATCATAAGGTCAGAAGTGGAGATGTTCGCTGATGATTACACAATGTTCAGCACCATTCACAACTCCTCAGATACTGAGGCAGCCCATGTCCATATGCAGCAAGACCTGGACAATAACCAGGCTTGGGCTAATAAGTGGCAAGCAACATTCGCGCCACACAAGTGCCAGGCAATGACCATCTCCAACAAGAGAGAATCTAACCATCTCCTCTTGACATTCAATGGCATTACCATTGCTGAATTCTCCACTATCAACATTCTGAGGGTTACCATTAACCAGAAACTGAACTGGAGTAGCCATATAAATACTGTGACAGCAAGGGCAGGTCAGAGGCTGCAAATTCTGCACCGAGTAATTCACCACCTGTCTCCCCAATGCCTGTCCACCAGATACAAGGCACTAGTCAGGAGTGTGATGGAATACTCTCCACTTGCCTCCAACAACACTCAGGAAGCTCAATACCATCCAGGACAAAGCAGCCCACTTGATTGGCACCCCAACCACCACCCTCAACATTCACTCCCTCAACCACTGACGCACAGTGGCAGCCGTGTGCACCATCTACAAGATGCACAACTCACCAAGGCTCCTTCGACAACACCTTCCAAACCCGCGACCTCTACCAACTAGAAGGACAAAGGCAGCAAACGCCTGGGAACACCACCGCCTGCAAGTTCCCCTCCAAGCCACACACCATCCTGACTTGAAACTACATCACCGTTCCTTCACTGTCGCTGGGTCAAAATCCTGGAACTCCCTTCCTAACAGCACTGTGGGTGTACCTACACCCCAAGGACTGCAGCAGTTCAAGAAGGCAGCTCACCACCATCTTCTCAAGGGTAATTAGTGATGAGCTTTAAATGTTGGCAAAGCCAACGACACCCACATCCCATGAATGAATAAAAAAAAGCATAGCCTTGAGCAGACGGTGAGCCATCGCTCCCAAATCCGATGGCCCTCTCGGCCTGACTATCAGGGTCTGTCCCGTAATGCACATAGTCACCTCCTTGATGCAGCGGTGCACTGCGGCCTGGGAGACCCCACACATATCCCCGATGGATCCCTGGAAAGATCGCAATACATTAAAGATCCACGCCACAGTTACCTTTAGAGCCACAGGCACAGGGTGACCACCAAATCCCATTGGTCGCATATTGTCCTGCAGAAGGCCACATATGTCTGTGACGGCCTCCCTGGACAGCAGTAATCTTCACTAACAGTGCTGCTCGGACATCTGCAGGTATGTGATGCGAGTCCTGTCGGCTACCTGGCATACATGGGTCCTTCTTAGCCTTGTTGCTGCTGCCATTCGCATCTTGGAGCTTCAGGCTGAGGTGCATCTTGCAGGGTTCCCCCCATTCGCACATCCCCCCTTGCAGAGTTCCCCCCATTTACACATACCCCTTGTACAGCCCCTCCCGTCCCCCCATTCATACATTCCCCTTGCAGAGCCCCCACGGTACGAAGAACAGTGGTAATGGCCGTTGCACCCCCCACATCCCCTATGCTGCTATGGTCAGGTTACCTTCCCTTTCACTGCATTGACGCCTGTTGCCTCAGTGGCACCAGTTTTTCAGGGTCGCAAAACTGATGGCAGCTGATTGCTGCACGTCACCCACAAAATTGTGGGACATTCGTTGGCTTGCAGATAATTGCATAAAAATTAATGCAAAACAGCATTTCAGGCATTTAAATTACGATACCGTGACATTAGGGTGTCGGTACCGCCACAGTACTTTCCCACCTCTGATACAATCAGAACACTGCGGCACTGCGCCAAGTTTCAGGCCGGATGACTCCGCTGCAATTCTCCATAATCCCACACCAGTGAGCCTACCTTAGGTAAAAGCACAAAATTCAGCCCCATGATTTAACCTATTTGTGCCCAGTTAACTTTGTAGAAATTTGCAGATAAAAACCAGGCAAGCAATAATTTCACACACTCTGCCCTCTTCGCGTCCTCATTGAGACAATGGGACAAGAAAATACTAGATTTAGGGTTGGTTGACTGAAGTCACCCAAAAGCATTGAAACTCACATCTCTTGCGTATGTGGTGAAGTATTATGCATATGAAGAAAAGATGAGCTCTGATGAGTTATGGAGCATCTTCAGCCCTGATGTAAATGCCACAACCAGAGACTCAAAAACCTGGCGATAGTTTCCACTTAAGGCACAATCAACCTACTGGGTGCAAACTGAGCACAAAATTGCACTTGTTTTGAAAAGGGTTTTTCCCTTGAGTTTGCATACTCACTTGCATATCACTGAACACAAAATTTGCCATGAACCAGCACAGTCAGGCAGAAATTTAAAACGCGATTTTTTTTTTAAATTTTGCTTTAAAAAATATTCTTTGCGGTATTGCTGAGTAGCAACTTGGTAGAATTTGATTAATACAGCTGAAAATGGATTTATCACAAAAACTAAGCATTTTTAATCACAGTGTCAATCCACCACCTTGTGATTAACCCAATTTTAAATAACAGAAAATGACTTTTAAAAGATACACTGACCATTTGCTAATTACATTGGGATACAGTAATCAGTTTCTCAGTAAATTAGAAAAAGTTACATTCAAAAGCTTTTAAAATATGCCTATTTGTGTCCTTGTGCCCAAACGTTCCAGTTTAATTTCTACAGCCTCCTTGAAGGAGCACAATTATTAGCCAAACTCCCAATAGTGATTAATTTATCCTGAGGCTTGGACAGGTTTTTGGGCAAAGCCAGCTTCTAACGAAATGTTTTTTAAACCTGGCCAAAATATCGCAAAAACTTGATTTGCGTTGGACGGAATTTACACTTTAAATTCCGTGATCTGTTTGCATGGGTTACACCAATTCTGGGTGAATTGCGAAGAAAAAAAAAACACCATTGAGAGGGAACTCTATCCCGCGATGTCTCCACAAAAAGCAGCAAGTTGACAATTGCATGTCCTACATGTAGGAGGACAACTTTGTACCTTCATCAGTCACTCATCTAGCCTCCTCTCTCCTTTTAATTACAGCACAATTTTTTTAAAAAGCACAAGACAAATATGGTGTCCTCATCAGAATTTTAATGCTTCTGCTGAAATGAATATTTTAATTTAGTTATTCAGATTAGATAGAAAACATGTTTAAACATGCTTTATTTTGACTTGTCCTCCGAGTGGAGTGAGCATGTAATTGTGTGCATTTATCAATTTTTAAAATACTTTTCAATTATCATTAGTTTCAAGTGCTGATTATTTCCTTTTTGAAGTAAATATTGCAGCAGTCAATTATAATTTCAGGTAGCTCCAATTGCTTAATTTGATGTAATCTCTTCATGTTTATGTCTTCATGTTGATTCCACTGATGGCTCATGTTGTGTAAATTCCACATCTGAAAGTACCCCCGCAAAGTCCCTTAAAGCCTCCAGTTCAAAGTCTATGAAAGAGTTTTTCCCTTTCAGCCATGGGATCTGTTCCAACTGAGTAAGCACATTAAGTGACTGATCCAAAAGACGTTCAGCCAATTCATGTTTCTTCCCTTTTTTGTGAGTTTCTAGGAATATCTTCAGATTGGAAAGGTTTCCCTCCAGCTTATAGAACATTTGCACAAAATGGTTAATTTGGTCAAATTCGTTCTGTTTGGATATTTTCTGTTTTGATTCATTTTTCATTAAAAAAGATTTGTCTGCTTCAGTATTGGCAGTCTTAAGTGACATGTTTCCTGACAGTCGACCATTCAGATCCTGAAGAGCATTATTGCTGAGGTTAAGGATCTTCAACAAAATACTTTCACTAATCACAATGTCCTCCTTTTTGTCCATTGTGAGCACTTTTGATGCTGTAGCTATCACTTGGTTAAGTTTTGCAAGAAGTTCTGAAAACTTCTGTCCATCTCCATTCAAATAGCTTGTATTTATCATTTCAACTCTCTCATTAGCGAGTGAAACATTCTGCAAATACTTATTGATCACCTTTACCATCTGGGCAGCCCTTAAGGATCCCTCAAGGGCATTACTTTCGGCTATACTTTCCATCACAACATGTTTTATAAGGTTGCTGTTATGATCCTGTGATGTGTTTGCATCTCCGTTACCTGTGTCCGAAACTCCAATTAGAATGATCTCTTTACTCGTTGGCTGGCTCTCTTTGATGGATGATTCACTCGTAGTGACATCTTCCAGAACGAGTGAGACTGAGGATTCATTATTCAGCATCTGTAGCAAATTTGCTTCAAGGTATATCTTCTCTAACATGCGGTTGATTTCAGAAAGCACATCCTGACCAGTAGTATTCTTTTCTATTCCCTTTCCATCCTTCTCCATGACACCAGTTCCCACACTGATGTTTGACTGCTCCTTAGTAATGTCCTGTAGTAATTTGACCAAAGTGTTAAAACTTCTTGGAGGAAGTGCTAGTGTTTCAGTTCCATTCTGTGGATTCTCTTTGTACAACATACGCTCTAGTGGAAACATAAAGTTTTAAGTTTAGTAACTACACATTTAAGCCAAGATAATTGTTTACACGAACATTTTCAACAAAAACGCAACCAGACTGTTTCATTAATACCAGTATTTTGCAGTCTACTTCCGCCTTGCAATTGTGCTGTGTCTTAACACAGCTTGTATTTATACAACGGCTATAATGCAGTAAAACTTTCCAAGGCGCTTCGCGGGAGTGTTATCAAAAACTGACATCGAGCCACGTTAGGAGATGTTAGGACAAGTGGCCAAAAGCTTGGTTAAAGAGGTAGCTTTAAAAAGGAGCATCTTAAAGGAGGAGAGTGTGGTGAAGAGGCAGAGAGATTTAGAGAGGCAATCCAAAACATGAGGCCAAAACTGGAGGAATGCACATTTCTTGGATGGTTACAGGGCTGGAGGAGGCTACGGAGATAGGCTACAGAGGGATTTTAACACAACGACAAAATTACAAATTCAGGTATTGCTGGACTGGGAGCCAATGTAGGTCGGTGAGCACAGCAAACAGGACTTGGTGCAAGTTAGGATACTGGCAGCAGTGTTTTGGATGTGCTCAAGTTTATGGATGGTGGAAAATGAGAGGCTGGCAAGGAGAGCATTGCAATAATTGAGACTAGAAGTAACAAAGGCATGGATAAGGATTTCAGCAGGTGATCCGAGGCAGAAGCGGAGATGGGACAATATTGCAATGATGAAGGGGATATGGGGTCAGAAACTCAGCTCAGGGTCCAATAGGATGCTGGAGTTGCAAACAATCCAGTTCAACCTCAGACAGTGGACAGAAAGGGGGATGGAATTCATGGCTAAGGAATGGAGTTTGTGATGGGGACCAAAGACAATGTCTTTAGTCTTCCCAATATTTAACTGGAGGACATTTAAGCTCATCCGATACTGGATGTCAAACAAGTAAAAGTGTATTAAGTTAATTTTACTGTTACAACAGAAATTAAACAACAAGTCAACACTTTGATAAAATAATGTGCATGAGAGCTCAACATCTCTATATTTTTTATGCAATGATTACACCAGTCGCTTTCCAATGGAGGATGGTAATCATTGGTTTGTGATTGCATGCACTTTCCCTCTCTCGCCCGTGTCACTGGAAGTGATAAATAGGGAGAAAAATGTTCCATTCTTTACTCAACAATGAGAGTTCTGGACAGTGTACCTTGTATGAATTCAGGTAACCCTTTGGATATGTGAATACTTGGTCTGTGCTGCTCAGCATTTAAGCAGCCTGGCTATAATGTGCTGTTATGCCTCTTACACTACCTCATTCTGACGAATATAGAAATTAAACAGCCTTGCCTCTTTCATCACCAAAATCACTTATAGCCTTTAGTAACGCCATCTCAAATAACGTCGCTGACATATTAATATCCTGGTAAAGATAAAAAAAAGTTAAAAGAATTAAAGGCCATTCTCTGGCCCAGCTTCAAAATGCAGAATTGATGAGCAGAAGTGAGTTAAAAAGCAGCATTATCGTCACTTGAAAATTATCTTATGCATACACATACCATAATTGCTCATATAACATTCCTTTAACTACTACATAAAGCTCCCTCTCACACCTGAAGCCACATGTTTCTATTACTAGATGGGGCTTCAAGAGCTCAAGAAGTTGCTGTTCTCCCTGTACGTAAAACTAATGCCCTCAAGGGGAATTTGATTTGTGCTGAAAGCATCATAAACTATGAGGCTGAATCTCCCGTTACCAGCTCAAAGCCTGCACGTACACAATTGTGCATAGGTCAGATAAATATATTGTACAAATTAACCTTTGACAACTTTTGCATGATTTTAAAATATGTTTGCATTTTATTTTCATAAAGATTGACAAGTTATGCATCAAAAAAGCCTGCATCTTTGGAACATGCCATCCTCGACTTCCTGTAATACAGTTATACAATGCTCTTACAGAGTCATAGTCATAGACTGATATAGCACAGAAGGAAGCCATTCGGTCCCTCATGCCTGTGCCAGCCCTTTGGTAGTGCTATCCAATTAATCCCACACCCCTGCTCTTTCCCCATAGCCCTGTAGTGTTTTTCCCTTCAAGTATTTATCCAATTCTCTTTTAAAAGTTATTATTGAATCTATTTTCACCACCTTCTCAGGCAGCACATTCCAGGCCACAACAATTCGCTATGTAAAAAATGTTTTGTCATGCCACCTCTGGTTCTTTTGCCAATTGGCTAACATCTGTGTCCTCTGGCTGTTGAGCTATGCATTTGCACCACACTTTTTCAATGGCAAATTTATAGATTTATGCTACAACCTTCTTACAGTTGACAGAGTAGCATTCAAAATTATTCCACCAACTGGAAACTACTCATTATTAGATGAGATGGTAATTCATCACATTGCTGTTTGTGGGAACCTCATCAGAAAGCAATGGCCATGAAAGTCACTGGACTGTTATAATCACCCAATTGGTTCATCTCACGTCCACACAATGTGCTTGATGCTTGAAGGCCTATTTTTCCCTTTGCAGTACTTGTCGAATGCTCAATTGCCTTGGGGTTTATGAAAAGACGACCGAGTGCAGGCACAGGCCCAGTGCTGCTAAGGAATCACTCTAGGAGGTGGTCGTCCATTGCCATCCCACCTCAACTTCTTCCGTCGGGCATCTAAGTACAAGGGTGTCCTAAAATGCTGAGAGTAAGGCCTGTGCCAGGGCCTTGTTCAGTTTGGACGGTCTGCAGCAGCAGCAGCCAGGACATCCAGAGAGAGGCCTGTTCCAAAGGTTCCGAGTGCAAGGGCCTACCAAGGAACGGGACTGTGTCAGGGGTGGATCTGGACCATACTAATGGCCCGAGCCAGCAAAATCAGGCACACAGAGGCTGTGATAGTGGAAGTGCACTACATCTGCTTAACACCTGGCACAGTCCTCTAAAGTGGCCTAAAGGGCCTGGAATTGTAAAAGCAATCACTATTCCAACACAGTATTCTCAACGCAACTAGGGATGGACAATAAATACAGCTTTGCCAGTGTCACCTGGATCATGAGAAGAAATATAAAGACATTTCTAAGTCATTAATTGTATGTCAGACACTTTTGGGATATTCCAGGAGAGCTGTTAAGACACTATATAGATGTAAGAACTGCAGGAAGATTTATTATTATATTTGTTACTTTAGGTAAGAATTACAAAAAAATGGCCTTGCAATTTCATTAGAAATAGCAGTTGGAGGAAATCTTCACTTTCCGATATTTTATAAAAGCATCTACCTTCAGTAAAGTTTTACTCCTGAAGGGACAATATACACCTTCCTTAAAAATCCTAGCCTCCATAATCACATTAACAGAAGCTCCGGGCTGCAAAAAATGACTGAGACAATAATGGTCCACTAGGGAGCAGCAACTATCAAGTTATCAGTATTATCACAAGTTCAGCTTTCAACAAACTTAGTGCAGAGAATTATTATTCTCTGGCTGTTAATGGGAACTTGCTTGTGCAGAACAGTCGCAAACAGTTACTGCACTTCAAAAGGTGCTATGTAAATACAATTATGATTTATTTTAGCAAAAAGAGGAAAATTCTGATTTGGGATCAATGTTCATTTGAAGCCACAGGAGCATTAAAATCAGTTCTCTGTAACTATCACTATCCACTGGATGGCAGTCAATTCACAGAAATACCTATATGTTGCGTTACACAGAAACCAATCCATAATAAATTCATTGAAAGCCGCCACTACTGTAAACAAACTAGTGTATATATTATTATGGGGCATAAGACATTTTTGGAATAAGAGGGAACCATAAAGTAAGTAATGCATATTACACCTTATCATGGAGATAGAACCAGTCCAGTTTTTCATATATTTTAGTCCCTTTAATCCTTCATTAATTTCTATCAAAGGGTGAGTTATTCGCCATGCAATGTTTCTCATTCTTCAAATAAAGAACTGGGAGATTATAACTATCAGGAATGATTGCACAGGCTGTGGCTCTTTTTTCTAGAAAACAGAAGACTGTGGGATGACCTGACAGGTTTTTAAGATTATGAAAGGGTTTGATGAAGAAGACGTAAGGAAGACCAGGGGCCATAAACGTAAGATAGTCACTAATAAATCCAATAGGGAATTCAGGAGAAACTCCTTCACCCAGAGAATGGTTCGCATGCGTAACTCCCTACTACACTGATTAGTTGAGGAAAATATCATTGATGCATTTAAGGGGAAACTAGATTGGCACGAGAGGTAAAAGGAATAAAGGATATGGTGATGGGGTTAGATGACAAAAAATGGGAAGAGGCTTGTGTAGAGCATAAACACAGGCATGAACCTTTGGGCCAAGTAGTCTCTTTCTGTGCTGTAAATACTATGGACTGGATCACGTAGAGGGTGTGGGCTGTCCATGCCTGACAATGGCATCCGCTGCCTGTGCACAGGCACTGACGCCATGTTTAAAGGGTTGTTAGCCCTACCAGCTAATTTAAATATTTAAAGATAGAATGAATTAAATTAAGTAAAAACATTTCTTTTGCCCCTCTCCCACTCCCCCAATAACAATTACATTAATTGTCCTATCCCCCCCAAAACACTCACGTTTACCATCTGACCTTCCCCCACCAACCTGCATAAACTTTAAACTACAACCCTTCCCTCCATCCCCTACACCCATGACGTTAATTTGACCCCGTTCCCCAACCTCCCACACTGAAAAACTTACTGCCTCACCCCCGTCCCCATCAGTGTTGTGCCTCGTTTCCCAGGACGGGGATCCGAAGGCACGGGTCTGCCAGCCGCCAAGCTGAAGATCGCAGCGGAACACCAGGAGACGACCTAAGTTTATTTAAATTAATTATTTTAATTGAGTTAAATGTACAATTTGTGATCCCGTCACCCAGCAGCTGGGAGGCCGCCACAGTGCCTCGCCCCTGCCAGGAGGATCGGGCCAGGCCCTGCCAGCGTCAAGGTCTGTGGCGGGCCTCATCCGGGGCCATCTTCAGGCCCCCTCTGCCACGGATCCCAACGTCACGGGCTCCTTAAAATCCAGGCCTATGTCCTTGGTAAACCAATCCATAATAAATCCATTGCAAGCTGCGTCTACAGTGTACAGATTGGTGAATATATTATACGGCATACAACACTCTTACAATGAGATTTAACTATTAGAGGGAACCATATGCTAATTAATGTATATTGTAGAAACTCTTTTCCTTCTGTTAACACAGGCATGATGGGCTGAATGACCTTTTTCTGTACTGTATTATTCTTTGATTCTATACCATATTGTGTAAATAGAACCAGACCAGTTTTCTATATATTTTAACCCCTTTAGTCTTACTTAAATTTGTATCAAATGTGAGTTATTCACCATTACATGTAATGTTCCTCATTCTTCAAATAAAGCAACATTCTGCGCAGTGAGGCTCACTCAGGCACTGCCATCTTATGGTGGAAGAGATTTTGCCTTAGACCATATACATATGGAGTAATTTTACAAATATACCTTCCTTGTAGAGAGCTTGGTGGTCAGGAGCACATTTCGAGACGCAGGCCTGAAGACAAAGCTCCACTCTGGATGACCAGTTTATAAAACGCTCCATTATAGTGAATCCGGTAACAACAACAATAACTTGCGTTTAATGTAGTAAAACTTCCTAAAGTTCTTCACAGGAGCGATTGTCAAACAAAATTTGAAACCAAGTCACGTAAAGAGATATGAAAACAGGTGAGTAAAAGCTTGGTTAAAGAGGAAGGTTTAAAGAGCATCTTAAAGGAGGAGAGAGAGGTAGTGAGGCGGAGAGGTTTACGGAAGGACTTCCAAAGCTTAGGACCTAGGCACGGCCGCCAATAGTGGAGTGATGAATCAGAGATGGGCAAGAGGCCAATATTGGAGATATGGGCCAGAATTTGCTGTCAAAATAACGGCCAGGGTAATGACAAGTTCTGTTAATTATGGGTAAATAGTACAGGAACTTCGGCTGTGGTTAAACGTGAATATCCAAAAGTTGCTTTCCGAGTTGCTGTTAACTTTGTGAAAACGGCATCTTGCCCTTACTGTCTCCCCTTTCTTTAGGAAATTTCTCTATTTGACCATTAAACTCACCACTGAAAGTTAAGCCTTGCCATTACCTGCATAAATACCCCTTCTACTGCCAATCAACCTCACTGAGACTGAAAATTAACTATTACAAATGTGGAATCTTATTCCTGTAGGCTTTACATTTTTCAGGAAGATTGTGAAAATGTCAAATTTTAAATTAAATTTTTTTCTTACTTTTCCTTTCTGTCTCTTTTTTCACTCTCTCTTAATCCAATCTTTCTTTCCCTCTCTTTATTTCTCTGTCTATACCTGTTTTAACATTGAATTCACCCCCTTTAATTCATCTGCCTGCTCAGTCCTTCCCGTTTTTATTTCCCAATCCTTAAGTCTCGTTGGTGAGAGAGGTGCTTTACTGGTTACCCTGTTCACTCAGGTCCCAGATGACCTGCTTCCCTCTCTGATCCATTATCAGCTCGCAGTTTCAGTAACTTTTGTGGGAAAATTCATTCAAAGATTGGTTGCTGCTTTTCTCCATTCTGTGACTTCAGCCTAGAAATTAGATTGTGCCGCCATTGTTTTATGGGGCATATAATGGGCACCTAAGCATCCAATATGAAAGGTGCCATGAACGCATCACCTGTTTTATTGGTAAAGGTTGCTGCATAAGTGCCCAGGTTTCGCAACCCAATTCGGGCACAACCTAATTTCTAAGCTGTCAGATCTTTAATGCTTGAGGTTCTAAAGAGAAGAGATCTGAGACCTACAATTTACATTGTTGAAGGAGCAAACTAAGAACATAGGAACAGGAGTAGGGGATTAAGCCCCTCAAACCTGTTCTGCCTCAGCAATCATTGTAGTTTACTCTTTTTATCATGACCATGAAAACTGTTGTATGATTGCCTTCAGGAGTGATGTCCCTTTAAGATCTTAGTATGCTAATGAGCCAAGTACCAGGACGCAGTCATGTGACTCCAAGCCAGAGTCACTCTGCAACTGTAACACCTATAATAAGGTTCTGTAAATAGTTTGCTCTGTACAAATATAATCGTTAGTAATAAATCTGTTTTAGATCTCCCATCAACTGGACTCCACGCATCTCATTTATGTTGCATCAGACAACATATAAGAAGTCATTACATCGTGGCAGCTGTGGTGAGAAGACAAAGTCTGAGATTGAAGACCACAAATAAAACAGCTTCGAAAACTACCCTTCCTACAGCTAAAAGAGAGAAAGTTCCACAGAAATACTGGCTCAGACAGTGGAAAAAAAAGTGAACTTACCTCCAGCTGTAAAAGACAGAGCACAGAACAACAGGTTGCAAGTAAATTGGGTGAGTCATTGTGCTGACGGTCGCGAGATACTGCTTTAAAAAAAGCTTTCAGTCCTTCAAAAGATTGGTTTTTTTCCAAAAGCTCCATGTAGGAAAAAAAAGGAAAGACCCAACTCCTTTCCCAAGCTAATCGAGGACGGCGCCATTACAGGAGGCGCCGGTTAGAAAAAGTGCAGGAAAACCCAGATCACTGCAGAACCTTCATCCAGGCAGGCAAAAGTCTAAAAAAAAAACATTGAACTGCCTACTGAACAGCGATGTAAACAGAACAGACTTAAGTGCTGGAAGCAAGATAAACAGACAGCACTAACAAACACCTGCTCCTGTCAATCAAAGCAGCTAGTATAAATAACAAAGAGTTTCTTAAAGAGGGAACAGTGCAGAGTCATAGAATAAGTCTTAAAGCAAGTTTTAAGCAAAAGAACAGCAGAAATATGGAGGCCAAATTTCCCAGCATGAACTGGAAGGTCTTGGATATTCTATCCAAGTTCCAACTGTTCAGACAAAGAATGCAGTTACTCTTCACAGACCAAGTAATTGTAGAACCAGAAAAACAGGCTGTAAATATATAGTTGGAAAAGCAGTTGGAAATGAGGGATTGCACAGAATCAACCCCTCTGGACTATCTGACAAGACCGGAAAGATCCCACTAAAATATGGAAAGTGCTAGAAGATCAGCTCCGATTACGAGTGAATTTTAGAATTCACAGCCTGGAATTGATGTCCTATGGGCAATGGGCACAGGAATCAATTGACCAGTTCATCAGTAAATGCCATAGTAAGGGCAACGAATGCGATTTCTTAGAAACTGAGCTGTCAGACCGAATAATGGAGCTAGTGATTGTATCAACACCCATTAAAGCATTTCAGAAAGACCTCTTGGGGAAAAAGAAAGATCACAGCATTGATGTGCTGCTGGAAGATGCAAAGCTATTGGAGCTGGACAACAGCACCTGCAAGCACTAGGTGCAGCCAACAGTATTGGCACTCTAACCAGGTTGAAAAGAACAAATAAGCTGTGTGGTAAATGCAGTCTGTCCCACTCACGACGAAATTGCCCTGCATTTCATGAACTGTGCAAGGCATGTGGTGCAAAAGGACACTGGGCCGCCTATGCAAGAAATCTGACTCCAAAGACGCAGCTGGAAGTCACAACAGGACACAAACAGTCAGACACCAGGCAAAGCAACAGGGCAACAGCAGCAAGGAGAGAGCCAGAGACCTGCGTAAACGCAAGCCAATACACGAAGTCCACAGCAAAACAGACCTGAGACAAGACTCAACAAGGAGATCCACATTATGAACCTGACACATCACGTTGATGAAGTCAAACAACTGGAAGCTTTCGCCACTATTAACATCACGAAACCCAAAAAAAGCTGGCAAACATACATTCAGGGTCAAGACTGACACCGGCGCTAATGCAAATATCCTACCAGTCCCAATACGCAAAGATATTTACCGGAGTCATTGGAAATCAATGATACAACCGGCAACTGCAAAGTTATCGGTATACAATGGGTCACCCATTCTTTGTCGTGGCACACTGACAATGCAATGCAGCTATGGCAAGTTGGCATGGAAACCACAAGTATTCTACTGAGTAGACATGAGCGGAACCAGCAGTGGCACGACTTCCAGCATGTAAGGACCTCAACATCATAATTATCCATGAGAACAATGCCAAGGGAAAATCTCCAATGACCAAAAGCCGCTCACAGACTCTGGCCAGCATCAGATGGTGCAATCTGGAAATGCAGCACAGCACAACTATGCCATGCCTTCACTTCTGCTTTCTAGAGAACCACCAGCACCAAAACGAGCCAGAATAGACAAGTACCGCCACGAGGCCAAGTACTCTTCCCCCAACGTCCTCGACCTTGAGCCCCAGGTCTTCAGACGCGGAGGATGAGGAGAGGCGACGGACACGCAACGTCCTGAGGAGGCAGAGGAGGAATGAGTTGAAGCATTGTCTGTTGGCTCTTCGAGATGAGGTGCTGGAATGTTCCAAAAATGACAAGGCCTCAAAAGTGGTCATCTTGAGAGAAGCAACAGAGTATGTTAGCAGGCTGAAGGCAGAGCAACAGAAACTGAATGCAGAGAGGGAGAAACTTCAGAAAGAACAGAAACATCTTAGATGCAATTTCTCCGACACACCACCGAAACAATAAGTGAACTTATAAGCCTCTGCAATTGTAAATTTCACAATCCCTATCCTTGTACCTGTAAATTTTATTTGTCTCTACCCCGTATAACTAGTTTTGATGTTATCTAATGTTATTTATTCTTTGGAAAGAAAGGGGATGTTGTATGATTGCCTTCAAGAGTGATGTCCCTTTAAGATCTTAGTTAATGAGCCAAGTACTAGGTGACATGTGACTCCAAGCCAGAGTCACTCTGCAACTGTAACACCTAGTGTAAGGTTCTGTAAATAGTTTGCTCTGTACAAGATATGATAGAGCTGTAATAAACCAGTTTGAGATCTTCCACCAGCTGGACTCCATGCATCTCATTTATGTTGCATCAGACAACATAAAAGAACTCATTACAAAAATGAGACAGCAAAAATGGAGCAAACATGCTACTTATAACTATAGTTGTGGCATATACAAGCACCCTCTGATGAAAGGCATACACCCAAAGCGTTATTCAGTCTTTTCTCTGTGCTACACCTGCTTTTTATTTCCAGCGTTTTCTAATGTTTTGTTAAATTTTTCACTCAACATTTAACTTTTATCTAACTAAAACGGTTTTTAAACAAAGACAGAACATGCTACAAAAGCTTCCATATACTGTGATCAACATTTCCACTTAGGAAATGACTGAGGGGGTGAAACTGTTCTATGCCTAAAACGTGCAACAGGCTCATAGTGTATTGGCAGCCGATTTTTCAGCATGCTAGTTTTTATTTTGGATTGACATGCAAAATTTTGCCAAGATTTTTTAAAATTTCAAACCAAGTAAAAGAAACAGAGGGCAGATTTTCCCCCCGGGAACCCCACCACTATGGTCAAATGGGGGTCAGAAGTCCACACAGTGTGGGGAACAGTCACCCGGCTGTAACTTACCCTGAAATAGAAATGTAGAAACATAGAAAATAGGAGCAGGAGTAGGCCATTTGGCCTTACGAGCCTGCTCCACCATTCATTATGATCATGGTTGATCATCCAACTCAGCAGCCAATTCCGGCTTTCGCCCCATACCTTTTGATCCCTTTAGACCCAAGAGCTATATCTAACTCCTTCTTCAAAACATACAATGTTTGGCCTCAACTGCTTTCTGTGGTAGTGAATTCCACAGGCTCACCACTCTCTGGGTGAAGAAATTTCTCCTCATTTCAGTCCTGAAAGGTTTACCCCGTATCCTTAGACTATGACCCCTGGTTCTGGACTCCCCCACCATTGGGAACATCCTTCCTGCACCTACCGTGTCAAGTCCTGTTAGAATTTTATAGGTTTCTATGCGATCCCCCCTCACTCTTCTGAACTCCAGCGAATATAATCCTAACCGACTCAATCTCTCCTCATACGTCAGTCCCGCCATCCCAGGAATCAGTCTGGTAAACCTTCACTGCACTCCCTCTATAGCAAGAACATCCTTCTTCAGATAAGGAGACCAAAACTGCGCACAATATTCCAGGTGTGGCCTCACCAAGGCCTTGTATAATTGCAGCAAGACATCCCTGCTCCTGTACTCGAATCCTCTCGCTATAAAGGCCAACATACCATTTGCCTTTTTTACCACCTGTTGCTTACCTTCAGCGACTGGTGTAGGAGAACACCCAGCTCTCGCTGCATGTTCCCCTCTCTCAGTTTATAGCTGTTCAGATAATAATCTGCCTTCCTGTTTTTGCTGCCAAAGTGGATAATCTCACATTTATCCACATTATACTGCATCTGCCATGCATTAGCCCACTCACTCAAATCACCCTGAAGCCTCTCTGCATCCTCCTCACAACTCACCCTCCCACCCAGTTTTGTGTCATCTGTAAATTTTGAGATATTACATTTAGTTCCCTCATCTAAATCATTAATTGTGAATAGCTGGAGTCCTAGCACCGATCCCTGCGGTACCCCACTAGTCACTGCCTGCCATTCAGAAAAAGACCCATTTATCCCTACTCTTTGTTTCCTGTCCACCAACCAATTTTCTGTCCATCGCAATACATTACCCCCAATCCCATGCGCTTTAATTTTACATGCTAATCTCTTATGTGGGACTTTGTCGAAAGCCTTCTGAAAGTCCAAATAAACCACATCCACTGGCTTCCCCTCATCAACTCTACTAGTTGCATCCTCAAAGAATTCTAGTAGATTTGTCAAGCGTGATTTCCCTTTCGTAAATCCACGCTGACTCTGTCCGATTCTACCACAGTTCTCTAAGTGCTCTGCTATAAAATCTTTGATAATGGACTCTAGAATTTTCCCCACTACCGATGTCAGGCTGACTGGTCTATAATTCACTGCTTTCTCTCTACCTCCCTTTTTAAATAGTGGGGTTACATTAGCTACCCTCCAATCTGTAGGAACAGTTCCAGAGTCTATAGAATCTTGGAAGATGACCACCAATGCATCCACTATTTCTAGGGCCACTTCCCTAAGTACTCTGGGATGCATACCATCAGGCCCTGGGGATTTATTGGCCTTCACTCCCATCAATTTCCCCAACACCATTTCTCTACTAATACTGATTTCTTTCAGTTCCTCTCTCTCACTAAGCCCTGTGTTCCCCAACATTTCTGGTATGATATTTGTGCCCTCCTTTGTGAAGACAGAACCAAAGTATGCATTTAGTTGGTCAGCCTTTCCTTTATTCCCAAAATAAATTTCCCTGTTTCTGACTGTAAGGGACCTACATTTGTCTTCACAAATCTTTTTCTCTTCACATACCTATAGAAACTTTTACAGTCAATTTTTATGTTCCCCGCAAGCTTGCTATCATACTCTATTTTCCCCTTCTTAATCAATCCCTTGGTCCTCCTTTGCTGAATTCTAAACTGCTCCCAATCCTCAGGTCTGTTGTTTTTCCTGGCAAATGTATATGCCTCTGCCTTGGATCTAATGCTATCTCTAATTTCCCTTGTAAGCCATGGTTTGGCTACCAATTAATGGCCAGCGGACGGGCTCGCCATCCATTTAAGGACAGCAGGCAGGCTCTCAAAGCTGGAGAGCCAATCGGAGGCCCTTCAGCACTGAAGAAGCAACAGACTGCCTTTTCAGGTGAGTGGGAGAGAAGGCGCCACAAGATAGAGGCACACTTTCTCCAAATATTTTAACTTTAAATTGAATTGACCTCAGCAGCTGGGCCACCATTATAGAGGGGGAGCCATTCCACAGGGCGGCCTGCCGCTGAACACAGGTAGGAAGGGAGGGCCTCTAAGCTGGCCTGGAGGCCACCTCGAGGCAGCTACATTGTTCCCCGACGTCTCCGGGTTGGCCTAGCTGGAGATTTCCAGTCAGCCTTTGACAGTAGGCCTTAATAGGCCTTTAACTAGTGCTACTCACTGCTCACAGGTGGGTAGCCCTGCTGCCCCCCATCCTGCCTTCATAAATATGGCTCAGGGGCAGGATAAAGCCAGGGAACCGGCATGCCGGCTGGTGGTGCAGAATTCCACTCCCGTTTACATCCATGCCACCCCCCCCCCACCCCCCATTGGAGCCTAACAATTCAACCCAGTGAGTCTAGGAAACATGTCTCCAAAAAGACTTTTAAATATTGTTCTGTGAACTTCAGTGGAAAGAAAATCATGTGTGCAGTGAAAAATCCGCTGCTGATTCATTACAGGCCTTACACGCTGCTGGCCTGGACCAATTTCACTTCCCCATATCTCACTTCTGCAGGTCACTATGGTCAGATTTAATTCTGGAAATATTTACCATAGACCAGGGGTGGCCACTATAGGTCCGGTCTATTGCCCAAGTATTTAGCTTGAGTGCCATCATGAAACAAAGATTTCCATTTCTAAAGGTACAGATAGAAAATGAAAAAAACTTGCATTTCTATAGCATAAAAGCAAAATACTGCGGATGCTGGAAATCTGAAATAAAAACAAGAAATGCTGGAAATACTCAGCAGGTCTGGCAGCATCTGTGGAGAGAGAAGCAGAGTTAACGTTTCAAGTCAGTGACCCTTCTTCAGAACCCAGTCCACTGGGTGTAGTCCCAACAGTGGCACCGCTCCCGGTGGTGCTGCTGGGACTAATAGCTCCTAGCCCGCTGATTGGCTGGCAGCTCCATTAGGTGGGACCTCCTGCCTCAAGGAAGTGGAACTCCCGCCCAAGACCAATTAAAGGCCTGCGGGGTAAAAAACCTCGGTCTGGCTCCCCAAGCCCAGCAGAGGCGAGATTGCCACTGACTTTTCTGCCAGTGGACGGGACCTCCCGCCCAATGAAAAATTCCGGCCATTAACTCTGTTTCTCTCTCCACTGATGCAGCCTGACCTGCTGAGTATTTCCAGCATTTTCTGTTCTTATTTCAGAATTCCAGCATCTGCAGTATTTCGCTTTTGAATGCGATGAATGCCTTGTTAATCTGTTTTTTATGATGTTGTTTGAAGACATCAAGGGAGCTCCCCATTCTTCTTCCAATAGTGTCACAGGATTGTCAAACTTGTCTGCTTGGGTGAAAGTTAACATCTCATTCAAAGGACAATAGCTCCGATTGTGCAACACTCCTTTCAGCTTCGATTATTGTTCAATTCCCAGAGTTCAGCCTGAATAACCTTCTGATTCTCTGGAAATCTCTTCCCCAAAAAAGCTGTTGAGACGAAACTGAGATTGACAGATTTAGGTTATAGACCCAAGGCGGGTAGGATGAGTTAATAAGTTACAGATCAGCCATGATCTAACCGAATGGCGGAACAGGCTTGAGGGGCTGAATGACCTCCTCCTGTAGCTATGTTGCTATGACTCAAAAGCATGAATGCTGCCAACTGAGCCAAGACTGACGCTCCTGACTCATGGTGAAATATTGTTGGTTGCTTGTCAATATCATGAAAGCCTACAGATTTAAATTTGGAGATGAATAATGGCATCCACAAACCTGGCTTAACTGTATAGCTGTACAAGACCCCAAATCCAAGTGTATGCAAGCAGCAGGTAAACTACAAAGCAGCATGCATTTCTGTTATTCTACAAAAATTGAGAAAGCATGCTAATTATTTTTCTTTGGTCATGAAATTACTTGAGAAGAAAAGGCTTCAGAATCGTGGCAATAGTGCAAGAGGTCTGCATTGTCTGGTTGCCAGGGCAATACTGCTGCTGCTATGGTGTTTCTACCTCTCTTTGTTCCATTCTGCTGAGAGATGAAAGCAAAAATTATAATTTGCAAAAGAACATGTTAATGTGAGGAATATGTTCGTGAGATTGAGGCAGGCATATCAGGAGCAAAATACTTAGGTCAGCAAAGTTGTATGCTAGTTACTGAGTCATAAATAAAATCTTGTGGGGGGTCGGAGTAGAGGGGTGGTGATAATCCACGAGGAGTTCACCTGTAATTTTGGCAAGAGGAGGCACAGGAATCCCACCAAGTTATGACGGGCGAGCGAGAAAACTCCCGTGGAAATTCATCCTATTATTCACTTGAATGAAATGTGTAACTGACTGTTATGAACATTACCGGTCATCCAGTATAATGGAGGCAAAGTCACTGTGGGTCACCTGACAACTCAAATAACAAAGAAATGCTAGGCCACAATGACGTCAGTTATAAGACTTTAGCCTCATTGATCAATTGGTTAATTTTGTGTCTCATAAAACTTGCACAGTAAAAACAAAGCTTTGTGGTCATTTGTAAACAAAGTTGCCAAGAAAGAGGACTCAGGAGTCAGAGATTCGGGAGCAAATGATTTCGGGCAGGATTTTCCCCGCGACCTTCAAGACCCCGCTGCCAGGCTCAGATTTGGGGGGTGTGGGGGGAGTGGGGTCAGAAGATTGCACTGTGTGTTACAAGGCTGCGATTTTTCCCAAATTGGCCAATTAAGGAGGGTAGGCGGGCTCTCGAACCTGCAGGCACAACAGGAGGCCCTCCAGCACTGAAAGAGCAGAAGTTTGCCTTTCCAGTAAGTGAGAGAGAGAGCGCTCCAAGATGGAGGTGGTCTTTCTCCAAATTTAAATTTAAAAATGGCCTCAGCAGCCAGGCCACCATTGGTAGAGGGGAGAACCGCTCCACTGGGTGGCCTGCAGCTGCAGTTGCAGCTGAACACAGGCAGGCAGGGAAGGCCTCTAAGCCTGCCTGGAGTGCCAGCCCCCCTTTGGTCTGCTGCCAGGAGACTGCCTCTAGGCAGCTTTCCTGTTCCCCAACACCTCTGGGGACCTGGACGCCAACTGGAAACTTCTAGTTGGCCTCCAACAATAAGTCATAATCGGCCTTTAAGTGGCTCAATTGGCTATCTGCCACTTGCGGTCGGGTAGCTCTGCCACAAACCCCTCCATCCCGTCTCTGGGAAACTAGCCCGGGGCAGGTTGGAGCCAGGAACTGGCACAGCGGGTGGTGGCGTGAATTACCACACCCACCCACCTATGTGCCCGCCCCCATCGAGACCTAAAAATTCAAACCTTCGTATCTACTTTCTCTTGTGATATAAAACTAACATATGCAAACCTGTCGGGTTTGCTTCCTGCATATTGGCATTCTGTGTATTCTAACATAGACTAATAATCCAGGGGACTGGCCTAATAATCTAGAAACATAAATTCAAATTGCACCATCACAGCTGGGGATATTAAATTCAGTTAGTTAAATAAAATTGGAATAAAACCACTAGTAATGTGCACCATAAAACCACCCAATTGTTGTAAAAACCCTTCTTGTTCACTAATGCACTTTAGGGAAGGAAGTTCTTACCCAGTATGGCCTATATATGACCCGCAACCCACAGCAAAGTGTTTGACCCTGAAATAACCTGGCAAGCCATTCAGTTGTACCAATCCTCTCTGATAAAATACAATAAGCACATGGACTGTAGCAGTTCAAGAAAGTGGCCCACCATCACCCCCTCCTCAAGATATAAGATATAAGATTCTAAGGGGGCTTGTCAGGACAGACGTTGGGAGATGTTTCCCTTTGTGGGGGCATCTAGAACCAGGGGGCACAGTTTAAAAATAAGCAGTCCATTTAAGATGGAGATGACGAGGAATGTCTTCTCTCAGAGGGTCGTTAGTGTTTGGAATTCTCTTCCCCAGCAAGCAGGAGAAGTTGGGTCACTGAATGTATTCAAGGCTGAGTTAGACATATTTTTGATTGACAAGGGAGTGAATAGTTATGGGGGGCAGGCAGGGAGGAAAGTGGAGTTAAGGCCACAATCAGATCAGCCATGACCTTATTGAATGGCAGAGCAGGCTTGAGGGGCCGAAGGCCTACTCCTGCTTGTCATGCAGACCCCCACCTGCCAAAAATGAGGCATATTATTGTCGTCATGTGCACATTGATTTTAAACTGTTGCTGGAGTGAAGAAATTACTTTTTTGAAGATCACCAGACACTTGGCTGGAAGAACATTTGCATACTAAGAGAGAGTGCTTGGAGAGACAAAAGAATTGCTCACTGATTCAATTAACAGAGATTGGGCTGGGCAATGGTTCCACAACTTGTCAGTAAGAGACAGCCCACCCCCCTCCCCCACCCCCACCGAGAGCTTTGAAATCCACAAAGGCAGGACTGGTGTAACCAGCTGGTCACATGACTGACCAGCTGATCCAGACTTTTGAATGAGACACAGGACAGTTTGAATTTAGAAGGCAGTTTGCAACTGAAGCTGGAACAAGGAAGCCTCTCTCCTGGCTGTTTCTCTCTTGCTTTCTCCCAAGCCACCAGACCCATGGAAGACACGTAAACCTCAAGAGAGAAAAGACTCCGACATCAAAGCAAGTCGAAGCGTGAACTGGGCCCCAACGTACAGCTGAATTTACCGGCAACCAAAGACTCCACATTGTACTTAAAGAACTGTAATTACAATCCTGATATTGCCTCAAACCTTTCCCCTTTATTCTTTTCTGTCTCTATCTGCATGTGTGTATATCGCATATGCACGCTAGCGTGGTAGCGTCGCATATTCGTAGTCGTTAACCGGATTAGAGTTTAAGATTAATAAATTTCTACCTTTCTTGTTTAAATCTAAGGAAACCTGTCTAATTTTTTTGCCTTACAATTGGAGCAGTAAACAAGGAGTCACTGAGGGGGAGCTAAAAACACAGTGTTTCTAAAATTAAACCCTGTTATGGTTAAACCAGGCAAAGGCTGAGAGGGAACCCTAGACCCCTTCTCACCTGGTCGTAACATGATACTATCACTTATGTTCTTATGAGCAATAAGGAATGGGCAACAAATGCAGACCTTGCCAGCAACGTCCACATCCCATGTATCAAAAAAACGATTTTGCACTCTACAACACCCAGATGGCTAGGCTCTCTAATCAGTGCCTACAATCCAGGATCGGGATGCTGTGTATGTTATCAGACTGAGCCCTATACAGTCTATACAATAGCTTTTCTCACTGAAGCAATTTACTGATCATGATCTGTTGCACAGATGAATCATTGCAACAGGAGTGGCCATTCAGCCCCTCAAGTCTGTCTCACTATTCAATTAAATGATGGATGCTTTGCACTTCAATTCCATTTGCCCACATTTGTTCTATATCCCTTGATACATTTACCTAACAAAAATCTATCAATCTCAGTTTTGAAAATTTTAGTTGATCCAGCATCCACAATCTCTGGGGATGTGAGTTCCAGATTTTCACTGTCTTTTGTGTGAAAAAGTGCTTTCTGATTTCCTTCCTAAATGGTTTCACTCTAATGTTAAGATTATAACCTCTTGCTCTGGATTCCCCCATCAGAAGAAATAATTTCTCTGTGTCTATCAAATCCTTTAATCATTTTAATACTGCAAATAGATAATGGTTTTATCCTTGAAGCAGCAGTGGCATTGTAGTGATTCTGTTGCATACCCTCTCCAAAGCCATTATATCTTTGCTAAAGGTGAATGCAGCAATCCAGGTGGGGTGTGAGAAAGACTCTGTCCAACTGAAACATCACTTTCTCACTTTCATATTGCAAACCCTTTGAGATGAAGGCCAACATTCCATTAGCCTTTTTGCTTATTTTGTACCTGTGCCTTGGTTTTTAGTGACTGTGTACCTGCACACCCAAATCCCTTTGCTCCCCCAGTCCCAATTCTCTCACCATTAGGAAAATATTCCGATTTGTCTTTCTTGGATTGAAAGTGGATGACCTCACACTTCCACACATCGAACCCTTAACAGCCAAGACTTTGTCACTTTGTAACTTCCTGTTCCCATCTACACAACTTTCTGTGTCTCCTATTTAGCGTCACCTGCAAACTAGGATATTCAGCTCTCTATTCTTTCATCCAAGTCATTTATATGGTGAAAAGCTGAGGCTCCAATCCAAATCCCTGGAGAACACCACATGTCAGATCCTGTATCCCTACTCTCTGTCTCCTACTTGCCAATCAATTACCAACCCATGTCTCAAGTTTACCTCCAATTCTGACAACGTTTTTGCTGATAATTTCAAGCACCGAAACTTAACAAAAGCTTCTGGCAGTCCAGACAGTCAACATCCATAGACATTCCCCATCCATAGACATTCCCCATTCATCATGCTAGTGACCCCCTCAAAAAAATCAGCTGCATTCGTCAGATATGATCTACCCTTCACATATCCATGCTGACTCTCTCTGATCAACTCACACTTGTGCCTTAGACACTCTGTCTCTGATGACTAAACTTCCCCATAACTGATGTTCTACTAACCAGTCTGTAGTTATCCGGTTTCTCCCTCCCTCCCTTTGTATGTATTGGGGCGAAATATGCAATTCTCCAAACCAAAGGTGCAATTCCTGAATCTCGGAAGCTTTGCAAAATTATGACTAATGCATCTGCATAAAAGACCTAGCGTAGGGTGAACATTCTTTTTCCTATTGCATGATTTTATGTAGAGACAGACCTGGCTTAACCAATTGTATATGGAGAAAAATAAATGAAGATTATATTATTCCTATTGCATAACTTTATTCGAATGGCAGAAAAAATATGATGCTCTTACCTCTGTTTCTTTCAGCACTGCTCTTTTTGAATGGAGTCTAGGAAGTTGGTCTACAAGAAAAATTCCAGAATTATTACTAAAAAACATATACACTGATGATGCCCAGCTCTACCTCACCATTGCTTCTCTTGACTTTCCATTGCCTCTAATTTGTCACTCTGCAATACTGCAATAATGCAGTGCCGGATGAGCAGAAATTTCCCCCAATTAAATATTGGGAAGACCAAAGCCATCGTCTTCAGTGCCTGCCACAAATTCCACTTCCTGGCCACTGACTTCATCACTCTCCCTGACCACAGTGTGAGACTGAACAAGCACGTTCACAACTTTGGTGTCCCATCTGACCCTGAACTGAACATCCAACCCCATATCCTCTCTATCAACAAGATAATCTCTGTAAACATCGCCCACCTCCACCCATGCCCCAGCTTATCTGCTGCTAGAAACCCTCATCCATGTCTTTGTTACCTCCGTTCCAATAATCTCCTGGATGGCCTCTTATCTTGCACGCTCCATAAACTTGAGCTCATCCAAAACTCTGCTGTCTGTATCCTAACGTGCATCAAATCCCATTCACCCGTCACCTGTGCTTGCCAACCTACATTGGCTCCCAGTCCGGCATCACTATGAAGTTAACATTTTCATTGTTATCCTTAAATCCCTCCATGGCCTTGCCACTCCATTTCTTTGTAACCTCCTCCAGACTTACAAGTCTCTGAGATCTCTGCACTCCTCCAATTCTAGGCTATTTAGCATCCCCAATTTCCATCACTCGATCATTCGCAGCTGTATCTTCAGCTGCCTAGGCCCTAAGCTTACCTCTTACTTAAAAACGGATTATCTGATCATTATCACATTGCTGTTTGCTTGCATATAAATTGGCTGCTGTGTTTCCTACATTACAACAGTGACTGCACTTCAAGAACAGTACTTAATTGACTGTAAAGTGCTATGGGGCAACTGAGGTCATGAAAGACGCTATACAAATGCAAATCTTTCTTTCTTTTTCATTTTACTATCATAGCCCAACCTGATTGCATTCAGAAGCAAGAATCCTGACTGATTTCCTCCTCCCTAACAGAGGGATACTGAAGCAAAGTATAGTGCCTCTATCATCACTCCAGGTGCAAATCACAGACCCGAGGTTGAAAACTCTATGGAACCTTCCTGGTCCCTAGACCTCACTCACCGCATAAACTTTCTAAGCATCAGAAAACACTGATGGATTTTTTGTTCCCCACCCCTGTCTCATATCAGATCAGCTAACTCCACAGACGTGGGATCAAACTTTGCACTTTATATGTGAAAGAAGAGAATTTCTGTGATCACTTTTTCTTTAATTCTTTCATGGGATGTGTGCGTTGCTGGCAAGGCCAGCATTTGTTGCCCATCCCTGAGTGCCCTTGACGACTGAATGGCTAGCTAGGCCATTTCAGAGGGCAGTTAAGAGTCAACCACATTACTGTGGATCTGGAGTCACATGTAGGGCAGACCGGGTAAAGACAGCAAATTTCCTTCCCCAAGGACATTAGTGAACCAGATGAGTTTTTACAAAAATCGATGATAGTTTCATGGCACCATTACCTTTTGAATACACTTATGACACCACTATATTCATGAAGTAGAGAAATATGTTCCCCTCTGGTCTGTACAGCTTAGTGCCTTTGCCCATTAAGCATTGGGGGAGCTATGGAGCTATCTCTATGCCTTCACCGCATAAAAATACTGTGATATATGAGTGCACATTTGTTTAATAATGCAAGAAAAGGTCAAGGATGAGTAAAGACCATGAAGCCACTGAACCTTATTCTTCTAGTTTTCCAACTCACCCAGCCTAACATTCAATGGCATCCTAAAACCCACAAATGTCTCTGACTTCACTTCTCTATTGATGGGTTATATTCCTTGAATATATAATGTGTTCATCTACATTTCTAACTTAAGTTTATGTCCCCTTGGCTTCATCTTGAAATACCATTGAGTTTATTTTATCATTACTATAACATTCACAAGTAATATTTGTGCCACACTATCAGGCAATGTCCATTCCCAACAAAACAGAATCTAACCACCTTCCCTTGACATTGAATGGTATTACCAACACTAAACTCCCCACCATCAACATCCTGGTGGTCGCCATTCACCAGAAACTCAATTGGATCAGCCACATAAATGCTGCCAAGACAGCAGGTTAGAGACTGGGTATTCTGTAGCAAGTGGCTTACCGCCTACTGATTAAAAAGATAAATTCAGTTCTGTTTATAATACTTGGAGTGCAAATTTACAAATTTAAAAATGGGAACTTGAAGCCTCTCCACCACCTACAAGGCAAAAGTCAGAAGTGTGATGGAATATTTTCCACTTTTCTGGAACTGGCGCAGCTGCAACAGCAATCAAGAAGCTCAACGCCATCCAGGACAAAGCAATCCACCCGATCAGTGACCCATCCAGCTGTTTAATAAACATGCACTCCCTCCACCACTGGCATACCTAGACTCCAGTGTGCACTATCTACAGGATGCACTGCAGCAATTCACCATGGTTTCTTCAGCAGCACCTCCCAAACCCACAACCTCCACAAGGTCCTAGAGGACCTAGGACAGCAGGTGCATTGGAACACCATCCCCTCTAATTCACACCATCCCAACTTGGACATACATTGCCGTTCCTTCATCATTGCTGGGTCAAACTCCTGGAACATCCTACCTAATGGCACCACATGGACTGCAGCGGTTCAAGAAGGCAGATCAACACTAGCTTTTCAAGGGCAACTAGGAATGAGCAATAAATGTTGGCCTTATCAGCAATGCCCATAGCCCAAGGATAAAAAAGACTTGAGCCCATTCGTAACCATATTCCTTCTAGACTTTGGGTTTAAGTTTCTGTAATGTTTTTCCATTGCTCTTCATCTCTATTGTTGAGATTATTCTTCTGGCTATTCTTATCACCCCTCTTGAAGTGTGATAATGAAAGAATGGCTTATTGTGGACAATGGCCGTCCATGTCTCCGTTATAAAGACGTCTGCAAACGCGACATGAAATCGTGTGACATTGATCACAAGTCGTGGGAGTCAGTTGCCAGCATTCGCCAGAGCTGGCGGGCAGCCATAAAGACAGGGCTAAATTGTGGCGAGTCGAAGAGACTTAGTAGTTGGCAGGAAAAAAGACAGAGGCGCAAGGGGAGAGCCAACTGTGCAACAGCCCCAACAAACAAATTTCTCTGCAGCACCTGTGGAAGAGCCTGTCACTCCAGAATTGGCCTTTATAGCCACTCCAGGCGCTGCTTCACAAACCACTGACCACCTCCAGGCGCATATCCATTGTCTCTCGAGATAAGGAGGCCCAAAAGAAAGAAAAAAGAAAAAGATTATTCAGAAATCATGAGGAAAGTTTTTGGGGTTGTTACTGCCGGGAAAAGTTGATGGTAGGAGATCAAGATTCAGACAAAAGGAAGGCAGGGGACTGATACAATCAATCTATGCAGTGACCTGAAAGCATAAAGCCCTTTGGTCACCAACTTCAACAGCACACAAGAGATAAAGAAAAATAAAGAGAAAACAATTTTTAATTAGAATTTGAGGTGGGGTGCAAACTGCGTGGTTGAATCTGTCCACATAACAAGTAACACTGTAGAAATGGGGTCACAATTGAACATGGCAAAATCCACAGGTCAGAAAATGTACCCAATATGAGAAGTGATAGGGTATTCTCTGGTTGTCATCAATGGCTTATGTGGTTGCAAAGGTATATTTCTATTTGAATTTGAAAATTTCCTTTAAATCTAATTTGAATAGCCCCAGAAAACCGGTGTGGGGATTGCAATGCATGATTAACCCACACCCATTCAATGTAAGGCAGGCAGCTCGCCAACTACGTGCTACCCAAAATTGTAACTTCCTAGCACAAGTTAAAGCTGCTTGCATCTCTTAAAGGAGCAGGTGCTGTACTGCAGGCTTTGGTGAAGGAGGTACAAAGTAGAAGAGAGAATCTTTATCTGCAGGGAGGCAAGAGGACCTCCAGACATACTAAAAAGAGTGTGGGAGACAACAGCCACGAGGTCAACACCAGGTGTCAAGCCTTGAGGACCTGAATGCAGTGCCGCAAGAAGTTCAATGTGCTTACACGAGTAGTCATGATCAATGAATGTATCTTCAAAGGCCATATCCTACCAACTGCACCATTAGCCTCATACGCTCCTCAAATCACCACACCCCCATCACTCAACTGACAACAATCTCCATCAATCAGCATTCATATTTAACATTCAACCGCTTCACCTCACCCTCAGACACTTCGCACTGCTACAAGCCTCACACCCACATCTCACTGCTTGCACACACTGACAGCTATTCAATCATGTCAGCCACAACACCCAAACACATTGCACAACACTCACTGACACATTTTCCTTTCTCTTGCAGGACATAGTGGCGTACAATTGGAGGCATCAGGGGCTAATCGGAGGGGGACAGGCATGCCTGCATGTCCTAACCCCCATGGAGGAGGCAGTGCTGGCATTACTGGGATGCCCATTGCTGAGCCATGGTCATTGGCGAGGGTGAAACCATCAAAGATGACGGTATCCTCATACCTAATTCTCCTTCTCACATCTTGCCTCTCATCCCACACTCTCTAATTTACATGCTGCAGATGGCGTAAGCATGCACAATTTACTTCCTCCCCACCCCCCTCGCTGCACCACAACCTTATTTTTGTGCCTTTTTCCCTTTCAGATACCCAAGAATTGCAACCTGGCCAGATAGTGGAGCAACACCAACAAGTGAGTGATGAAGAAGACTCAGCACAAAAACTTGATTTGACACTCGCAGCCATCAGCGCAGAGGCTGACAGTGCGAGCATTGTAGAGGATAGATTAGAGGAGGGATCTGCCTGTGGTGAGACACTGGGCACAAGTGCACTGCAGCCAGGGCAGGGAGCAAAGAGAGTGCAGATGTCAGCTCGTGGGAGGGCCAGGTCGCATAGGGATGATTCTCTGCAGAGAATGATGATGTGTATGCACAACAAAATGCTAGGTGCATTGGGAAGCTTGCCCGAAAGCCTGTGGTCAATGTCAAGGTGAATGGAGTACAGCATAAACTTGGCACAGGGCTTTGTGCAGAGAATGGAGCCCATCCTTTTCAGCATGGAAGTGGTGGTCAACTCGTTCGCAGACTTGTGCATCCAACCATGATGCAGCATCTGATAGCTTCCGTTGCAGCATGAGCAGCAACCAGCCAATGTCTGAAAGCTGCAGTGGAAACTCGGACTGCTGCCATTATGACTGTGGATTAATATGCAAAGGGGCTTGCAAGGTGACACAACAGTCCAGCAATCTGCCCTCCAATAGATTACCAGGATTGCTGAGGCGCCACCCAGGGCAGTGGCAGTGGCTTCATGCAGCACAAGCCTGCTGTCCTTTAAATGAAAGACAACATCCGTCCTCCCACCCCTGCCATTCCACCTGTGCTCTTGCTGTTGCCTATCACCCTGCCAGCCCAGGCTGTTGCCGCCCATGCCAAGATCGTGCAGTCCGCGGCCAGGCTTTCCATGCCCACAGCTGCTCGAGGTTGTCCTCCAAGGCCATCTGCAGTTTCCTCTACTGAAAGTCAGCACCTTCAATCAGCCAAGGTGCAATCACTGGGGTAGCACTACACAGCAACAATAAAGGAATGGTATTATATGTTCAAGTCAGGATGGTGTGTGACTTAGATGTGTTGATATTCTCATGTACCTGCTGCCCTTGACCATCTAGGTGGTGAAAGTCGTTGTTTGGGAGATGCTGCGACTCAATGCAATGCATCTTATAGATAGGACACACTGTAGCCACAGTATGTCAGTAGTGGATGGAATGGATGTTGAAGTTAGTGATTGATGTGCCAATCAAGCGAGTTGCTTTGTCCTGGATGGTCTTGAGTTTCTTGAAAGTTGGTGCAGTTGCTGACTTGTGCCTTGTAGGTGGTGGAAAAGCTTTTGGGAGTCAGTAGGTGAGCCGGTCACCACCGAATACCCAGTCTCTGACCTACCCTAATAGCCAAGGCATATACATAGCTGGTCCAATTGAGTTTCTGTTCAATTGTGATTCCCCAGGATGTTGAATCAGAAACTTGGCAATAGTAATGCCATTGAATCAAAAGGGGAGGTGGTTAAACTGTCTCCTGTTGTGGATAGTCATTGCCTGGCAATTATGTCACACATGGTATTTACTACTTGTCACCATACGCCTGGTTGTTTTCTAGGTCCTGCTGTATGCAGACATGTACTACTTCAGTATCTGATGAATTGCCAATGGAGCTGAATATTGTACAATATTGTCAGTGGGCATCCCCACGTCTAATCTTATGATGAAGAGACGATCATTGATGAAGCAGCTAAGAAAGTTGGGCTTAGGACATCGCCCTGAGGAACTCCAGTGATGTCAGGCTAAGATGATTGGCTTCCAACAGCCATAACCATCTTCCTTTATGCCAGGCATGACTCTGGCCACTGAAGAGTTTTCCCCTTGATGCCAATTGACTTCAGTTTTATTAGGGCTCCTTGATGCCATACTCAGTCAAATGTTGCCTTTGTATCTCTAAAGGTAGTCACTCTTGCCTCACCTCTGGAATTCGGGTCATGTCCATGTTTGGTCCAAGTTAATGAGGTCTGGAGCCAAGTGGTCCTGACAGAACCCAAATTGAGCATCAATGAGTGGATTATTGGCTACTAAGTGCTGCTTGATAGCACTATTGATGACTCCTTCTATCACTTTGCCAATGATTGGGAGTTGGCTGATGGGGTGTTAATTGGCTGGGTTGGATGTTTCTTGCTTTTCATGGACAACACATGCCTGGGCAATTCACAACTGTCAGGTGAATGCTAGTATGCAGCTGCACTAAAATAGCTTAACCACAGTCATGGTTAATTCTGGAGCACAGGTCTGCAGCACGACAGTTGGGATATTGTTGAGGCCCATAGCCTTAGCTGTGTCCAGTGCGCTCAGACATTTTTTGATGTCATGTGTGTTGATTGTATATCAATTGTATTTAATTGTATGCAGGTGGTGAGCATTAACCGGGGATTCACTTGTGCTGTGGGTTGCGGTTACGAGGTGCATGCGTGTTTGTAATGAGGATCTCGGTAATGTGTATCTCTGTCAATAAAAGCCTAGAAAATGTGTAAAGATTGGCTCCAGTTCTATCCTTCACCGCCTGGCTTTCTGGAATACTACAATGTAGAGTGAATTGAATTGGTGAAGACAGGCATCTCTGATGGTGGGGATCACAGAAGGAGGCCTAGAAGGATCATCCACTCAGCACTTCTGGCTGAAGATGGTTGCAAATGCTTTAGCCTTGTCTTTTGCACGCATATGCTGTGTTCAGCCATCATTGAAGAAGGGAATGTTCATAGAATTTCCTCTCCCACTTAGGTGCTTAACTGTCCACTACTATTGGCAACAGTCTGTGGCAGGACTGCAGAGCTTTAAATTAATACAGTGGCTGTGGGATTGCTCAACTCTGTCTGTAACATGCTGCCTTTGCTGTTTAGCATGCATGTTGTAGCTTTGCCAAGTTAACACCTACATTGTACTGCACGTTATGCGCAAATTGGTTGTAAATCTGTCATTACAGATATCTACCCGACTATCTGATCAGGTTTGAAAGACTAACACCCGTTTTATCGGGCAAACCTGATCAGAAAATTTACACTATTATCACATCAGTGTTGATAATCAAGGGATTAAGTGTGTTGACCCTAACTGTAAAATAATGTTGCCATGCAATGGAAATTATAACTGCAGTGAATACAAAAGCAAAATCTTTTGTGCAGACCAATTTCAAATATAAACAGGGTATGATTATTTCTTTGTAGCCCCATTTAGTGAAATATATCCCAATATTACTACTCTTAAAATCACTTGGTATAAAAACAATTCTGTTCAGATCTCGTGCTTTATCTATGAGCACCTGCCACTATCAACCATGATACCTGCTGTAAAAAAAGTTTGACTAACAAAAATAAAACAAACTCTGCTGGTAATGGACCATAGAAGTTGGAAAATCTCAACCTATTATTTTGCCTTTTAACACCCTCTATATTATCTGACATCCTGTGCAAATAAATACTCTATAATTTCCACTTCACAGCAGCATTATTTTATTTTCAACATCAATTCGCAGAGACTCTAGATTGCCAGAACAGATGAGAAAATAGTTGTGAAGGGGTCCGTAACACCAGGTCTCATCTACTTAGCACATTGTGTACATTTCTGGGATAGGGAAAAATGGGGGCAGAAAACACCTTTTGCAACAGGTGGAAACTTGATTAAAATATTGAAATAATGTTAATGTCCTGCACATAACTTCCTCACATTCATGCATGCAGGACGTTCAACAATAATTATATCCCTAAATAATGGGCTTCCAGGGTTGACAGGGAATCAGTTGTGCGCGCAAGTTCATTTAAAGGGCATGGTTAAAAAAAATCATTTAACAATTTTAAAGTATTTTCTGCACTGTTTATCTTTTTTCGTGGGAGCCTGTTTTTCCTGCTGTTACATGGGTTTTGGCGGCAATTGTTCTTCTGCCTCCTTGCTTTGCCTGCAGCATAATTATGTCACCAATGAAAAAGAAAGGCAGAACTTTGCATTTGTGTAGCGCCTTTCGTGACATCCCAATGTGCTTTACAGCCAATGAGGTGCTTTTGAAATTTCTCAGATTGCAGGAAGAACAGAAAGACTATTGGACAGATTCTAGGCAAACCAAGCAACACTACAGATGTTGTTTGCTTGCAACTGATACCCTCCAATCACAACTGCAGACACAAGTGAAGATGTTGAGCTCCAAGTCCCAAGGAAAAGGTCCTGAGGAACTCCTGCAGCAAGCTCTTGGGGCAGAGATGATGGGCCTCCAAAAACCACAACCATCTTCCTTTGTGCTAGGTATGACTCCAACTAGTGCAGAGTTTTCCCCCAATTCCCATTGACTTAAATCTTACCAGGGCTCCTTGATGCCATACTGGGTCAAATGCTGCCTTGATGTCAAGGGCAGTCACTCTCACCTCACCTCAGGAATTCAGCTCTTTTGTCCATATTTGGACCAAGGATGTAATGTGTAGTCCTGGCGGGAACCCAAACTGAGCATTGGTGAGCAGGTTATTGGTGAGGAAGTGCCACTTGATAGCAATGCTGACAACATCTTCCGGCATTTTGCTAATGATTGAAAATAGACTGACGGGGCAGTAACTGGTCGGATTGGATTTGTCCTGCTTTTTGTGGAGTTGGCATACCTGGGCAATTTTCTACTTTGTCAGGTAAATGCCAGTGTTGTAGCTGTACGTGGAACAGTTTGGCTAGGGACATGGCTAGTTCTGTAGCATAAGTCTTCAGTACTATGGCTGGGATGCTGCCAGGAGTGAATCGCAATTGGTGGAAGAGTGGCTCTTATGATGGTAAAGACTTCAGGAGGAGGCCAAGAGATCATCCACTCCACACTTCTGGCTGAATATGGATGCAAATGCTTCAACCTTGTCTTTTGCATTCTCATCAAACTATCATCGATTGTCAGAAAAACCCACATATAACCAGACCAGGTAAGGATGGCAGATGTCCTTCCCTAAAGGACATTAGTCTGCCAGCATTGAGGGAGATGTTCATGGGGCCTCCTCCTGTTGTTGTTTAATTGTCCACCACCATTCATCGCTGAATGTAGCAGGACTGCAGAGCTTTGATCTGATCTGTTAATTGTGGGAATGTTTAGCTCTGACTATAACATATTGTTTCTGCTGTTTAGCATGCACGTAGCCCTGTGTTGTAGCTTCACCAGGTTGGCGCCTCATTCTTAGGTACCCCAGGTGCTGTTGTGTCATGCTCTTCCACACTCCTCATTGAACCAAGGTTAGTTCCCTTGGCTTAATGCTAATGTTAGAGTGAGGAATAAGCCAGGCCATAAGGTTATAAATTGTGGTAGAATACAGTTCTGCTGCTGATGACCTACAGCGTCTCATGGATGTCCAGTTTTGTGCTGCAAGATCTGTTCTGGGTCTATCCCATTTAGAATGGTGATACTTCTACACACATGATGGTGTCCTCAGTGCAAGGAAGTGACTTTGTCTCCACAAGGACTGTGGAGTGGTCACTCATACCAATACTCTCATGGACAGATACATTTCCAACTGGTAGGTTGGTGAGGGCAAGGTCAAATAGATTTTTCCCTGATGTTGGTTCTCTCACCACCTGCCCCAGACCGGCAGATATGTCCTTCAGGACTTGGCCAGCTTGGTCTGTAGTGATGTTATCGGTGGCATTCTTAGTGATGAATATTCACCCAGCTAGAGTACCCTTACTTCTTCCAAGTGGTTTTCAGAATGGAGGAGTATTGATTCATTAGCTGAGGGAGGGTGGTAATTGGTAATTAGCAGGAGGTTTCCTTGCCCATGTTTGGCCTGATGCCATGAGACTTCATGGGGTCCAGCATCAATGTTGAAAACTCTCAGGGCCATTCTCTCCCGACTGTATACCACTGCACTGCCACCTCTGGTGGGTCAGGACATACCCTGGGATGGTGATGGAGGACTCTGCAACATTGGCTGTAAGGTATGATTCTTCATGACTGCGTCAGGCTGTTGCTCGACTAGTCTATGGGATAGCACTCCAATTTTTGCACATCATCAGATGTTAGTAAGGAGGACTTTGCAGGGTCAACTGGGCTGGGTGTGCCTTTGTCATGTCTGGTACCTAGGTCGATGCCAGGTGATCTGTCCAGTTTTATTCTTCTAACTTTTTGTAATTTATTTTTATTTATTTATTTAGAGATACAGCACTGAAACAGGCCCTTCGGCCCACCGAGTCTGTGCCGACCAACAACCACCCAGGGTATACTAATCCTACATTAACCCCATATCCCTACCACATCCCCACCATTCTCCTACCACCTACCTACACTAGGGGCAATTTACAATGGCGAATTTACCTATCAACCTGCAAGTCTTTGGCTGTGGGAGGAAACCGGAGCACCCGGCGGAAACCCACGCAGTCACAGGGAGAACTTGCAAACTCCGCACAGGCAGTACCCAGAACTGAACACAGGTCGCTGGAGCTGTGAGGCTGTGGTGCTAACCACAGCGCCACTGTGCTGTAATGGATTGATACAACTGCATAGCTTGCTACGCCATTTCAGAGGGCAGTCATGAGTCAACCACATTGCTGGGTCTGGAGTCACAGATAACCAGACAGGTAAGGATGGCAGATTTCCTTCCCTAAAGGACATTAGTGAACTAGATGGGTTTTTCTAACAATCAATGATAGTTTCATGGTACCATTACTGAGAATAGCTTTCAATTCCAGATTTTTATTAATTGAATTTAAATTCCACCAGCTGCCATGGTGGGAGTTGAACCAGTGTCCCAAATGGCATTAGCATAGGCCTCTGGATTACTAGTTCAATGACACTAAAACTAATCCTCCACCTCCCCTTAATTTTCCCTTTCATTTTTGCCTATCACTTCTGAGCCATCTTTCCCTGCAGCAAAGATGGCCAATGAGTTGAAAAGCCTTTTGACCCTTTCCTAAGCCTGATTGGACTTTTATTCCCTATTCAGGCACTTCCCTTTAAAAGTCTCACTCGCCTATCACTTCTATCCTTGTTGGTCTACATTGGCTCCTTGAACCCAACACATTAAATCTAAAATCCTTGCCCTTTTCTTCCAATATTTTACCAGTCTCACCCTACATCTGCAACTTGCACCAGCATCCTTTAATCCTCTGACCCTGGCCTTATGTGGCCTCATCCCCACTCTCCCTTTTCTCCACCATTGGTATGATATCCTTCCACCAACAAACCCCTGCTTGCTGAAATTCCCTCTCTAAAACCATTGTTCTGTCCACCTTTTCAAACTTTCCCTGAATCAATCTCTCAGCCAAGCTTTTGGTTACATCTCCTAATCTCTCTCTACATAACTCATTGATTGATTGCCTGTCTAGTGAACTTCAAAACATCTTGGAACATTTTTTTTATGTTAAAGGCACTTGTCCAAAATCCTTTCAATTTTACCTCCATACGATTTCCCAATCTCACACATCCAAATCTGGACCTGGAGCCCTAGATAATTATGATGTGCTGACCATGGAAAAATTAACAGATATTGGAAAATCTACCTTTATGTGTTTTGATGGGACTCAGCTGCCTGTACAATCAACATAAAAGAGATCTGTATCAATTCAGGCTTCGAAATGATTTTAGCACAATTATTTGAGCTTCAATGATATAATTGAGAAAAAAGTATTCTGATTCCTAATTGGCCAATAAAATTGCTTTTGGTGTTGGGTAGAAGCCAATCAGGGATTACGTAGTCTTCTCTAGGTCACAGTCTGATACAGCACATAAGGGTGGAGAAAAACAGGTAAGAAATGTATTGAAAATGGATACTGAAAGTATGAGTTTAGCGATGAAAGCAACAAAGAAAGGCAGAACCGAGAAGACCGACGTATAGGAGAAACTGAAGACAGAAAGATTTGAACTGAAGTTTTAAAATTTTTTTTAATTAAAGCTGGTTGGTCTTCCATATCATTGTTCACAGTGAGTTGGGCAATATACCATTTTATAACCAAAGGTTCATTGGAAACAAAGTGGTTATTGAAAGGATTTGGAAACAAGCACTGTTAGGTGTCTTTTGGTTGTTTCCTGGGAAAATTAAGGCAATTACGATATTTTCTATGAAGAGCACTGTTGATCTGTCAAGCATTTGCTAAACACAAAACTTTTATACACATAGATTATCACAAATAGTATTTTTTTTTATTCGTTCATGGGATGTGGGCATCGCTGGCTAAGCCAGCATTTAGTACCCATCCCTAATTGCCCCTGAGAAGGTGATGGTAAGATGCCTTCTTGAACCACTGCAGTCCATGTGCTGTTAGGAAGGGAGTCATATGCTTTAGGTTAAAATTATGGTAATAAGATGATTGCTGACATTTGGCCATCTTTAAATTATGGTAGATGGAGTTCAAGGAAAGGAACTGTGACGTCATCTACTTTGGATTCAAGAAGTCAAATTGGAATCATTTTCTTAATATGTGAGAGATTTGGAACTGTGGAGGAGCAAATCACTAAAAGCTAGTGCACAGGTACAAAGAGTAATCAAAAAGGCTAATAGAATTTTGGTCTTTCCCTCAAGGATGTTAGAATACAAGGCTAAGATAGTTATGCTTTAGTTGTACAGAACCATGGTCCAACCCCATCTAGAGAACTGCCTTCATTTTTTGACACCGTACCTCAGGAAAGATATATTGGCTTTGGAGGGTGTTCAGTATCGATTCACCAGAATCATACCAGGGCTTAAAGGGTTAAATTATGAAATTATGAGGATAGATTTAGACCGTTGAGGGGGGGGAGCCGGGGGCAGTAGGGAATGATCTAATCAAGGTGTTTACAATGACAAAAGGATTTGAAAGTGTAGATACTGAGACACCATCTCTTCTATGAGGGTTTAATTTTAAAATTAGAGTTTGGCAATTTAGCAGTGAAATTAGGAAGAGTTTTATCACACAAAGAATAGTAGAAATCCTCTAGCGTAAGGCTGTGGTTGCTGGGTCAATTGAAATTATCGAGACTAAGATCGATAGATTTTTATTAGGTAAGGAAATGAAGGGATATGGAGAAAAGGTGCGTAAATGGAGTTAAAGCACAGATCAGACATGATCCAACTGAATGGCGGAAGAGGCTCGAGGCGGTACAGTGCAGAGTCACCAGAATGATAAATGGTTAATTTAGTTTAATTTACAAGGACAGGTTGCATAAACTGTATTTTATTCATTGAGTTAAGAAGGCTGAGGGATGATCTAATCAAGGTCTCTAAAAGGGATTTGATAGGGTAGATACAAAACGATTTCATTTGGTGGGAGAAATTCAGAACAAGGAGAGACATTCCTATTCCCACATATCTTACTGTCAAGTTAGGGTTTATTTCAACATCAGGGCTAAATGCTTTTTAAAAAAAACAGTAATTCCCTGGGAGCCCCGGTACCCCAAGGTTTCAATATTCCGGCATAATCTATAGAAGGACACTTCATATCAACTTTAAAGACATGTATTCATCCGAGTTGCCACATAATCCCCTTACCTTTTTTTTTTACAGTGCAGCCGGCTCTAATTCTGAAATGGTTCCTCCATTGTGAGGTAGACGTTCAGCACGGATTTGTCCCCGTTTAGACTGCCCTTACACAGTGGGGGGAGTCCACCGCTGAGAATCTTGCTGTCAAACCCGTAGCATGCACACGTGCTACATCGGCGGGGGGATGCTGCAGACTTTGTGAAGTCACTGTTACCAAACCCTGTCCGCACAAATAAAACAAGTAGGTTGGTTTGATGGTTGTAAGGAAACAATATTTTTTGACCTCTTGTCAAAAGCACTAAAATCTTGCATTGCCATTTCATCACATCCTCAGTTTATGCAGCAATTTTTTTAGCTCATCGGTGGGCAGTGGGTTCACTCCTACTTGTTTCAGGTTTCGATCTGCTATTGAAGTTCCTAATTACAGTTACAAAGCAGTTATATCTCTCTAGCTTACGCAGTTTTGTCCTCCAGTTAATTCTGGCTTGGAATTTTCATGAGTTTACAGTGCGACACCCCCGAACTCATATTAAAATCTAAACTGAAAGAAATGTATCTTTAATACTGAACTGAATACAAAGGGCGTGATCGGGCAGGATTTTTATACTGTCAAGTTCATGCACCAGTCAAGTTCATGTTGGGAGTTATCCAAGCCAAAAACATTTTGACTGTATAAAATAAGATATAAATGCTGCAAATACCTCTGCTTACTGAACCTATTGCAGCCTTGGCTTGTTCACACATTTTATGATTTAAAGACCTCTAATCAGAGGTAACCTAAAATCAAATCTTTTTATGTAGAATGTCCTTTGTTTTGACATTACTAAGTTCTGCTTCAGCGATATCTAGAATGAGGAATGCACTTTATCACTCAGGGGTCAGTTGGCCTTCCCAGTTCATGGAGTCACAGCAACTATCTACACAATGGAACATGATTTATTATCCTTTGTATGTGGGAGTGCTGTTGTCAACACCAATGGCAATGTATAGCAACTTGGTGCTCCAAAACATAGTTGTTCTATGGCCTGGCACAGAAATATGTGCAGCAAATGAATATTTGAACTGTAATCAAAATACTCTTTCATTGAGCTTTTCCAGCTCCTTCTGCACTGTTTTTTTTAATTCAAAAGTCAAGGGTAAAAGATCTAGGGCCACAATGTGGGAGATCACCAAGGCTGAAAGAGTACAGGAAAGGCTGGATAAATAATAGGTAAATCATGAATAGTTATTCGGTGAAGTAAAGCTTGGGTTACCTCTGATTGGAGGTCTTTAAATCATAAAATGTGCGAACAAGCCAAGGCTGCAATAGGTTCAGCCTGAGAAGGTAGAAGGAAGACTGAAAGAAATAAGGAGCTCCAGTATTAAGATTGGATGAAAGAATGAGTTAGAGTAGGAATATGTGTGATGGGTCTTGATTTTAACACAATAGGGTAGAGGGACAAAGGAAATTATATAGGATGACATATTCACAGTTCTGAAGGAACAAAAGAGGAAAATTCAAGAACCCTGAGCATTGTAGTATTGATAAAACAAAGACAAGAAAGGTCACAACAGGGAAGAACATGTTGTATTGGAGCAATGGAGAGGAATGGCCTGATACTTAAAGGTGACTATATTCCTGACAATAAGAGTGCTAATAAAAAAAAGATAAATGGCAACAGGATGTTATTTGGGACTTCTCTCTAATTAAGAATGTGAGTCCTACTCCTGTGTGTTTCTTGAGGCAGTCAGGCTTTGAAAGGCCAGTTTAGCCAAACCTAATGGAGGAGTTCAAGTATGTTTCTGTGGTTTTGTGACATTTGGCAGCTGTATAAACAGAATTACAATCTTATTCAATATGTCTCATTCCATGCTGTCAATGGCATGCAGTTTTAAAGAGGAAAATGTAGAAACAAGGAAGGACTGACATCTCCCCTTTACACCATTTAGCTTTATGTGGCAATTCAGATGAATACAGTTCTTCATTAATTCATACTTGCTTGAGCTCTTTAATGTTAACTGTAGTTTATCACATTGGAATAAATGGGAAATATTAAAGCAACAAGGAATTTGTTATTATTTATGCTTCAAATTGAACATTACTCTTTTTTTAAATTGTATTCATTAAATAAGCATTCCATACATGTTTCATAATGTTTTAGTATCAGAAATGTTTTATATATTAAAGCTATAAACATTATATATGTTAAAAAGTTTGCATTTAGTGCTTCTATGTCACACTACGCCAATGCCACACTACTGATTCATGACTAAAGCAGGAGAGATCAGAACCCTGGCTTGAGAACACCACCCCCCCCCCCACAAACCGCTCCCCCCCCCCCCCTCACCACCACCACCGTCAACCCCCCCTTCCTCACTTTCTCAGGGCAACTTTTGCCATTCTACCCTAAAACCTGTGGCTCCAGGATTGGCCTGTTACGTCACCTGAGGACACATAGATCATGAAGTCTAGCAGACGTCATCCTTGTTTTGAGGGACTAACAACAACGACAGATTCAAAACAATCATATGAAAAAACAGGAAGACAGTCACTGGCCTGCTGCCTAAAATTTACAAGCAGTTACATACACCCTTTAATTGTTTGTGATTGTTTCAAAGTACCTATAAAAATACGCACTGGTTTGCCTGTTTACAGCTGTGGATTTAATGGGACAGGACAGATTAGCAACTGAACATCACAAACACACTCCTAGCTTTGGGCTCTGAGAAATTTGTTATTATAAATGATGAACTCTTCAACCCAATTTCAGAATAGATGTTGCATTATTACTCAAGCTTCATGTTCTACATTTGTAACTGGATGAAATAACTGCAATTATTGATTTTGCAGATTGTACATGTATGGTCAAAGGAAGCACTTTAAATAAAATGGACACCTAATATCGAGGTTGAAAATTTTTTCAAATGAAGACAGCATACTGGTGAACCACGTAAATGCATGTTATCGAGGATTGGCTGGATGCAGGTTTATGTCTGCACTTTCCCATACCAGTTTCCAATTGTAGCAATGTTAGCACAAGACACAGTGCAAACATTGGAGGAGGAAGCTCCTTTATGCCTTAGCAGGTTAACTGAATGGTACTGGTAGAACTCTTACCTCTAAATCAGAAGATTGTAGGTTCAAATCCCACATCAGAGACTTGAGCGCATAATCTAGGCTGGCACTTCAGTGCAGTACTGAAGGAGTGATGCACTGCCAGAGGTGCTGTCTTTCAGATGGGATGTTAAACTGAGGCTCAGCCTTCCCTCTCAGGTGGGTGTAAAACATCCCATGGCACCATTTGAAGAAAGGAGGGGCATTCTCCTCATTTTCCAGACCAATATTTATTCGTCAACCAATATCACTAAAACAGACTATCTGGTCATTTTCTCATTGCCATTTATGGGGCCTTCTTGTGTACAAATTGGTTGCTGCATTTCATTTCATTTACAACAGTCAATGACTTGACTATTCCAATGCTCTCCCATCCTCCACCTTCTATAAACATCAGCTCATCCAAAACTCTACTGCCAGTATCCTATTCCACACCAAGTCCCACTTGCTGAGCACCGCTGTCCTCACTGACCTAGACTGGCTCTCAGTCCCCCATCCTTGGGTTCAAATCCCTTCACGGCCTCACCATTCTCTGTAAACTTCTCCGCCCTACAACCTTCCAAGAACTCTGTGTTCTCCAAATTCTGGCATCTTGTGTTTCCTGAAGTCTGATGAATTTGGGCTTTACAGAAACAAAAATGGAAACAGATCTTGGAGGTAAGTTCAGTGATCTCGGAGGCAAGTTTAGCAATGGGAGGAATGGATGTATAAGTTTTACTTGACATAAGAGGATGGGGTGGGGGGGGGGGGTGGTTGAGTGGGGAGAAGGAGAGGCAAGAATGTCAACAGATGAAGGATTAAAATGACAGCTCACCTCAACATTCATTTACAGGTAAGCGACCAATAAGCCTATTTTTTTTTTATTTTGTGGCCAAGGCAAATCATTAAAATGTAAAATTACGTCTGCGTTGAATGGGTAAATCCTCACGGCTGATGCTCCCAGAAGGCAGATGGAAGAATCCTAACTCCAACCCGGGCTTCCTTAGTGAGAAGTCACCCTTCAGTTTAAATGTTCGGATATGATCTGAGGAGCTACATCCAGGTTATACAAAAACCAGTGGACAAGACAAAACAAATTGAATCAGGTCACCTACCTCGAAATATCATACACGTGATTACATAGAGGGATATAAAGCAAAGTGATAGCGTGACACTTTTCCAGCCACACATGGCGTCTTTGCCCCCCTTTCCCCGAGTTGTCCGGGTGTTTTTGCACGTGCGCGGGCGTCACGCGCACCGCCCTCACCTGCGGCTCGCGCCTGAGGGCGGCGCCCGGAGAGCCAGGTGAAGCCGCACACCTGAGGGCGGCGCCCGGAGAGCCAGGTGAAGCCGCACACCTGAGGGCGGCGCCCGGAGAGCCAGGTGAAGCCGCACACCTGAGGGCGGCGCCCGGAGAGCCAGGTGAAGCCGCACACCTGAGGGCGGCGCCTCGCCACCTACCTGGACTCTAAAGAGGATCAGCCAGGATAGAGGTGAGAGCGCCTTTAGAGATTGGGGATGTGTTTACCTATTCTCCAACTTTTTCTACTCAATGCATGTGTGTTTCGCAATCCCATTACCTTTATTTACTACGTCTTATTCTCTAAATCAATAACTTTTCCCTCTATCTGTGCAGTCCTCCATGGGGCGCGTCACAGTCACGATGGGACCAATGGCCGCCTTTCTGTACTGTATGATCCTACTTGTAGGCTTTCTCACCAATTCCTAACATTTTTATCTTTGGCAACTTCACCAACTCTGTTTACCTTTTAACTTTTTTTACTCCTTTATCCCTCCCGAATTTCTCCCTTCCCCCCTTCAAAGAGATCTCAATGCCAGGGTCAAACGTTCAAGTGTGAACACACCAGTTGGTGGTCAATGAAAATTAAGCATGAGAACCATGTGTAAGGGCCTAACACCTAAAGAAGCATAGGGAGAGGATGGCGTGTTTATAAAATAGAATCATAGAATGGTAACTGCACAAAGGAGGCATTCAAAAAGAATGTGTTTCAAGGCGAATGGAACAGTTTAACACCAGCCCACGCCCACATCAAGGTGAAATTCTGATTTATGGAATGCACTGTCTGAGATGTGGTTTCAAAAAGGAATTGGATAATTATCTGAAGAGAAAAGGTTTGCAGGCCTATGGGGAAAAGGCAGGGGGGTGGGAC